>NC_143484.1:13225243-13825243 GCF_027475165.1 Benincasa hispida | reverse complement strand
AATAGAGAAATGCATTAAAAAACACATTGTATTAATTTCTTAATTCAAGATGTCATACGATACAATATAGGAAAAGGAAGGAAAAAGAAATGACCGACTATAAGCAAAATTTTGCTTCCAGCGGATGTGCGTAAAGGCTGCCTGTGGTAACATGGATGGGTGGAGGAGCTGACTCTCTCGAGATCTAGCTCTAGTCGAAGGCTACAATCGTCACTCGGAATGGATGAAGGAGGTGAAGAGCTCACAGCCGTCTTCTCACGCATTTGTCTGGATCACAAGGATTCGCCATAGGCAAACCTTAGGCAAAAACCTTGGATTCGATGAATTTCATCTCATCAACTTCTATTTATAGAGCTTGGGTCGCCGACAACATTAATTGGACTGCTCCGAGTCTGACGTTTGGTGCGTAAGTCCTTTCTGAACCTCTGCCACTAATAGCGTAGTAGGTGAAATGTCAACATCAGCTTTGGATTTTCTCAAGGTAGATGCATTGATGCGTTCATTCCACCTACCTTGCATTGATCCCGTTAGAATGCGTTGTCACGTAGCCGCAATCATTCAATGGCCGCATTTGCTTAATACCGTAACTCTACATGATGACCGCATTTGCTTGACGAGCGCAACTCCCATGTGATGGACGCATATGGCTAATTACCGCAACATCCATGCGTTGATCGATGCATTTGCCTTGCGATGGAGTGTTTCTTCGCATGCGATTGTCTATGCGATGGTCCGGTTTTCGCATGTGGTTGTCTATGCGTTGGCTACAAAAATAGAACAATGAACGCATAATTAACGCAAAATAATGGGTTAGCTGAGATTCGACATGCTGATCGACGCAAGCTCATATTCTTGTGAATTCCTATCATGATCGACGCATATTCTGCCTAACAACCTTCATAATTCTAAGTAAAAGGCCTAAGATGACATGCATTTCTGCATGTCATCAGAGTGCCCGACAGTTAATGGATGGTGGATCTCGTGGCTAAAGATTTTAGTCAGCTATTCACGTACCATTGGAGCTTTAAGCTACAGGTTGATAAGGTCCCCTTGGTAGCTCAATGGATTCAAGTTGTGAATTAGTTTTTGGGTCAGTTTGAACAGTTCAAATTGACAAGAGGGAGTTTGGTTATATATGATGTGATTAAACTGGTTCAATTATATATGATATAGCTGACATGATGTATGAGATACATTAATTTGAGAAAAAGGATATAAATATTATTTATATAAAGTAAAGGAGAAAAGGACTATGGTTTTAATGTTTCATATGATGTGATATTAAAACTATAGGTTATAAATATAATATGATAAGGTAGTTATTATATTTATTTATAAGTAAAACAATTATGAGATAATTGTTGGTGGTTTTCTCCTTAACCATGCGTGAAAGTGGGAGGTTGCATTCAGTTTTCATGATTGAAAGGATAAAATAAAAAATGTTTTCATTTTGGAGAGAATCGTAATATCGCTTCATTGGTTGTAAACTGCCCATCATTTAGCTAACAAGAGCCTACACGACAGCTCAAAGTGTTTTTCTAAACGATCGTGTACACGTTCATCTGTCTAAATAATCGTGTTGTTTTCCTAAATGATCGCGCGCTCGAGCGAGATTCACTAAACGATCGTCTAAAGGATCAAGACACTTTACCTAAACGATCGTGCACCTTTTTCTAAACGATCAAGCATAAGTCTATACGATACACACAAACCTCTCCCACTTGCTTGATTGTTGAATACGATCGCTCTTTCCTCCTTCCCTCTACCAAATGCAACATAGCCCTCACCTCCTGGATTCTCACTCCGAGAATACCAAGGTCACCGAGTGGTGGTGTTTTAGTTGCTGATTGTTCATGGAGAAGACAGTTCAGTTGCTGAGTGACGATGAGAGATTTGGGTAGACGATTGGCTTGGCGTTGTAAAGACAGCAAGAGGCGTTGATCCAAGCGAGAGCGAGAGAAAGATAAAATAAGAGTTCTTCAAAGGTGAGTCTCTCATTCCTTTATGTTTAATTTATTGAAAGCATGCAGTAATTTATTTTGAAATGCATAACTTGTATGTATGTTTGTGAATGCTCGTATTTCTGTCACAATGAATTTGGAACAATCTTACTCCCACTCATAGGTACTCTTTGATAAGAGTTCCTTCAATTGGTGTGTGAGCCAGGTTCTGATATTCCAAATCCATTGATGTATAGAATAACATTTACATTCTTGGTGGGTAAAGCATGTCTACATTCTATTTAAGTGTTAAATAAGTTTGTGGATGTGGATTAATGGAGTGTTTTGGGATGGTTGCCTCTGGTTCTTTAATTCTTTTACATTTAAAGTTAATTACAAGGGCCCCTATGTTTTTGGGCATATTAACTTGCTATCGAGTCTGTAATTCAAAGTGTTTGAGTTATTGTGAATCGCTCGTGATGAAGCTTCAAGGTAAGGAGTTGCATTGTGCTTCGAGGAAGAAGAAGACCAAGCGTTGGTCAGATCATGTAAACGATAGGGTAAGTGATCGTTGAGTATTGGATACTCGGTAGCAAGGAGACGTGCATGCACTAAACGATCATGTAGGTTAATATGCTTGATCGTTTAGTCACTGACTACATGATCGCGGAGTAGTTGTTACTTAAGCACTTGTTCTATGATCGTCTAGACGATCGGGCTTCACAGCAACGTCGTCGTCTAAGCGATCATTTAGACTTGCGTTTTTAATGTTAGTGTGCTAAACGATAGAGGGCCTCATGCATCATCTCATTGTAAATGGTACTCGATCGTAGCTAAATGATCGTGGATACTCGGCTAGTTTACTAAACATTAGCCAGGCTTCGCACAGGCGGTTCAAGACCCGGTTCACCTGTGAACCAATTTGCTCGATGGATTTAATGTAGTAGATAGAATTTTAATTTACGGTTTTTTAGGCTAAATTATCCCGATCAATTAGTCTTTGGTGAATGTACATAAGCTGTATGTTAAATTATTTGTCATATGGTATGCCATATAGTTGAAATATCACCTTAGGTTATGCATTGGTCATGCATCTTCTCTATATTGTAAGTGTTATGATATAGTAGTTTGCATGATTTAAATTACATAAGAGTATGCTCATGCATCATATAATAGAATAGTTATATTTATGCGTGCATTAAACATAGACATGCATCATTTTTATATTATAAGTGTTATAGTATAAGGGTGTATGGAAGCATGTTTACTTAGTTCATTACCAAGTATATAAGTGTTATATATAGTAATGAATGGATATTGCATGAAGCATGACACATAGGTTAAATTTATAAAAGTTATAAATACCTAGTTGTGCATGACAATGTGTATGGGTTTTGGTTGTTTCTTTTATAAGAGTTATAAGGGAAATTAGAACTAAAATCAATAAGAAAGACATGCATACAAACTTAGGCTTGAATCATGTTTTTAAAAGAGTTTTAAAACTTGGTGGAAATAAACCTAATATCACGGTTCTAATGAGATTAGCAACCTAAGGTTTAATCTTTTAATCAGTTTAATAGGATTAAATTGACTAATAAAAGATTAAATATGTAGCAAATCTATCTATAAGGGACCTTTTGTCTAAGGCAGGTTCTATCTAGGCTGGGGTACTTAAGCTGATAGGAACAGAACACCCCTATTTGGGAACCTACCTGGAAAGGTGAATTAGATAGATTTGATGCATGTATGAAAATTTGAGGACAGTCTGTTAAAGAGTTTAATGGGACAACTTGAACTTGTTTAATTTCAAAGACAAGAGTTGCTTTTGAGCAAATTAAATTGACTTCAATAAAATAAGTACCCGGATGGTCTAAGTTAATGAACCCTTAGGTAGAACATTAAGTGGGAGGTACTTGGGGTATATGATACTTCATTTAAACTCTTCACATTTCTCCCTTTATGTTCACACCATGAGATCTATCCTCGGCCTCGTGGCACCTTGGGAGTGTCCCCCTAAAGGATGGTGTTTGGGTAGGTCAATATCAAGGTGAATGGTGAGAATTTTCATAGTAAGGAGGAGCAGGTCGTGCGACAACATATCCCACGGTCTCTCTCATTAGGTTGGATAACGTTTCTGTGCATTGCCTCGAGGCACCTTGGGAGTGTCCCCCTATATGATGGCAATTTTGCATGACTCTTTATCCAATCTCCTGTATAGGATAAGGTCGCTTTAGTCTCTTGTCCTAATCTGCTTTTTCCCTACGGTGGGCGCATTAGGGTGGGATTCTAGGACCGAACATGAGGGGTTACACTTATGCAGAATTGTTAAACGTTAACAGTTTTGGACCGAAAAATTGTGACTGTTAGGGTCAGTTACAAGAGTTGTTTCTGCCTAATGGTTAAGAGTGTCTCATCCCAGTGAAGGGGCATCTGATCACCCTACTAGTGACGTTTGTCCTGCCTCGCTGGGGCATCATTATGAAATAGATGTCTTTTCACTTAGGGTACATAGAATCAATTATGCTAAAATTAAAATTGGTGTTAAAAGTAGTATTGCATAGACTCATTAAGTTTGTTCATTTTTAGCAACGTAAATATGGCTACAGCCACATTAGCTCTATTAAGCGCTGGCAAATTGACTGGCGAGAATTATGCTAGTTGGAAACACACGATCATAACCATTTTAATCATTGATGACCTGAGGTTCGTCCTAACGGAGGAATGTCCTCCTATTCCACCTCAAAATGCCACTCGAAATGTTCGGGAGGCCTATGAGCGTTGGACACGGGCGAATAAGAAGGCCCAAGCTTATATCTTGGCTAGTCTTAATGACGTTTTGACCAAGAAGCATGAGCCTATGGTCTCAGCGCATGAGATCATGGGCTCCCTATGGGGAATGTTCGGACAACCATCTGGACAGCTCAAGCACGAAGCTCTTAAATGCATCTTTAACTCCAAAATGGAGGAAGGCACCTCTGGTTGTGAACATGTGCTTAACATGATGGTCTACTTCAATGTTGCGGAGATGAATTGGTCATGCATCGATAAGGGCAGCCAAGTTAGAATCATCCTGCACTCGTTGCCAGATAGCTTCCTCCACTTTGTTAGTAACGCTATACTGAACAAATTGGACTATCCCTTACAACTCTCCTCAATGAGTTGCAAACATTCAAATCCTTGCTGAAAAGTAAGGAGAATAAGGTTGGTGAGGCAAATGTTGCCTAGTTATCAAAGAAGTTCCATAAAGGTTCGACCTCAGGAATGAAGTCTGCACCTTCTACTTCTAACACTTCCAAGTGGAAGAATAAGAAGGGTGGTAAGGGGAAGAGGAAGGGACCTGCTAACCCATAACCTGTCGCCCAACGGGTTAGGCGACCAGCGCCTGTTGACAAGGGAAATTGTTTCCATTATAATCAGGATGGGCCCTAGAAGCGAGATTGTCCTCGCTGGATCAAGGAGAAGAAGAAATCTAAGGCCAAGGCAAAACAAGGTAAATATGATTTACTAGTTTTCTAAACCTATTTAGTGGAGAATGATGATTCTGCTTGGATTATTGAATCTAGGGCCACTAATCATGTTTGTTCTTCTTTTCAGGGGATTAGTTCCTGGCGGCAACTTAAGGCTAGAGAGATGACGATGCGAGTAGGCACCAGGCACGTCGTTTCAGCTGTGGTAGTGGGAGGGCTCAAATTGAATTTACAGAAGAAGTTTATGTTGGGAATGTCTTAGAACTTGCAATTTGTGTTAAACATTCTATTTTATCAATGATAAATTATTGATTTTGCATTCTATTATGAAAATCCAATAAACGTACCCATTGCTATAGTCTGAATACTGTAACTTTATGTAGTGACATAAACAGGATCAAATTAACAGTATATAGCCTAAATAGTCTAGTAAGTATATGGATGAAATTGGGTATCTCATTCTAGTAACACTATTGGATGCGGCCCACTTTGTAGTTGTTACAAGAAGTACTAAAGTGCTACAAACAATGTAATCCACATATCGTTCATGTTGAGACATGTGAGTGGGGCCATCCTATGCAATGAGTTTGCATATAGACTGGACCACGAAACTAGTCATTTTTCTTTATAACGACCATTTACTGTTAAAACTGACTATTTCATTTATTAAGTAACCTAGGCTAACTCGATCTTAATCCTGAGCTAGCTATGAACTTCTATTTGTTTGGGATTATCCTTTGATCTACAAATGGTGAGAGTAGTCCAACAATACTCCACAATAAGCCTCCCATTTTGAGGATAAGATCGGATGAATAGCTAGGGATATAGCCCTGCAAGATGGAATTCACTCCTACTCGATTTAGGGTTAGAAGATAGGTTGTTCTCTTAAGTATTGATTTCAGATCTTGAAAAATCGGGGCCCCGCCTTCTCATGATAGAGAAAGGATTTGATTCGTAGGTGTTATGAATCAAAATTGTTCATAAGAGGGTCAGTGGGAATTTAAGGAACAAGATGTATTCACAGGGGTAAGACGGTTATCTTGACCCAGCTATTATTACAAACAACCTGTGAACGATCAACTTACTGATTATGGTTATATTATGTGGATATAATATATCTACAGTGAGGGGACTTCAACTATGGGCTATAATGGAGTGATCCATTAGTAACGAATGGGGATTAGATCGGTCTAATGAGTTTAGCAGATTAATCTTGGATTGTTGGAGCCTATGATTTGTAGGTCCGCGAGGTCCTCCTACTAGCTCGTAAATAGATAAGCTTTAAAGTAGCTTGATAAGTTCATTTGAAACGTTCACATTAAAATTAAACGGAATAGGAGAATTTATATTTAAATATGATTTAAATATATGAAGATGGATTTGTGTAAAAATTAATTTAATATTTGATATTAAATTAATTAGAGTTGTTTAAATAATTATTTGTTAATTTTATTAGAAAATTAATAATGTTTTCTGTTTTAAAATCACGATTGAACTTCGAAATCTTATTTGATTTTTAGAAAAATTGAGAAGTTGAAAATAATGCACAAATGGAAAATCAGTTTTTTCCATTACCATCTTCTACATGATCACGCAAACACCATTACATTTCTCTTCATTGACTCGAAGCATGAGCTGCAACTCATACAACATTCTTCTTTGCATGTTCACCTGCAAAAAATAAAGAAGATTGGAGTGATTTTGAGGCAGGCATTCAATAGAAATTTTAGAGAAAATTTCGGCTGGAAGAAAGGTTCTTCAAGAAATGTGGTGCTGTGATCTTCTCCTTGTTTATTCATTGCTTCAAGCTGTTCTTGAGGTGGTTCACGATGATCTTTCAAGGAGACAACTGTTGTTCATCAATATCTTGAAGAGTTCTACAGAGGTATGACTACAAACCCTCTTTTATTAGATGGGCACACTTTAGTTTCTTCCAAAACTAGTGAATTTGAATGCTTATTGATCCTTCTTACTTCTGCTGCATGTTAATACACTCTTACAATTGGTATCAGAGCATCATATAAGCATTCAATTCAGTTTAATTTTGGTGTGGTGGGTGTTTTTCATGAGATATATGAAACTGATGCACTGATATGGTTTTCTGAGTTTTGGCATTTTATTTCTCTTTTTCTCTCAATTAAATTTGTAATTGGCTCTTGTTTCATGAGCTTATATGTGTTAGAAAGTGTCTATAATTTATTTGGAGCCATTAGAGTTGAAATTAATATGTAATTGAAGAAATAAGTGAAGAAGGCCGAGCCACTATTCCAGTTTTTCAGCTTCTACTCAAAATCGTCGTTGAGGTTCAGATGCTAAACGATCGTCTAGTTCCATGTGTTTATGTGAAGAAAAGCTAGATGATCGTATAGCTACGGGCATTGATCCTTTTGATGTTGAATGCTAGACGATCGTGTACCTACGGGAGCTAAACGATGCATTCAAATGTTGTACGATAGCATTACGCGACCGTATAGCTTTGCATGGGAACTAAATGATGCATTGGAAGTGCTATACGATGGCACTACACGATCGTGTAGCTGCAGCGCGAGCTAAACGATGCAATGAAGTTCTATGCGATGGAACTAAGTGATCGTGTAGCTGCGGCACTCGACGATGCGATGAAGTTCTATGCGATGGAACTAAGCGATCGTGTAGCTACGATAGACACTAAACAATGACATGAAGTGCTATACGATAGTGTTAAGCGATAGCCTTCAGTGTTACATGATCAACCTTGGCGAGATTTTGAGGTTGGACCGAGAGTAGCTGGTTCAACCAATTTTCTCGAGGTCCAAACCGGTTTAGCCTCAAAGGGTTTTTGGTTGGTCCGATTCAGACTTCGTTGGTCCGGTTCAGTTATCTAGTCCGGTTTGATATGCTTAGGTTCGGTTTGGAGCGGTTTGATTGGTTCAAAGATGGGTTTGAAGTTGTTTGTAATAGTTACACATCTGTTTACTTGTTTATGCCAAAACTAAAATTATATCAGTTAGTATTTAATTGTTTATGCATGTGATGTATGCAATAATTAAATAATTCATGTATGTGCATACAGTATGCCATGTAGATTTAAAACCCCACTATAGGAAGCATGTTACATGCATTGAAAGTATGTTATAAATGTTAAAATATATAGTATGCATTTTAGGGTTATATTTAATATAATGGTTATATTAGATATTGAATACCTTTGTTGAATGTCTAAAATTTTGTAAGCTGTTACAAAATTGGGTTAGACGTTTAAAATCCATAACAAAGAACAGTTGCATGCTCACTTAGATTAACAACTAGTTTTCATTGTTAAAATAGATTGTTACCTTATAAAATTTAGTTACAAACTCATATCGATTCATAAACCTGTCTAAGGCTGGGGGTACTTAAGATGACGGTTTACGGAACACCTTCTACCTGGGGATTATGATTGAAAGAATGAGCATTGTTAACTGATTTTGTGAGCTCGCGTGAGCGATGAGAGGTAATAAAATGGTTTATCACCTAGACATTGTAGGTTAAATCCAATTATAAGCATTATACTTGGATAAACCACTTACACTTAGGTTGTAAAAATTTAGCCGTTATACCTAAGTGAAATACCCAAACATTTAGAACACTTCAGTGGGAGATTAACAATATATTCAATATAGTTATTAGCTCTCACATCCTCAAGAGTTCACACCGTGAGATCCATGCTCGGCTGTGTGTCGCTTTTACCGCGACTGCTCCATTAGAAAAGTGTTTGCATGGGTTAATAACAAGGTGAATGAGGGAGGTAGTTCATAGTAAGTGGGTGAAGGAAATGTGTGAACATTGCCATACGGTCTCATCCATTAGTCTGAACAATGAGATTCCTATGTTGTGCCTGCTATCGTTTTTAGGCGGCACTAGCTAGTCATTAACCGTGGCGATTCCCTCGGAGGGTTATAACAACCCAGGCTTTAGTAAAATGAATAGGGTCTTATAGTTCTGTCTTGGGTATTGTCTTTTATTTTAGAGGCATATTCATATTGTTCTATAAGATCTGAAAATGGCGGGTCACACTTACAAGAATTACTAATTTTTAGTAAAGATCTTGACTGAAAACGATAACTGATGGCGAAAAATTGGAAGTCAATTTTACTCGACAACCAACTTCCCTTGGACGCGATATGCGATGCATGTTCCTAAGATATGCGTTGATAGTCATGATGCATTGGAATGAAAAATGCGTTAATTGAATGTATGTGATGACCATGCATCCTGCCACAAGTTTTCTTGCATTCACACCAAGTATAACATGAACGCAAGTTTCTCGGGTAATCCGAGGTCGAACACAGGGACTTGTAGTTATATGTTTGCTGTGATTTTGCATGGGCGGTTGAATAAAGGAATGGAGGGGATGTTGCTACGTTAATCTTACTCCTACTCCTATCTATCAGAAAACACAATGAGAATATGCATGAAAGGTAAAGATGCGACAAACCTTGACATGAAATAAATGTATGAGAAAGTAGATAAAATGCAGAGATAAACTAATGCGATCATGCAACACTCATACAATAGTAAACCACCTCTCGGTGCGAATGCTGCAGCTTCTAATGCTAGAACGCATGCGATGTATGTGCAGAGGTGTCTATAGGGCCTATACATAAGCCTCTAATTCTTGTCTATGTGATGATACATAAACAAGGCGACCACATATCATTCCTATTCCTAGGGTGCATGCGATGCAGTGTTGACAAACAGAGCTTATTTCTAAGTCTCTATCTCTTGCTTATGCCAATCTAATCTCGCTCTCTCAAGTCTAGATTCTAACCTAGCTCTCTCGAGTCATTAGGTTTTTTCTTTACACTCTCTCTCGAGTAGCTCTAAAGGGGTGTTGGGCACAACATAAGACAAGACAAACACATGAACTTGGTTGACGCAAGATTGTTACTATCCCCAGTGAACAACGCATACATTACTTAATGCGACCAACCACTTACCCTCTCGGGCAGTTGATTGTTGTTGGCTTCACTCATAGACAAGCAATGCGTTAGCTTATAGACAGTCATTGCATCAGCTCACACTAAGCAAATAAGATTACTCACATACTCGCGCAACGCATACCTCTCGGTAGTTTGCTACATGTTTCATATCCCTAATCCACATGACTAAGTATGCAATACCCAAGCAATCCCACTAAGTGTTGTAATGGAAGTAAAGATGCTAAGCAAGAAGATGGAGATGGAGTTGAAGGAATAGAGAAATGCATTGAAAACACATTGTATTAATTTCTTAATTCAAAATGTCATACAATACAATATAGGAAAAGAAAGGAAAAAAAATGACCGGCTGGAAGCAAAACTTTGCTTCCAGCGGATGTGCATCAAGGCTGCCGATGGTGCCATGGATGGGTGGAGGAGCTGACTCTCTCGAGATCTAGCTCCGCTCAAAGGCTCCGACCGTCACGCGGAATGGATGAAGGAGGTGAAGAACTCTGAGCGTCTTTTCACACAGTTTTTCTGGATCACAAGAATCTGCCATAGGCGAACCTCAGGCAAAAACCTTGGATAAAATGAATTTCAGCTCATCGGCTTCTATTTATAGAGCTTGGGTCGCCGACAACATTGATTGGACTGCTCTGAGTCTGACGTTCGGCGCGTTAGTCCTTTCTGAACCTCTGCCACCAATAGCACGGTAGGTAAAATGTCAGCATCAGCTTTGGATTTTCTCGAGGTAGATGCGTTGATGCATTCATTCCGCCTACCTTGCATTGATCCCATTAAAATGCATTGTCGCATAGCCGCAATCATTCAATGGCCGCATTCACTTAACATCGTAACTCTACATGATGACCATAATCGCTTGACGAGCGCAATTCCCACATGCGATGGATGCATACGGGTAATTACCGCAACATCCATGCATTGATCGATGCGTTTTCCTTGCGATGGAGTGTTTCTCCGCATGCAGTCGTCTATGTGATGGTCCGGTTTCCACGTTTGCGTTCATTTTCTGTATTGGCTACAAAAATAGAACATTGAACGCATAATTAACGCAAGATAGTGGTTTAGCTGAGATTCGACATGCTGATCGACGCAAGCTCATATTCTTGTGAATTCCTATCATGATCGACGCATATTCTGCCTAACAACCTTCATAATTCTAAGTAAAAGGCCTAAGATGACATGCATTTCTGCATGTCATCAATAACTAAAAGAACTATTGGAATATGAGTTATTCTAGAGATAATATTTGGTCCAGAACCGTCTTGCTTATTTGAAGGAATTCTTGACTGCCCCTCGGTAGCAATTTTTCTAAATCACTAAAGTATCGTTGCAAATAAATAAAGATTTATTGGATACTTTATTATTTTTGCTAAAAATGGATTTAGATGTATATTTAATAGAGTTTGTTTAAAATTTTTCAGGAATGTCGAACTCAATCATATAATTACTTGCTTCTGATAAATTTAATGGAGAGGGTTATTCGAACTGGAAATCAAACATCAATATGATATTAGTTGTAGACGATCTGAGGTTTGTGTTGACGAAGGAATGTCCTCCAGTTCCCAGTTCAACAACCACTCGAAATGTTCGGGACATCTATGATAGGTGGGTAAGGGCGAATGAGAAAAGTTCGGCCTATATCTTAGCGACTATATCTGATGTACTCAATAAGAAGCATGAAGTCATGCCCACTGCCCTTGAGATAATGGCGTCATTATAGGAAATGTTTGGGCAACTGTCATCTTCTGTTAGACATGAAACCATTAATTATGTCTATGTTATGCGCATGAAAGATGGAACCAACGTAAGAGAACATGTTCTCAATATGATGGTTCATTTTAATGTTGCAGAGGTTCATGGGACGATGATAGATGAGACGAGTCAAGTAACATGATACTGGAATCTCTCCCAAAGAGTTATCCGCCGTTTAGGACAAACACTGTTATGAACAAAATCACTTATAATTTGACGACAGTGTTGAATGAGTTACAAACTTATCAATCAATGATGAAACTGAAGGAAAAAGACATAAATGTTATTTCAAACCAAAGAAGTTTTATAAGGGTTCTACATCAGGAACGAAACTCACTAATGATAAGAAGTCTGGTCCTTCTTCTTCTAAAGACCAAACTATACAAATGAAGAAGAAAGGAAAAGGGAAAAAGAAAGCCACTACAAAGATAAACAAAAACAAAACTCCTAAAGAAAAATGTTTCCATTACGGAGAAGTTGGGCACTAGAAATGAAACTGCCCAAAGTATTTGGCTGAGAAGAAAGCAGAAAAGGCAAAACAAGGTAAATCTGATTTACTAGTTGTTGAAACATGTCTAGTGGAGAATTCTCACCTTACCTGGATATTGGATTCAGGCGCCACTAATCGTGTTTGCACTTTTCTATAGGAAACTAGTTCTTGGAGAAGACTTTCTGAACAAGAGATTACTTTCAAGTTGGTAACGGGTGAAGTCATTTTGGCTGAAGCAGTGGGAGATGTCAAGTTGTTTTTTGGAGATTCTTTTATCTTACTTAAGAATGTATTCTATGTACCTAAGTTGAAAAGAAACTTGATCTCCATTTCCTGTCTATTAGAAAATATGTACAGTATATCTTTTGAATGTAATGAATTGTTTGGTGTACATATTTGTTTTGCAAGACTTGAAAATAACTTGTACATATTAAAACAAATTGAAGCAAGAGCCATTTTAAATATAGAGATGTTTAAAACGGCTGAGACTCATATTAAGAAGCGAAAAATTTCTCCTAATGCCTATCTTTGGTACCTCAGGCTTGGGCACATTAATCTCAACAGGATAGAGAGATTGATAAAAAATGGTCATCTAAATCAGTTAGAAGATAGTTCTTTACCTCCATGTGAATCATGTCTTGAGGAAAAAATGATTAAAAGATCTTTTTCTGACAAAGGTCTTCGTGCCAAAAAGCCTCTCGAACTTATACATTTAGACCTATGTGGTTCAATAAATGTTAAAGCTCAAGGAGGTTATCAGTATTTCATCAGTTTTATTGATGATTACTTTAGATATGGCTACATTTACTTAATCAGTCATAAGTCTGAAACTCTTGAAAAGTTCAAAAAATTTAAGGCTGAGAACAAAAATCTGTTAAGTAAAAGAATAAGACACTTCAATCTGATCGAGGAGGTGAGTATATGGATTTACAATTCCATAACTATCTAGTAGATCATGGAATTCAATCCCAACTCACAGCACCTGGAACACCACAACAAAACGGTGTTGCAAAAAGTAGAAATTGAACCTTATTGGACATGGTTCGGTCTATGATGAGTTATGCTCAGTTACCTCAATCCTTTTGGGGGATGCAATATAGACTGTGGTATTCATCTTAAACGTTGTTCCATCAAAAAGTGTTTCAGAAACACCATATGAATTATGGAAAGAACGTGAAAAGAGTTTACGTCATTTCCGTATTTGGGATTTTCCAGCACACGTGTTGGTACAGAATCCTAAGAAATTGGAAACACGTTTGAAATAATGCCTATTTGTAGGATACCCAAAACAGAAAAAAAAAAGGATTGTTTTATGATCCCCAAGAAGATAAAGTATTTATATCGACAAATGCTACGTTCTTGGAAGAGGATCATATAAAAAATCATCTACCTCATAGTAAACTAATATTGCAAGTGTTTACTAAAGATAGTATAGAAACATCAACAAGAATTGTTGATCAAACTGGCCCATCAATAACTGTTGTTGTCCCGTCACGTCCATCCCAAGAGTTGAGGATGCCTCGATGTAGTGGGAGGATTATTCAAAAACCTGAACGCTATATGGGTTTAACAAAAACTCAAAGCATCATACAGGATGATGGTTTAGAGGATCCATTAACCTTTAAGAAGGTAATGGAAGATGTTGACATGGAATAATGGATAAAAGCCATGGACGATGAAATGGTGTCTATGTACTTCAACTCTGTTTGGGAACTTATAGATCAACCATATGTGTTAAATCTATAGATTGCAAGTGGATCTACAAGAGGAAACGAGACCAAACTGGCAAGGTATAAACCTATAAAGCTAGACTTGTGGCAAAAGGTTTTACCCAAAGAAAAGAAGTTGATTATGAAGAAACTTTTTTCTCTTGTTGCCATGATAAAATCAATAAGAATACTTCTTTCCATTGAATGGCTATCTTGATGAAAGTATTTTTATGTCTCAACCAGAAGGGTTCATCGAAAACGGACAGGAACAGAAAGTCTGTAAGCTTAACCGATCCATTTATAGATTGAAACAAACATCCAAATCCTGGAATATAAGGTTTGACACTACGATCAAATCTTATGGCTTTGAACAAAATGTTGACAAACCTTGTGTGTACAAAAAGATAGTCAACAAGACTAAATCATTCTTAGTTCTTTATGTTGATGATATCTTGCTCATTGGGAATGATACAAGTTTTCTAGCTGACATAAATATATGGTTAGCAATACAGATCCAAATGAAAGATTTGGGTGATGCTCAGTATGTTCTAGGAATACATATCTTTCAGAACTGAAAGAATAGAACATTAGCACTATCTCAGACATCTTATATTGACAAGATGTTGTCAAGATATAATATGCAAAACTCAAAGAAAGGTATGTTACCTTTTAGACATGGAATTCATTTGTCGAAGGAACAATATCCTAAGACACCTCCAGATGTTGAGGAAATCAAGAATTCCATACACATCTGCAGTTGGGAGTTTGATGTATGTCATGTTGTGTACACGCCCTAACATATGCTTTGCAGTTGGAATCGTCAACAGGTTCCAATCCAATCCAAGACACAGTCATTGGACTGCTGTCAAAAACATCCTTAGGTATCTAAAGAGAATGAGGGACTATATACTTGTGTATGAACCTAAGGATTTGATCCTTACAGGATACACTGATTTTGACTTTTAGACTATGTAGATTCCAGAAAATATACTTCAGGATCTGTTTTCACTCTCAACGGAGGAGCTATAGTTTGGAGAAGCATTAAACAAAGTTGTATCGCTGACTCCACGATGGAAGGGGAATACGTGGCTACATGTGAAGCTGCTAAAGAAGCAGTATGGCTACGCAAATTCTTGGCTGATTTGAAAGTAGTTCCAGATATGCACCTTCCTATCACATTCCATTGTGACAATAATGGTGTTGTTGCCAATTTAAAAGAACCAAGGAGTCACAAATGTGGAAAACACATTAAAATAAAGTGCCATCTCGTCTGGGAGATAGTGCACAGAGGAGATGTGATCGTCATAAAGATTGCCTCTGAAGATAACCTTGCTGATCCATTAACAAAAGCCCTCCCGACTAAATTGTTCGAGGGCCACCTAGTTGGACTAAGACTTCGAGTAGTGTAATCTAGGACAAGTGGGAGAACATCTATGGTATTAGGGATGCCCTAGTTTATTGTATTTTCCCTTTATGTTTCTCAACATTATATTGTATATATTTGTTCTCACTGGAGTTTTAGTCCAAGTTGGAGATTGTTGGGAATGTCCTAGAACTCGCACTTCGTGTTAAACATTCTATTTTATGAATAATAAATTGTTGATTTGCATTCTATTATGAAAATCGAACAAACATATCCATGGCTATAGTTTGAATACTACAACTTTATGTAAGGACATAACAGGATCATGTTAATAGTATATAGCCTAAATAGTCTCATAAGTATATGGATGAAATTGGGTATCTCATCTTGGTAACACTATTGGATGCAACCCACTTTGTAGTTGTTACAAGAAGTTGTAAAGTGCTACAAACGATGTGATCCACAGATCGTTCATGTTGAGATACATGAGTGGGGGCATCCTATGCAATGAGTTCGCATATAGACTGGACCACGAAAATTGTCACTTTTCTTTATAACGATCATTTACTGTTAAAACTAACTATTTCATTTATTATGTAACCTAGGTTAACTCGATCTTAATCCTGAGCTAGCTATGAACTCCTTTCTGTTTAGGATTATCCTTTGATCTACAAACAGTGAGAGTAGTCCAACAACACTACTCAATAAGCCTCCAATTTTGGGGATAAGACCGAATGAATAGCTGGGGACATAGCCCTGCAAGATAGAATTCACTCCTACCCGATTTAGGGTTAGTAGATAGGTTGTTCTCTTAAGTACTGATTTCAGGTCTTGAACAATCGTGCCCCGCCTTCTCATGATAGAAAAAAGATTTGATTCATATGTGTTATGAATCAAAATTGTTCATTAGAGGGTCAATCGGAACTTAAGGAAGAAGATGTATTCACAGGGGTAAAACAGTTATCTTGACCCAAGTGTGATTACGAACAACCTGTGAAGAATTGACTTTCTTATTATGGTTATATTAAGATGACATAATATATTTACAGTGAGAGGAGTTCAACTATGGGCTACAGTGGAGTGACCCATTAGTTAATGAATCGAGGTTAGATCGGTCTAATGAGTTTAGCTGATTAATCTTGGATCGTTTGAGCCCATGATCTGTAGGTCTGCTAGGTCCCCTTACTAGCTCATAAATAGATAAGCTTTAGAGTAGCTTGATAAGTTAATTTAAAACGTTCAAATTAAAATTAAACGGAATAGGAGAATTTATATTTAAATATGATTTAAATATATGAAGATGAATTTGTGTACAAATTAATTTAATATTTGATATTAAATTAATTAGAATTATTTAAATGATTATTTAAATAATTATTTATTAATTTTATTAAAAATTAATAATGTTTTCAGTTTTGAAATCAAAATTAAATTTTGAAATCTTATTTGATTTTTAGAAAAATTGAAAAGTTGAAAATCATGCACAAATGAAAAATCAGTTTTTTCCAATACCATCTTCTACATACTCACACAAACACCAATACCTTTCTCTGCATTTACTCCTAGCATTAGCTACAACTCATGCAACATTCTTCTTTCCATGTTGACCTGCAATAAATAAAGAAGATTGGAGTGATTTTGAGGCAAGCATTTATAAGAAATTTTAGAGAAAATTTCGGCTAGAAGAAAGGTTCTTCAAGCAGTGTCGTGCTGTGAGCTTCTCCTTGTTTATTCATTGCTTCAAGCTATTCTTGAGTCCTACAACTCGTTCTAAAGCTCCAAGAAGATAGTGGGAAAGATCTTGAGGTGGTTCACGGTGATCTTTTGAGGAGATAACTGCAGTTCATCAAGATCTTGAAGATTTCTACAAAGGTATGACTACAAACCCTCTTTTATTATATGAGCATGCTTTAGTTTTTGCCAAAATTAGTGAATTTGAATGCTTATGGATCCTTGTTACTTCAATTGCATGTTAATACACTCTTATAGTTTATCATTATGAATGATGTTTATGTAGTTTCCGAGTTAAAGCGGAACTTGATTTCTATAAAGTGTCTGATCCAGTGTAATTATACTCTAAATTTTGAACTGAATAAAGTGTTTATTCATAAAGATGGAGTTGAGATCTGTTCATCAAAATTGAAATTAACTTGTATGTGCTAAGGCTATTAAAAACGAGCTCCCTCCATAACATAGTGATGTTTAAAACTGCCCTAAATCAAAATAAACGACAAAAGGATTCTGCAAAGAAAATGCCTAACTTGGGCACCTTCGATTAGGGCACATCAATCTTGATAGGATTGAGAGGTTGGCGAAGAATGGAATTCTAAGCGAGTTAGAGGAAAATTCTTTACCGGTGTGTGAATCTTACCTTAAAGGCAAGATGACTAAAAGACTTTTTACTGGAAAAGGTTATCGAGCCAAAGAGCCTTGAGTTGGTGCATTCAGACCTTTGTGTTTCGATGAATGTACAAGCCAGGGGAGGTTATGAATTTTACTGATGATTACTCTAGGTATGGGTATGTTTATTTGACGAAATGGAAGTATGAATCCATTAAAAAGTTCATAGAGTTCAAGGCTGAAGTTGAAAAGTTCATAGACACTTTGATCGGATCGGGATGGAGAGTTTTTGGATTAAGAGTTCCAGAACTATATGATAGAACATGGAATTGTTTCCCAACTCTCATCCCGGGGACACCTCAGCAGAATGGTGTAGTGATAACGTGTCACACCCCACCTCAGACCACCATCTTAGCCTAGAGAAGGGCGTGACTGCAGCAGTTATCAACCCTTTGGCTGACACTTACTTCCTAATAACTCTTGTGGAATAATTCTGATACCAAAATATAACTTATATATAGCGGAATGTTTTTGGGCCACAAATTTATTAATTTAGAAACATAACATATTTAGAGTCCTTACAACACTAGATTTACAAGTCCCAAAACCCAAAACTCTAGTCCCTATATGAATAACAGTAACATGTGTACAATATTAACAGAAACCACCTAAATAGATAGTTTACAAATCTCTTTGTCCTTTAGTGGCAGAACAGATGCAGAGCTATCTTTAGAGGATTTTACCGCTACCTGTGGGAGGGGGGAAAGGAAAATATTTGAAAACGGGGTGAGCTTGCGTCCAGTGAGTGACTTAAGAAAGATAATTGATTCTCATGAAAAATCTCAATAAAGAGTTTAACTGAAATATAAGCTTCTACAGTATTTGTATTGTAGTATAAACATTTTCCAAGCATGAAACATATAAAGCTATTTTAATCATAAAACAGTAAAACTATTTCTCAGATAACCCTACTGTGGGTAAAAACAATTCCAACACCAACTACTGATCAAGAGAGAACCCTTTTGCTCAATCTTTGACTCTACCTATGTGCACGTGGCCATACTAAGTACCATCATACCTTAGGTAGTTCTGTTCAGATACCTTCTCAAATATCCTTCAGTATCTGGTTGGTTTGGTACCTTCTCAAACGTTCTTCAGTACCAATAGATATCTTCTCAAAGTCCTTTGGTATCTAGTTGAGCAGATACCTTCTCAAATGTCTTTCGGTATCGTGTTTTAAGTAAAACTAGTCATACATGACTTTCTCTCTTTAAAGCATGTAAAGTATAACACATATAAAAACATGGCTTTAAAGGTACTAATGCATGCTGAGTATATTTAACACATATAAGTCACTTTTCAACAATTTCTCACACATGCATGCGTTTAAAACCTAACTCATGCTTTGCTTGGAAATCACTTTGTAAAACTAGCTGACATGAGAATAATCTTCTTTAAAATATGCTTTCTATAACACGTTGTAATCAAACATTTTAAACAAATGTTTTAGTCAAAACGTTTTAGCCACTCACCTTGATTGCTTTGGAGCTTTTCACTCTAGTAGCTATCTTTTCTACCTCGGCTCCCTTTTCACCCGTAGAATCGAGATTCAAATTTCAGCTCAAATTACTCATAGTTCTAAATCTTATTTTGAGATACTTCCTTCTAAAAACATATTCTCAAATGTCTCAGGAATCTTACCCTAAAATTTGAGCTAATAACCTCTCGTGGTTTGGCCGGAATCATAGAATCTTCATGATTGGCCCAAGCTTATTCGACAGCCTGACCCTTCTATCTTCTCCTCAGTTTCCAGCCCGATCCCTTTGAGCTTTTCCTCTGGCAGCCCTACCCTAAAAACTATACTTTCATATCTTTCAGGTGACTTTGAAATCACTCCAAACTCATGAGAAAATTGGGAGAACTTCTCGTCCCAAGTTGATGCTGCTTTCCAGACTTCACTGTCCAATGCTTTCTATTTGAAATACTTTGACCAACGCATGGATTTTGGCTCCAACGCAAGGTTTGCTCAACTTTCCCACTCTTTTTATGGTATTTTTGAATTGTGATCTAAAATGAAGTCTCTTGGCTCTATTTATAGGTGTCCAAACCTTCCCTAGAGTTGACACTACCTACTTGGCTGCATGGCCAAATGTTTCTCCCACACACTACCAACACATCATTTTGATAAGCGCAACCTAAGTGTCTTCCTCCAATGTAACCAATGCATGAGCTTCCAATCTGATGCCACCACCTCAAATTCTTGAGGCTTAAGGCTTTCCTCCCAAGAAGACACATGGTTTGATGACGTTTCCCAGTTGATCTCATCCTTTGTATGCGTCAAACTCTTGGATGTTCAACGCATAGTCCATACTCAATGCCTAGCCTATCATCAACGCATAGCAAGCCAATTCCTTGACGCATGGCTCACTAGGCAGCATCGCACGACTTGCTTGGCATGGGCACATGGTGCTGGCCACCGACGCATGGGCGTGCGGCATAGGCTGCTACTTCGACGCATGGGCGTGCTACTTAAACGCATGGGCGTGCGACATAGGCTGCCATTGCTTGCTCGCTCGGCCGCATGGGCTACACGCTTGGCTGCATGGCAAGGCACCTCAACGCACGGGTATGGCTGCTCGACAGGGTGTTCAACGCATGGGCGTGGCCACTCGACGCATTGACAGGGCATCTAGCCGAGGCTGCTCGACGCATGGGCTGCCTTTCAATGCATGCATTGTCTACCCTTGTGCCTTCCAATGCGTCATCTCCATTTTTCCTTCTTCAGCCGCACACCATCATCAACACACTCTTCCAACGCATTGGTCCCTTCCAATGCATCCCACGCAAAATTCTATACTTAGCCAAATTTTCCCCAAGAGTTAAACTTCCAAATTTCCTCTTTTCTTCAAATATCCACTCTTTTCTCTAACATTACACATTAATTTCCACTTCATCCTACTCACCACACTAGTCTTAGTAGGGAACATACTTATGTAGTGAAATCAGGATTCGGGGTTCACATAACGGGCAGAAAATGCACATTATTATAGTGCTAAGTTCTTAAACAATGTTGGCTTGCGTAGATAAAATATGTTAGATTGTGTCCAAAAAGTATTAAGTTTATAACATTGTAGTCGCATGTGTTCATCGCATAGGAACAGTTAATTTTTGTATTTTTATGCAGAATATGCGTTGATGCAAGACAAAAAGAGCGATCACAAGAAATCAACAGACGAGCGTAGCATTACCGCAAGGCTTTTCGGTGATTTATGTACGCAAACATCTACTTAAGAAGAATTTCCGCATAGAGCCGGCACAACTTGGTGGGCGCATCTAGGTGAAAGGCATAATTAATCACGATGGGACAGAAAGCTGATGACGGTCGAATCCGAATTAAGTTGACAGTCGTTGACGATAACAAGTACATTAAGCTTTTCGGTAACAAATATTCAGCACATCGGTCGGGGAATTAAAGCCATCCCATCTGTGCAATCATAAGAGAGAAGCCGTCCTTCACCCCAGAGCTCTAGAAATACCAAAGGCATCCTTCAGAAAAGTGGTTAGCAAGTTCACCTGTTCACCGATTTAGGAGCTTTAGCCGTGTTCATAATTTTCTTTTATTTTTAAGGCAGACCAAGGGAAGAGTAGAGATGCTGGAAGATCGCTCAGGGCAACTCAAAAGAGAACCCGGAGGCATAGAAAGTAGAGAGTAGGCCGACTATCGCGAGAGCGAGATTATCTTTTGAACAAGAGTAGAAAGACAGTGTAAAAGTCTGGGAAGCAAGAGATTGCTACCAGGCTCTTTATTCTCTTCTTGCATTGTTATTTTATACTTCATCTTTATATTTATATAATGGAAGTTCTTATTGTACATCTCTTCACTCTCTTAGCACGCATGAGTAGCTAAACTTGTCGAATGGGTTGAGAAGAACTAATCTAACATGACCTAGGATGTTCATTGCATGTGATTAAACATCCCTTTAGAGCTACTCGAGAGAGAGTCTAAAGAAAGAACCTAAGACTTCAGAGAGTTAGGTTAGAATCTAGACTCGAGAGAGCAAGATTTGAACTACATAAACAAGAGATAGAGACTTAGAGATAAGCTCTGTTTTCCAACCTGCATCGCATGCATCCTAGAGATAGGAATGATATTATGTGGTCGCCTTATTTTTGTGTGTCATTTTGTCATCGCATAAATAAGAATAGATACTTATGTATAGGTCCTATAGACTTATCGCATATATCGCATGCGTTCTAGTATTAGAAGTCGTAGCATTCGCATCGAGAGATGGTTTACTATTGTATGTGTGTTGCATGATTGCATAGCATGAATGCATCCTAGGAAGTGTTAGCTGAAACCCTTCCCAACCCGTTCACAACATACTCATCGTATCTTCCGTTTTATCAACTCTTTTCGAACTCCGCCGCATTTGTTTATTTTCATTACCACAACAACAAAACCAACAACTATTTGAGTTCCCGATTACCGCAAGATCTTCTGAAAAATTACCACTGCAACCTGTTTTCCAAAGTCCCTGAGTTCGACCCTGGACTTACAAGGAAACTCAGTGGGGTTTACACTTGGATTCCATTGAGAAAACTTGAGTGCTCAACACATTTTCATCATCGCATTTCATCCATAATTCCACATCATAAAATAACGCATCGAGTTTTTGGCGCCGTTGTCGGGGACTTCGCAAAATACTGTACTAATGGTAATTTTTCTGATTTCTTTGCAGACTCTCAATCTCTGGTGAATTACAACTCGGAGATTGAGAGAACGTTCAGACAAAGATTAAAAGACCGTCAACAACAACAGTCAGACAAAGATTAAAAGACCGCCAACAACAACAGTCAGACAAAGAAGATATGGCAGAGCAGCCTGGAAATGGAGCACCAAACGAAAACAATGTCATGGCGAATCCAATCTTGCTGGCAAACGATCGTAATAGGCCCACTATGGACTATGCATCGCCAAACCTCTATTATTTCTCTCCAAGAATCATGAAGCCTGCCCTAGATGGAAGCAGATTCGAAATGAAGCCAATGATGTTGCAGATGATCCAGACTGCAGGACAATTTGGAGGACGACGTGGCGTGGACCCGCATGCCCACCTCCGTAGTTTATCGAAATCTAAAACACTTTTGTGTTCTCGAATATTTTTGTCGAAGAAGTTCGACTAACTTTGTTCCCATTTTCTCTTTGTGATCAAGTAAGAAAATGGGCGTATTCCCTTGTCTGGGAGAGATCACTTCATGGGAACAGGTCGTAGAAAAGTTCATGAAGAAATACTTTCCACCTACTGAGAATGCTAGACGAAGGAAACTAATCACCAATTTTGAACAAGACATGGACGAATCACTCAGTGATGCCTGAGCGAGGTTTAAAAGATTAGTCCGGGACTGTCCACACAACGGATTGCTAGACTGCCTTCAGATGGAAATCTTTTATCATGGTTTAAATCTCGCTTCGCAGACTGGCTACTAATGCGGCAGCCGCTGGTGGTGTGATTGACAAAACGTATGATGAGGCTAAGAACATCTTGGATCGCATCTCTAAAAACCACGAGGATTGCAGAGAAAGTGATCGGAGACTGAGAATCAAGGATAATGACGTAAGTAATGGTGCTATTACTTCACTACAGAATAGATGACCACAATGATGAACTTAATTCAGGGAATTGCGATCAACAATCCAACACCGCAAAATGGGCAAATCAACACAATTAGTCAAAACATCGTAAGGTGTGCACTTGCAGTGATGGACACGCAATGGAAGAATGCCCACAGAATCCACAGTCTATGTACTTTGTGAAAAATAATCCATACAACCCCGGGTGGAGAAACCCCCCCAATTTTGCATGGAAGAATCAGCAGCAGAAATTCCAACCTATGGCGCAGAAAGAAGGGCCACTTGGATTCTTCCCACGCAATAACAGTTAGACAAGCAATCAAGCCATAGTTTGCAACCACCACAATCCTCCTCCCTGGAAAGCCTATCGAAGCAGTATATAGAGAAAAACAAAATCGTGGTTCAAAGTCAGGCTACTACCATTCGCAATCTAGAATTACATATGGGCCAGATTGAAAGTGAGCTAAAGAAACCGCAAGGGGTTCTGCCGAATTCAACAAAACTCTCACGCAACCCGGGGGGATCAGGTAAAGATCAATGTCAAGTTGTGACATTGCGGAGTGGAAAAATTGTGGAGGGAGAAAAGAATGAGCTTAGCCGCACTGCTTCCATTGCGTTGGAACCTAAAATTGCGGTGACACAAGAAGAAGAAGGAGAAAAAGAAGCAATAGAGCCAAAAGTTGCGTCCTCCTCAAAGCCAACAGAGAAGGGGACCATGAGAGTTCAGTTACCACCTTTTCCGCAAAGACTCAGAAAGAAAAAGAACGAAGAGGTACAGTACCAATGCTTTCTGTCTATGTTAAAACAATGACATATTAATATTCCATTCAGTGAAGCGATTGAGAAGATGCCTGCATATGCGAAGTTTCTGAAGGAAATGGTAACCAAGAAGAGAGGTACTGGTATATTTGCCATAGTGGCTTCAATGCAAAGTTCGAAATCAATAATCCCATGAAAGATGAGTGATCCTGGGAGCTTTACCATACCTTGCTCCATAAGAGAACTTTACATTAGGCAAGCCTTATGTGACCTTGGAGCCAGCATCAACTTGATGCCTTTGTTGATATTTAAGCAGCTGAATGTTGGGCAACTTGCACCCACGATCGTGACTCTCCAACTTGCAGATAGATCTCTAGTGCATCCATAGGAGAAGGTGAAAGACGTATTAATCACAATCGACAAATTTATCCTACCAGCTGACTTCATCATTTTTTATTACGAAGCCGACAAAGATATGCCCATCATCTTGGGGCGACCATTTTTATCAATAGGTCGTGCCCACATTGATGTGCATAAAGGGGAGATCACTTTGAGCATCAATGGACAAAAACTCAAGTTCAACATAATCCGTGCTATGAAGTTTCCTGATGAAGAAGATCTGCATGACTCAGACGACGACCAAAATTGCTGAAGAAGAAAAGCTTGACGAAGAGAATGAAGAAGAGGATGCAAGCGCATCCACTGCTGCCTGTAATGCGATCATAACAAAAACAAACAAGGAAGTTGAGATGATCGTAACCCAAGAAGAAGAGCCAACAGAAAAGGAAGAAAGAAAAACAACGCAACCATCCTTAGTGGAACCACCAATAATGGAATTGAAGACCCTACCGAGCAACTTAAAGTACGCTTTTTTAGGGCAGAATGAGAAGCTGCCAGTAATTATTTCCTCCGAACTTAACAAAGACCAGGGGAATGTGTTGATGAGCAGTCTGAGGAAACATGTGCGAGCAATTGGCTGGACAATCGCCGACATTAAGGGAATTAGCCCAACATACTATATGCACCGAATTCATCTCGAAGAAGACCACAAAGCAACGATCGAACATCAGCGTAGACTTAACCCTGCGATGAAAGAGGTCGTTAAAGCAGAGATCATTAAATGTTAGATGCAGGCATTATTTATTTATCCGATAGCAGATAGCACGTGGGTCAGCCCCGTGCAGTGTGTGCCAAAAAAGGGTGACATGACAGTAGTCTCGAACGAAAATAATGAGTTGATACCGAAAAGAACCGTCACCAGGTGGCGTATTTGCATGGACTACCGCAAGCTAAATGCGGCAACGAAGAAAGATCATTTCCCTCTACCGTTCATTGACCAAATCCTAGATCGTTTAGCCAAAAATGACTTTTACTGCTTGCTGGATGGATATGTCGGGTATAACCAGATTATGAATTCTCCAAAAGATCAGGACAAGACCACATTCAACTGCCCATATAGGACCTTTTCTTTTTGCTGCATGCCATTCGGCCTCTGCAATGCGCCAAGAACGTTCCAAAGGTGCATGATGGCCATCTTTTTAGACTATCTTAAGGACTCTGTTGAAATCTTCATGGACGACTTCTCTGTCTATGGGCATACCTATGAAGTCTGTCTGGTCAATCTGGAGAAGATACTAAAAAGATGTGAGGAGACGAATCTCATTCTCGGGACGGGTTGGAGGTGGATAAAGCAAAAATAGAAGCAATTGAAAAATTTCCACCACCAACAAGCGTGAAGGCTGTACGAAGTTTCTTGGGGCACGCCGGATTCTATAGACATTTTGTCAAAGTCTTTTCAAAAATAGCACGACCACTGAGTGCGTTGATGGATGCTGACATAAATTTTCATTTTGACGACAATTGCCTCAACGCATTCAAAATTTTGAAGAATGCACTGACTACCGCACCCGTGTTAATTGCACCTAATTGGACACTTCCTTTTGAATTAATGTGCGATGCAAGTGGGTATGCAATTGGAGCAACTTTAGCACAGAAGAGAAAAACAATCTTACATCCCATTGCATATGCGAGTAAGACGTTAAATCCTGCTCAGACCAATTACACCACCACAGAGAAAGAGCTACTTGCGGCAATTTTTACATTGGAAAAATTTAGAGCTTATCTGCTGGGAACAAAGGACTCATCCATACTAATCATTCAGTGATAAAGTATTTAATGACAAAGAAGAATGCAAAGCCAAGGTTGATCAGATGTCCTCCAAGAATTTGACATAGAAATAATTGATCAAAAGGGGACGGAGAACCAAGTTGTGGATCACTTGTCCAGATTGGAAAACCCTGAGGTTGACCGCAATGAGCCAGAGGTGAGTGCGGTGTTTCCAGATGAGTAGCTGTTTCAGATTGAAGAACTACTGTGGTATGCAGACATAGTCAACTATCTGGTTTGCGAGCAATTTCTTGAAGATTATACCTACCACCAACAGAGGAAGCTCAAACATGAATGCAGATATTATTATTAGGATGAGTCGAATCTATACAAAAAGGGGGACATACAAGATTTTGCAGCTATGCGTACCAAATGCTGCTCAACAACCATATGGTGGGCACTTTGGAGGACAACACACACAACAGCTAAGGTTTTACAAAGTGGATTCTTTTGGCCAACATTGTTTAAGGATGCAACTGACTACGTAATGAAGTGTGATCGGTGCCAACGCACAGGTAACATTTCTTGGAAACATGCAATGCCAATGAACATCATCTTGGGGTATCAACTTCATGGGACTATTCCCTCCCTCGAATGGTAAAAACTATATTTTGTTAGTCGTCGACTATGTATCCAAGTGGGTAGAGGCAGTCGCATGCGCCACAAGCGATGTGGCAGTAGTCTCTCAATTCCTGAAGAAAAACATTTTTACTCGTTTTGGAACTCCACGTGCCATAATAAGTGACGAAGGGTCTCACTTTGTCAATCATACTGTCAAGGAGCTGCTGCATAAATATAACATTCGCCATAAAGTGGCCACTGCATACCATCCGCAGACGAATGGTCAGGCCGAGATGTCCAATCAGAAGATTAAGCTGATACTCGAGAAGGTAGTCAGGCCTTCACGAAAGGATTGGGCAACAAAGCTCGACGATGCGTTGTGGGCATACCAGACTGCATTTAAAACACCTATAGGTATGTCCCCATATGTGTTGGTATTTGGTCAGGTGTGTCATTTGCCTCTAGAGGTAGAATACAAGGCACCGTGGGCAGTAAAGAAGCTAAACTTTGACTTGTGGAATGCAGGAGAAGCAAGAAAACTTCAACTCGTCGAGCTAGAGGAATGGAAGATCAACGCATATAAGAACACAAAGATTTACAAGGAGCGCACAAAGCGCTGGCACGACAAACACATATGCGGCAAGAACCTCCAAATTGGGCAGAAGGTCTTACTATTCAACTCATGACTATGGCACTTCCCTGGAAAATTAAAGTCACGTTGGTCCGAACCATTCATAGTTAGAAAGGTATTTCCGCATGGCGTAGTTGAATTATCAAATGATGACAGAACCAACATATTCAAAGTTAATGGGCAGCAAGTAAAAGCGTATCACGAAGAAGGCTGGCATCGCCAAGTCGAGTCTGTGGAAGTGAGAAACTTTGAATAAAAGAAGGAAGTAGGTGGTTCCTACACTATCAGACGATCGAAATTCATCAGGGACGCAAGCATGGAATCTTCAACTTTTCTCTACTACTTGGTTCTCAATGCCCTTCCAGTCTTTAATCTCTAGGTCAAACTCTTGCAGTAGCAACACACACCGTATAAGCCTTGGTTTTGATCCTTCTTTGTCATCAAGTACTTGATCGCCGAGTGATCTGTATACACCACAACGTTTGTTCCGATTAAATATTGTCGGAATTTCTCCAGTGCAAATACCACTGCGAGCATTTCCTTCTCTGTGGTTGTATAGTTCTCTTGCACCTCATTCAATGTTTTACTCGCATAATAAACAGGATGCAATACCTTGTCCTTGTGCTGACTTAACACTGCACCCACAACATATCCGCTCGCGTCACACATTAACACAAATGGTTGCGTCCAGTCTGGCGCCACCAGAATGGGTACGGTGATGAGCACATCTTTCAATGTGTTGAATGCTTTTGTACACGCATCATCAAAATTATATTCTCGATCAGCTTCAAGCAGCGCACTTAGGGGCCTTGTGATCTGGGAGAAGTTGCGAATAAATCTTCTATAAAACCCAGGGTGTCCCAGAAAGCTCCTAAGTGTTTTCACGTTCACTGGTGGGGGTAATTTGGAAATTGCGTCAATTTTTGCCTGATTAACTTCCAATCCTGCTTTAGAGATTTTGTGACCTAGAACTATTCCTTCTTCCACCATAAAGTGACATTTTTCTCAGTTCAAAACAAGATTTTTTGCCACGCATCTCTTCAAGATCTTTTTAAGGTTAGATAGATAGAAGTCGTAATTATTGTTGAAGACTGAAAAATCATCCATGAATACCTCGTCTGACTCCGCCAAGTAATCTGAGAACATTGTCATCATGCATCGTTGGAAAGTGCCTGGTGCATTGCAGAGTCCAAATGGCATGCGTCGAAATGTAAACGTACCAAATGGGCACGTGAATGTTGTCTTATCCTGATATTCCGGCACAATTGCTATTTGATTGTACCCTGAATAGCCGTCAAGAAAATAGAAAAGTTCATTCCTCGCATGTCTGTCTAGCATCTGATTAATGAACGGGAGTGGAAAATGGTCCTTTTTAGTGGCCAAGTTTAACTTGCGATAATCCATGCAAATTCTCCACCCCTTAGTCCTTTTTGTGGGAATTAATTCGTTTTTGTCATTAGTGACAACTGTCATCCACCCTTTCATTGGAACACACTGCACTAGGCTCACCTAGTTGTTATCAAATATTTGGTAGATAACTTCTGCGTCCAACCACTTCACTATTTCCTTCTTTACGACCTCCCTCATAGCCGAGTTCAAGCGGCGTTGCCTTCCTACCGATCCTGTCTTTCCTTCTTCAAGATGAATCTTGTGCATACAATACGAGGGGCTGATTCCTCAAATGTCCGCCAAGGTCCATCCTAAAGACTTTGCGTTATTTCTTAGGATCTATATGAGCGCATCTTTGTTCTCCTTACTCAGTGATGCGGAAATGATAACTGGTAATGTGTTGTTACCTCCTAAATAAGCATACTTAAGGTGCACAGGCAACGACTTAAACTCTAGCAGAGGTGGCTCTTCCAAAGATGGCTTAATGAGTTTTGATGTTCGTTCAGATAACTTGAGCGGTTCAAAATTTGATTCCACAAGACTCGCAGCGCAGTCCTCCTCTAATATTGCACCAGTTCCAAGATCTTCTTCCTCCAGCTCCTTCAGAGGTTCGTGCCAACGTTTTTCCTGCAGTTCCTCAATATATTGGCAGTTTTTCATGTCACCTGGGTACTTCAACACATTGAACACGTTGAATTTCACTTCCTGATCGTTGACCCTGATGGTCAATTCCTCTTTCTGCACATCGATCAGTGCTCGTCCTATTGCGAGAAATGGCCGACCCAGGATGATAGGGACTTCTCTGTCAGCTTCGTAATCCAATATGACAAAATCTACCAGAACTATAAACTTGTCCACTTACACGAGTACATCTTCTATCTTGCCCTCAAGATGCTTTATTGATCTATCGACCAACTGTAAAGTGATAGTGGTTGGTCTTGCGTTGCCGATATCCAGCTTCCTAAAAATCGACAAGGGCATTAGATTTATACTTGCCCTTAAATCGCATCACGTGTTCCCGACCATCTTCCCTCCTATTGTGCAGGGCAATGTAAAACTCCCAGGGTCCTTCATTTTAGTGGGGATATTGTTTTGAAACAACGCGCTGCATTTATACGTTAACACAACTATTTCATTTTCCCCAATCTTTCTTTTAGTGGCTAGGATATCCTTGAGAAATTTTACATAACTCGACATCTGCTCTAGTGCTTCTATTAAGGGAATATTATGTGTAGCTGTCGGAGAACATCTAGAAACCTCTGAAATTGTTTGCTATCATCTTTCTTCTTCAGCCTAGATGGGAAAGGTGGAGGATCCTACCTTTCTCCTTGTTTAGTTGGCTGCTTACGGAGATCCTGTTCTTACTGTGTTTCATTATTTGGAGATTGCGTTGATTGAGAATTCAAGTCTTGAGGAGCTTCATCTTTTATAGGTGAAGTTGCTTCTGAACTGGTAATTTTTCCACTATTAGTTGGTTGATCATCATCAACAGTCAAATCTACTGGTGTAGTTGTCGCATCTGGTACTAATGGCATAGGGGTTGTTGTTCTGCCACTTCTCAATGTTACTACATGACATTTTTCTTTACCTCGCTGCCTCCATGCTCCTGAGTTGCTGTGCCACATACCAAACACATTCTTTTTTAATTCCCTCGTAAGTTGATCTATCTGCTCTTCCAGTTCTTTAAGGGAGTCAACTTGTGATTGTCTCATTGCCTCGCTCTTTTCAATGTAATGTTTTAACGATGATTTCAGAGATGAGATGAGGTATCATATAAGAACGATTGGTCGCAGGATGGTATACCTTGAGAATTACATGCGTTAAAGTCCGGAGTAATGAAGACCGGAGGGTTGCCTCTATCCACTTGATAACTGTTCTAATAGAAACTATGGCTCTCCTGGTTGCGATTCCCGTCCTAACTTGAAGTTGGGTGATCCCACCAACCAGGGTTATAGATGTTGCCAAACGATTCATCATAGACAGAATATACGGGTTGTTGATTCCATGGGTAGACTTCTACTGGATGTCCATCCCCACATTGGATGCAATTCATTGTGCCACATGAGTCACCACATTAACTTACTCTAATCCTTGAAAGGGTGTTCTCTGTTGATTAGCCACCGTCTGGAGGAGTGAAGTCATTGTGGTCATTTGATCGACCAGTGCGCTCATCGCATCAGTTGACACATCGACACTTTCTACTCTTTCTTACTCTAAACCTCTTACCTCAAGCCCGGTATCAATCCACTCATCAAAATGTCACGAGATGCGATCCAAGATTAATCCTCCTTCTGCAGAGGCATCAACAACTGCTTGCATTGATTGGTCTAAGCCATTGTAAAAGGTTTCCATCAGAATACTATCGAGAATCCCAATATGTGGACAACTCTTCGCTAACTGCCGGAATCGCACCCAGGCGGTGCTCAAGGTTTCATAACCCTTTTGCTCAAAATTCAACATATCCCTCCGTCTCCTTGTGTTGACGGCTGGAGGGAAGAATCTGTTCATGAACCTATCAACCAACTGTTCCCATGCTTTAATCTCATTTGGCTCTAATGACTGAGCCCACCTCTTTGCTTCATCCCGCAGTGTGTATGGAAAAGATAAATCCTAAGTCTCTCTTGAATCACTTCAGGCATGGAGAATGCGTTGCACATATCCACAAAATTCGTCAAATTCGCATGTGGGTCTTCTCCTTATAATCCTCCAAATTGACCCATATTCTGAATCAACTGCAACATGATTGGTCTAATTCCTAAGCTTACATTCTCCTCAACCGTTGGTCTTGAGATTCCTGGTGAGAAGTTGTAAAAATCCAGTGCCGTATAACCTCTCATTGGGACGTGATGATGAGTAGCAAGAAATATGGAGCCTTGCACTGGCCCATTTTCCCTTTAATTCCCTGCAGGAGCCTCATTATTATTAGCCATGCTTCTTCACCACTTAATTCGACCCTGATAAACTCTTGCGCGAATAATACACTTGATCTCTGGGTCTACTTAGAATTTCTGGATCACTCCAGCACTCATAAGCCGTCAGACTGCTCTTCGCATTGAACAACCAGTATAAAGAGATCTGTCTTGCAAAATACCACAAACGTACTCAAACAATAAACCGTTATCCAATCCCCAGCAACGACGCCATAAAATTGACCAACGCAAATTTGAGTCTTAAACAATGCCCTGATACAAACATGGATATGCATAGTGATATATGATGATATGTGATACTACTTCTAGATATGCGTTATTAACGAATGTTCTTGTAGTATGTTGTGCATTGTCACAAGTTTCCTTACATTGAAACCAAGTATAATTTCACCGCAAGTTTCTCTGTGTGATTCAAGGTCGAACACAGGGACTATTTTAGGTTATTGCGTTATGCTTGTGATACATGCGACCAAGGGTTTTTCAATTTAAGAATTTGTGTACAAGTGATTAAACATGCGATGAAGTAAAGTAAAGCAATAAAAATGCGATAATAACATAAATTGCATTAAAGTAAATTGCGTTAAAATAAATCTATGCTAAGATGATACAAGATACAGGATTCATGATACAAGATACTAAGGTCAAGGCTGGCTGTGAAGATTATGCAAAGATCGTGTAATACGGTGACAAGTCTTATGTACGAAGTAGAAACAGAAAAGATAATTAATACAAACATCGCAAGTTTCTTAATTGCGTTAAAGATATAAGTACGGTTCCTTTTTTCCCTTGGCGTACACCTCTCAATGATCAGCCACGCTCCCACATCTCTGTGGTGAAACAGGGACGAACGTAATGAACGCAAGGTTGCTTCCATCTCTGGGGTATTTATAATTCAGTAGCAATTAGCCCTCGTATCAATTATACCCGTATCAAGTATATATTCTTTGAATTCTATAGGGGTATTTATAGGTGAAAATCTTTGACTCTTGGCTTGTGGAACCCACTTCTTGTTATGGAAATTCCGAAGATGGAAGAATAAATATTCTTTCTGTTATGCAATCAGACCGTTAAATCTTCACAACGGTTAGTTATACACGTGTCACGATCCTCCGCCTTTGCATTGCTCAGCTGCATCTTTCGATCGGTTGCTCGCATGTGGTGTTGTATTTATTACCGCATGCGGTTGAAATTCAACTCGGGATTGACTGTCACATTGCACCGTCATTGCGTTAATTGTCTCTTCATTGTTTATAGGTCGATGGATCCTCTATGTCGTCATCAGGTATGATGACTTGTGTTTCTGTTAATCCCAAGTAATGGTCAGGCTGATGAACAACCCTCCCACTACGTCGAGGCATTCTCAACTCTTGAGAAGGATGTGACTGACCAGATGTACTAGTTTTATCTACTACTTTAGTAGATGAACTAGTTCTATCTATAGCGTCTTTGGAAATTTCATTTAATACTAGTCCACTGCGAGGTTGCTGACTTCTTATATGGTCTTCCTCTAAGAATGTGGCATTTGTCAATACAAATACCTTATTCTCTTGAGGATCGTAAAATAGACCACCTTTTATTTCTTTTGGATAACCTACAAATAGGCAGAGTTGACACGCAGATTTTCAGTCTTTATCATCATACAAGCTCATCATAAACTTGTAACGCATGTATGAATATGAATGAATAAAATTAATCTTCTTATGTCATACAATGCATGGATGATTGTGAAGATATGTGATACTACTTCTAGATATGTGTTATTAATGAATGTTTTTGTAGTATGTTGTGCGTTGTCACAAGTTTCCTTGTGTTGAAACCAAGTATAATTTCACCGCAAGTTTCTCGGTGTGATCCGAGGTCGAACACAGGGATTGTTTTAGGTTAGTTGTGTTAGATTTGTGGTATATGCAACCAGGGGTTTTTCAATTTAATAACGGTGTGGTTTGTTCATGTGATAAAGTAAAGTGTGTAGTAAAGAAAAGATAAGTGATAAAAATGCGATAATAAAGTAAATTACGACAAAAGTAAAGTGCGATAAAATGAACCTAAGCTATATGATACAAGATACAGGTTACATGATACAAGATACTGAGGTTGAGACTGACTGTGAAGAATATACAAAGATCATGTTATGCGGTGGCAATGCTTATGTGCAAAACAGAAAGAGAAATGATAATTAATATAAACAACGCAAGTTTCTTAATTCCATTAAAGATATAAGTACGGTTCCGCTCTCCCTTGGCGTACACCTCTCGTTGATCGGATGCGTTTCCCACATCTCTGTGGTGAAACAGGGACGAACGTAGTGAACGCAAGGTTGCTTCCATCTCTGGAAGTACTTCTTGCTTTAGTTAACGCATTCTTCTAACCTTCTCTCGTCAGATCAGAATGGCATCTCCACTTTTGCTCTCACAGGTAAAGATGCCGTGTAGCATGCTTTAGCTAAACATCTTTATTTCTTTAGCACAGATTAAGTTACTTGTTTAATTCATATTAATCACCAAGGGATTAAGAAGACATCGTAGAGAAAGTGATTAATAGAGGAACGGAAATAGACAGAAATGTGGAAATGAAAGTGATCATGACATTTAATTATAAAATCAAGCGTCTAATACATGATTGTGAATGATTTAGACTAAGAAGATGAAGTACAATTGATGAATAAGAGTTAGAAATAGATACAGAAGAGTGCCAATGTCTTGACACTGATTTGGATGGAGAGATTGCTTACCGGCGTAGATGGTGTGAATGGAAGGATGAGCTTCCGTCTTAGGCTTGCTCAACCAGTAGAGTTGATCTAGGTACAGAGCTTCACGATGTGTATTTGGAATGATTCGCCCTGAGACTCACCTCTCGGCCTTGTCTCTTTTCTTCCCGGATCTTTTCCGATCAGCACTCAGATTAGCCTATCTCTCAATAGCCTCGTATCAATTATCTCGTGTATCAAGTATATCTCAGTGAATTCTCTGAGGGTATTTATAGATGAAAGCTTTGACTCTCCGACTTGTGGTCCCCACTGTATTGTTATGGAAATTCCGACAATGGTGGAATAAATATTCCTTCTGTTATGCAATTAGTCTGTCAAAAATGCACGATGGTTAGTTGTACACATGTCAAAATCCTCCCTGATTGCGCTGCTCATTTGCATCTTCAATCGTGTGCCCGCATGCAGTGTTATTTTTTATTACCACATGTGGTTGATGTTCAGCTCTGGATCAATTGTCGCATGCGCCGTCACTGCGTTGATCGTCTATTCATTCCTGAATGATGGGCGCAATGCAACGTAGATGCGTTAATATTTCTCTCTTGAGCCATGCATAGGTGACTGGATATCCTGCAAAACAGACTTGAAATATTCTTTTCTACCACCGCAATGGTGTTAGTTGGTGTATTGACGATAATTTATAATTATTATATTTCTTAGCTAATTTCCATACAATTGACACAATTTTACTCTCTTTTGGCCGCAATATCTAAATAAAGCAGTCTAAATAACTTGTATTTCTACAAGTTATCACACCCCCAAATTTAAATATATGCTTGTCCTCAAGCATATCTTCTACTAAGGCAAAAATGCTCAGTTCCTATCCTATAGTTTTACGCCGATTGGTTGCTCCGAATGCTCCACTTAGGCACATTACTTAACAGTGCAATTTCCTTCTATCCTTGCTAACTTCTAACAAAGCCCTACTTTATTCTTCTATACTACAAATTTCTACTTAAAAATGCTTTTCTATGTTTAAAACGAATGTTTACCTCTTCTTTGTCAAAATAGCTTGATGCGCCATATGCGATGGTCAAACTTTTGGGTCATTTATTAGAGATTGTTGATCATGGTTACACCCTTCGTTTTGGCTTGTTTCCACAGGTGTCATGCGAACATCCAACCACGATTGTGTGCCAATTTCAACTTTAACTCATGAATTTCAGAGGAGTTGTCTCTTATTTCTTTTATTTTCTTTCTTTTCTTTTTCACATTGCGTTGTTCTTGGAAACCCACCTTCGTTTTGGCTTGCTTCCACAGGTGTCATGCGAACATCCAACTACGAGTAGGTTTCTTTCACAACATACTCATATCAGGTTGGAAATGTTTTTGAAGTTTCCCTTGCGCTGACATTGGAGTTGATATGAAAATGTTTTTTTTTTTTTGGAAATCAACACATTTTTCTTAATGACTGCATACTCTTGATCTCATCTGCTCAGACCTTCCCCACCCCCAAATTTAGAGATGCTCAAGGTCTTCATTGTGTTGTTTGGACAGAATAGAAAAACACTTAGAAAAAAAATTTCAAAAAGAAGGTTTGAGCAGAATTTTGAAAGGCAAAAGGTAAAGTATTGCTAAGCTACGAATTAACTATGTGTTAGTTAGAATTTACAAAGTATGGTAAATGTTTCTAAGTGAAAACATATTATACATCATGGCAGCGCAATGAATAACACAAAAAGAAAGATTTAGAACATCGCAATTATTGATAAAGGATGATAAAGAAAAAGGCACAGGCAAATAGAGAGAATATTTACTCATTTGTATTGAATATTCACTAAGTATACAAATAATTAAAAATTAACGCAATACAAAGAATCAAAGAATTTCGTTAACTAATGGAAAATAATGAATTGAATAAAAATATAGAATGGCCGCATAAAAATGTAAAGATTATTGATGAGAAGCAGGAGGGTCTGGAGGAGGATTCTGATGCGGTATGGGTGGAGTCTCTTCGAACATCAGACGCTGCCTGAGATGCAGAGGCACCTTGGGACCATGAAGATATGCTGTTAGAAAATTACATAACTCATTATTGCGCTCCATAAGCTGTCTTTGGTGGCGATGGATTGTATAAATGTTGCGCTGAATATTAATCAACACCTCCCTTGACGTAGCAGCACTGCACTATATATCATCGACTTGCTCCATTACCACATCAAATTTCTGGTTGAAAAAGGCTTGTTGCTGAGCGAAGAGTTGTTGTTGTTGGGAGAGGAAGGACCCCATTTCTGCTAACTCAGCGGCTAAGGAGGTGACAGCAGGTGGTGCCTGCGATGTCTCACCAGCAACGTTTTGGGGTTGGGCAGAGGTGCCTTCACCCAAATCGTGTGGGTCATCAACATGCGACGGTTGAATGGAATGTTGCGGTGATGATGCTGAAGGTGAGGATGGGGCTGCTGGTTATGCGGTTGGAGAATTTGGGGCAAGGAGAAGGTTGGTAAAGTGCTCAGGAAGGGAAGAAGAAGAAGGTTGTGCGGGCAGGCTTGGAGGGCTTGGAGGGCGGATTACTAAGGGTAAAGGGTCCAAAGGTTTTGTCTCTTGCGATGGTAATTCCTAGACCTTTTCTTTTCCCTCATAATCTCTGCGCTGTTTCTTTGGCCTGGGTTCTTGCGGAGCATTGAGATCGATTGCGGGCCTCTTTAAAGGTAGCTCTGGGCAATGTGGGGAGTCTTTGAGGAGCAACCTCAGGATTTTGATATTGATGAGGCCGTGGACTTCTTGCATGGGCTTTTCCTCAATGCCTACGCCCATTAACAGTCACAGACTTGAGATAGTCCATGGAAAGAAGTATTGTCCTCTAACGTGCCTCACAAAGCCTCAAATTTGACTTGCGATCAATCGGCCTACATCGATTGGAATGCCTCGCGCAATGCAATATGCGGCCATAACTCGATCCCTTGAAATTGTCTTGTCATGGGAAGTTGGGATCAGCCACCTTTTAACCAAATAAACCCAAAGTCGTGCCTCCGAAAGCAGAGTCTTGGACGCCAGGGTCTTGATGCCTTTTAAAGAAACCGACCATTTAGTGCCCACAAATTTTTATTCTATCTTAAATGCTTTATTTAATTCAAATTTTGACTTTATGAATTTATTTATCCATTTGGGTCCTGTCTTTAATTCTTTGACTTATTGTAATCATTGCATGTGCTTTAAATTGTGAGTGATTGAGTAATAAAGGAAAAATGTGTCACCGCAAGTCTCAGCACTTGCACTGATGAAAATTGTAAAATAAAAAGAATAAAACAATTAACAACAAGAAAGCATGACGACAATGGACGCATCCCAAACCAACTAGGAATGCCTTGCATTCACCTAACTCAACTGTGTTGAATTGAGGGGTGTGTTACGCTTGCATGTGTCCTTTGCCCGTCCTTAGCCAAATGCACCATGTTGAGGTATCCTCCAGAAATGCGTTGGGGTGTGTTGGGGAGATATATGCGTCGTTGCCCGTCCTCTGCAAAGATACAGTTGCATTAGTGAACACAATGCGTTATGCCTTATCATGTGTCCATTCAAATAAAATATTAAAGAAAAAGTCGTTTGGCAATGTGGGAAGAAGTCCAATCAATTCGTATCCCCAAGCAATTATGACTTGGCAGACAAAAGGATGCTTTATCAGAAAATCGATAAATGAGGGAGGTGGAACGACGCGCCTGTTGAGATGCTCGAGGCCAGTCGCCGTGAAAATCGTGTGGGCCCCACCATGGCCCAACCTATAAATATAGCCTCTCCCTTCATTGGAAATCCTTTACCCTACGTTGGCAAACCCAGAAACCCTAGAAAATTGAACTCTCATCAGACCTTTCCAAGCTCGATTCCATGGCTGACCAAACCCCAAACCAATCCACTTCACCTTCCATTCCTAACCAAGCAGCCCTGCAAGAGGCAACATTCCTGGTTGCTAGTCGCTGGCTTGCTGCCCAAGCCCCCACTATATCCAGACTCGCCGAAAGAATTGGGAGAAACCTTTGGCCATTAGGCCTCCTGTGTTTAAGAGAGGAGGAAGCACCGAGAGCATGCCTACACCTTTCGTCTCCACTGAAAGCAAAAGGAAGAGATGAGATGATACGGAAGTGTTTGGCATCATCCTCAGTACTTTGAAGCAAGGAGGTGGACTGCCCGAGGAAAGGGTTGTGATCAAATCACTGCCTATGGAGGAGGAGGTGGCGGTAGAGGCAGATGAAACAATAAAGGATGGAGTAGTGGTGGTGGAAGAAGTAGTGGTTGAATAAGAAGAAAAGGAAAATGATGTCCGGGTCCCAGAGACTCAGGAGGCGACTTTCATCGCAGAAAATTATGAAGAGCCTCCAAGAAGAGAAGACGACGAAATTGCGATCAAGCAAAGAGAAGAAGAAGAGATTGCAGTCGAGGAGGCCAAGGAAGCGGAGGTCGCATTAGTAACCCCTGATATTGCGATGAAGGATGTTACAGGGGGTGCGCTGCCAGAAGTGGTCGAGATGAAGATATGAAGAAGGCAACAGAGGCCGAAAAGGAAGAGAAGAAGAGAGAGAAGCAGCCAGCAGAGGCCGAGAAAGGGAAAGAAGGCTGGAGAGGCAGAGTCTTCACGTCATCACAAGGCAAGAAAGAACAAAGACCAAAAGGATGATGATGAAGACGAAGAGGCCAAGAGGAAGAGGAAGAAGAAGGAGAAAGAGGAGAGAAAATTGCGCCGACGTGAAAAGAAGCGCCTAAGAGAAGAAGAAGAAGCAAGACAGAGGGCTGTGAGCCCTGAGAAGGATGGAGAATCAACCTTCGTAAGGGAGGATGGGGTGGAAACGGCGCAACTGATGGAACCGCCGCAACTTGTAGCAACACAATTGGTTACGATGGATGAAGAAGAAGAAACAGAGGGAACCCCCCTAATGCAGCGTCACAGGGAGAATGCGCTGCAAGGGTCCAACATCGACCCTCAAAGTTTGATTTTAACTTTGGAAAAGGAGGAGAGAAAGAAAAGAAGAAGAAAAGAATCAAGAAAAGATGGAGAGAGGCAAGCTCATCATCGTAGAGGAAAATAGAAGAAGAAGGTTGGAGTTTGAGGAGATGCGAAGCAATAATGAGCTTGCCCGACTTGAAGGGATACGGAAGCGTGAGGAGGAGCAGCGTCTATTGCTGGCCTCTGAGCAATTTGAAGAAGAGTTTGAGGGAGAAGGGAGAGAAGAAGAAGAAGAAAAGAGAAGAAAGAAGAAGAAGAAAAGAGAAGGAAGAAGAAGAAGAAAAGAGAAGGAAGAAGGAAGAAGAGGAGAGTCTGTTTTTGGAAGAGAAGAGGAGGAAGTGCAAAGCTAACAAGAAGCACTTGTATACGAGCAAGGGCAAGGAACTTGCTGAACACGAGAAAGAAGAACAACGCATGGAGTGGGAAAAGAGACTAAGGCAAGTAGCCCGCCTTGCGCAGGCAAAAGGCAAGGACATAGCAGAAAGCAGCGAGCCCGCATCGGCCAAGAAGCAGTCATAAAAAAGAAAAGAAAACGATGACATGTTGATTGAGATGGGCTCTACCCTGCGCCAACCCAACGTCATTGTAGAGCATGGGTGGGACACGTTCTGCCAGTGCCCATCCATCATCATGCCTCAGGTAGTGCGGGACTTCTACCGCGGGCGTCTTCATGGAAATAGGGATGCGGTGACTTTTAAGGGAGAGACAGTACACTTCAGTGCAAAGGACATCAATGAGCTATATCAGATGAAGGATAAACCTGATGCACCAGGGAATAAGATTATTGATGATTCTACAGAAGAACTGATGGAAGACGCGCTGAGGGTACAAGCACAACCAGGCACAAGATGGTCGGTCTCACCTAAAGGCATCCACATCTTGGAGTCCAAGTCTTTGCTACTGGAGGGAAGTCTCTGGGTTTATCTGGTCAAAAAGCGGCTGATCCCAACAACGCACGATCGAATTGTATCAAGGGATCGGGTAATGGCTGCATACTGTATTGCTTGCGGCCTTCCTATCGACGTGGGGCAGTTGATCGCAGGGCAGATCAGAGTATTGGTGGGGCATATACGGGGGCAGTACTTCTTCCTGTGGATCGTCTCAAGTTTATGCCTAACTGTGGGTGTAGTCATTGATGAAAAGCCCATGCTAAAAGTCCACGACTTCATCAACATCAAAATTTTAAGGATGCTCCTCAAGGATTCCCCGCATTGTCCCCTAGCTGTCAGCAAAGAGACCTGCGATTGATTTGAATGTGCCGTAAGAACCCAGACCAAAAAGAAGACGAAGAGAAGATAAGGTAAAAGAAAGGGTTCATGAGTCACCAGCGCAAGATTCAGAGCCCACAAACCCTCTTCCCTTAGTTATCCGATCTCCAAGCCCTCCAAGCCCACCAGAGCAACCCTCTTCCCCTTTACACAAACCTTTTACAAACATTCCTCTTGTCCCCAACTCTCTTGTTATTCACCTAGCAACCTCACCTTCACCGACAACTTCATCACCATACCCCACCATCCTTCCATCGCAAGTTGATGACCCATATGATTTGGGTGAAGGCACATCTGCCCAACCCCAAAATGGTGTTGGCGAGACATCGCAGGCAAAACCATCCTCCACCTCCCTGGCTGTTGAGTTAGTTGAAATGAGAACCCTCTTTTCTCAACAGCAAGAGCTTGTATCCCAGTAGTAGCACTTCTTCAATCATCGATTTGAGGTAGCAATGGAGCGCATTGATGAGATTCAATGCAGTGTTGCGACTTCAAGGGAAGCACTCATTAATATCCAGCGCAGTATGCATAGAATCTTCCTAAACCAAAGGCAGATAGCGGAGCGCAATCAAGAGTATTTCAACTTTCTTACCGCCTATCTGCATGGTCCGATGGTGCCTCTGCATCTAAGGTAGCACTTACTATTTGATGATGCTTCGTTGCGCCACCTCAACATCCCCTACCGGATCCCCCTGTTCCTCAACCTTAATGTTTACTTTTTCTTCCAATTTGAGTTTTTTTTTTATGCAGCCATTCATTATTTGTATTCAATTCTTTTATTATTTGTAAGTTAATCAAATTCTTTGACTCTTGTACATGCAATAGAAAATTTTTTGTAATGCGTTCATTTGTAATATATTTGTATACTTTGTTAATAGTCAATACAATCAGAGTATATATTCACTCTACTTTTTGCCTATGCCTCATTCTTTATTTTCCTTTGTTAATTTTTGTGACATTCTTAATCTTTTATTTTTACGATCTTCATTGCGTTGCTATGATGTATTATATGTTTACACTTAGAAACATTTCCCATACTTAGTAAATTCTGACTAACACTTAGTTAACTCTTAGTTTAGTAATACTTTACCTTTTATCTTTCAAAGTTCTGCTCAAACCTTCTTTTTGAACTTTTCTTTTAAGTGTTTGTCTAGTCTATCCAAACAACGCAATGAGGACCTTGCTCATCTTTAAATTTGGGGGTGAGGAAGGTCTGAGCAGATAATATCAAGAATATGCAGTATTTAAGAAAATGCGTCCATTTTCCATTTAAATATATATATATATATGTATAATATGTTATGCAAAACTCCAATATCAGCGCAAAGGAAAATTTCAAAAATTTTCCCAACCTGATAAGAGTTTAGTTGTAAAAGAAGTCTGCTCGTAGTTGGATTTTCATATGACACCCGTAGTAGCAAGCCAAAATGAAGATGGGTTTCCAAGACTAAAAAGAGTGCAAGGGATAGCTCCTCTGATATCATGAGTTAAAGTTGAAACTGGCATACAACCGTAGTTGGATGTTCGCATGACACCCGTGGAGACAAGCCAAAACGAAGAGTGTAACCATGATCAATTGTCTCTAAGTGAATAAATGATGCAAAGTTTTGCTCACCGCATATAGATACATCAAGTTGTTTTGATAAAGAAGAGATAAACATTCTATTTTGAAAACTGGAAAAGTTTCTTTGAGCAGAATTTTGTTACATAGAAGCATAAAGTAGGGCCTTGCTAGGAATTAGCAAGGATAGAAGAAAAGAGCGATGTCAAGGAATGTGCCTAAGTGTAACATTCGGAGTCGTTGTAGAAATGTAGGATAGGAATGGAGCATGATTGCCTTAGTAGAAGATATGCTTGAGGACAAGCATATATCTAAATTTGGGGGTGTGATAACTTGTGGAAATACAAGTTATTTATGCCACCTTATCTAGATATTGCGGCCAAAAGTTAGTAATTATGCGCCAATTGTATGAAAATTAGCCTAGTATTGCAATAATTATAAATGTTTGCGATTACACCCACTAACACCAAGAAGATGGAAGACAAGCTGAACTTTACTCTGTCTTGCAGGAGACCAAGCCACCGCTTGTGCTCAAGGCTCACGAGAGACTAATCAATGCATCTTTGTCACATTGCATTCGTCAATCAACAATTACCGTAATGACGGCGCAATGCGACAGTCGATCCAAGAGTTATGCTTCAACCACTTACGGTAATAAAAACAAACACCACATGCAAACCTATAATTGAAAGATGCAGTTGAGCAACACAAGAGTAGAGGATTGAGACACGTATACAACTAACGATTGTGCAGAATTGACGGTCTGATTGCATAACAGAAGGAATAATATCCCTCCATCTTCGGAATTACCATAACCATGAGTGGGGACCATAAGGCCGGAGTCAAAGATCTGCACCTATAAATACCCCATTGATTTTAGAGAAAAGATATGCTACTTGATACGGGGGCTAAGTGCTGCTAGATTGTAGAGAAAAGGCTGAGTTGAGTGCTTAAGAGAAGAAATCCGAGAAGAAGACGAAATAAGGCCGAGAGGTGAATCTCAGATCCAACCTGCCAAACTCCCGATCGGAAGCTCTGTTCAAAGATCCCTGCTACCGGTAGAGAAAGCTTGAGAGGGAAGCTCTTCCTACCATCAAATCCATCCTATCCGGCAAGCAGATCTTCATTAAATCTGTGCCAAGACATTGGCACTTGTTTGTATCTGTTCTATCTCCCTTTCATTGTGTATTTCATGTTTTCTTTATCTCTTCATTCACGCACCATGTATCAAACGCTTAGTAGAAATATTAAATGTTTCGATAAATTCCATTTACCATTCTCTGTCTATTTCCGTTCACCCACTAATCACTTTCTCCATGATGTCCCTTAACCCCCTGATGAGCAATATGAATCACTAAGAACTTAATCTGTATTAAAGATATAAAATACGTTTAACTAAAGGATGCTAGACGACATTTTCATCTATGAGAGCAGAAGTGAAGGTGTCATTCTGATCGATCGAGAGAAGGTTAGAAGAATGCATTAACTAAAGCGAGTAGTACTTCCAGACAAGGAAGCAACCTTGCGTTCATTACGTTAGTCTCTGTTTCACCACGGACGTGTGGGAGCGCGGCCGATCACTGAGAGGTGTACACCAAGAGAAGAGCGGAACAGTATTTGTACCTTCAATCCAATCAAGAACTTGCGTTGTTTGTATTATTTTTCTTTCTCTTTCTATTCTATTCATAAGACTTGTCGCCACATCCCATGTCTTTGCATAACTTTCACAGCCAGCCTTAATCCCAGCATCTTGTACATGAAGTCTCTATCTTGTATCATCTAGCTTAGGTTTACTGTATTTTTATGTTTTTATCGCATCTTTACTGTTTTCCTTTATTTTATTGCAATTTATATACTTATACAAACTCATTTTTAAATATTTAAAACTTGGTTGGATATATCATGAACGTACCGCAATAACCTAAACCAGTTCTCGTGTTCGACCTCGGATCACACCAAGAAACTTGCGGTGGAATTATACTTGGTTCCATCGTAAGGAAACTTTTGACAATGCATGGCATACTACATGAACATCCATAATTAACACATAACTATAAATAGTATCGCATCATTGTAAGCAATTTATATCATTAATCCAAACACGTTACAGTTGCGCTAATACTCGCAGCGCATCTTCCATTTGTTCTTCAGTGAGATCATCAATGATTTTGTTACCCGGTGCATCCGGGTTATCCTTCATTTTATATAGTTCATTGATCTCCCTTGTGCTGAAAGACACCATTCGCCCTTTTATGGTCACCACATCCTTGGTGCCATGTAGCCGTCCATGGTAGAAGTCGCGCACTACCTTTGTAACAACAATGGCTGGGCACTGGAAAAATGTGTCCCAACCATGCTCCACGATCACGCTCATGATTAAATCTGGTAGTGATGTTGGCGTAGGGAAAAAGCCCATCTCCATCAACAAATCATCGTTCTCTTTCTTTCTTGATGGACGCACCTTTGCCAATGCGAGCTTGCTTCTTTCTGCGACCGCTTTGCCCTTTCCTTTGGCCAATGCAAGGTGGGATTGTTGTCTTTGTTTTCTTTCCCATTCCTTGCGTTTTTCCTCCTTCTCTCGCTCGGCAAGTTCCTTGCCCTTCTTCTTAATTAAACGCTGCCTGTTGGCTTCGCACTTCCGTTCCTTTTCTTATTTCATTCTTCTTTCTTCTTCTACCTTTTTTTTTTTTTTATTTTCCTCTTCTTCCTCTTCTCTCACTTCTCTTTCAAACTCTTCTACAAATTGCTCAAAGGACAACAAAAGGTATTGTTCCTCTTCGATCCGCCTTATTTCTTCAAGCCTCGAGATCTCGTTATTGCTGCGCACTTCCTCATCATGCAGTCTTCTTCTTCTATCACCTTCTGAAATGATGAGTTGTGCCCGTGTCATTTTTTCCTTCTTTTCTTCTTCTTCCTTTCTCCTCCTTTCCTCCTCTTCTAATGCGTTGATCAAAATTGAAAGGTCAACGTTAGACCCTTACGACGCATTCTCCTTGCGACGCCGCATCAGGGGGGTAACTTCTCCTTCTTTGCCTTCGTCAGCCGCAACAATTTGCATTGTTTCAGGCTGTGCTGGCTCCCTATGTTGCACCGGTTCCCCCCCGTCCTCCCTCACGGAGCTGGATTCTCCATCCATCTCTGGGTTTGCAACCCTCTTCTTCTTTTCTTCTTCTTCTTCAGGCGCCTTTCCTCACACCTGCGCTCTTTCCTTTCTCCCCTCTCGTTCCTCTTCCTTAGCTTGGCCTCCTCATCTTTTTCATCCTCCTTTTTTTCTTTATTCTTTTTCTCTTTGCGATGATGGGATGGTTCACCTTCTCCAACCTTCTTTCCCTTGTTCTTCTTTTTCTTCTTTTTCTCTTCTTCCACCTCTTGTTGCTTCTCTACCGCGACTTCTTCTAACGCGACTCTGATGGGTCCGTCATAGGATTCTACTTGCGTAGTTTCCTTAGGATCCCTTATGGCCAGAGCTTCTTCTTGTCTCCTCTTCCAACACTTCCTCCACCGTTGCCACTTCCTCAGTCACCGCCACTGTCACCTCCTCCGTAGACAATGGTTGATTTACAACCACTGGCTTGAGCAGTCCTCCTCCTTTCTTCAAGTTACTCAGAATGTTTCCGAATACCTCATTTTCATCTCGTCTATTCTTTTCGCTTTCAGTAGAGACTGTTGGAGTTGGGAGTGGGGTGCTTTCAGTACTTTGCCTCCTTTTGAACTGAAATGGTCTGACGGCTAAAGGGTTTCGTCGGGGTCATCTGGCGATTCTCGAAACAGAGTGAGGCAGAGCAGCAAGACAGCAACTAGCAGCAAGGAATGCTGCCTCTCGCATGGAAAGTTGGTCAGTTGAAGGTGTTGAGGGTGAAGCGAAAGGTTGGGAAGTTCGGTCGACCATGGATGCTGAGGTGTAAGAAAGATGGAAAACGTTAGGGTTTCAAGGAAGAAGAAAGCTCGGTATGCAGGGGCGCTAGGGTTTTCAAATTGAAAATGAGGCAAAGTGTGCTCACAGATGGGGAAAGTCCTTTTTATAGGTTGGGCCATAGTGGGCCCAACGCTATTTTTGCGGTGGCAGGTCTCGAGACACTCAAAAGGCCCGTCGTTTGAACTCCCATCATTTATGAGGTTTCACAGTAAATGTCCTTTCGTCTGCAAACTCATCATTTCTTTGGAATACAGAACGATTGGACTTCTCAATTTTTGCAAAAAGAATTATCTTTAATATTTTATTGGAATGGACCCAAGGAAAAGATTAACGCAATGTGTTTACCAACGCAAATGCCTCTTTGTAGAGAACGGGCAACAACGCATACATCCTCGCAACACACCCCTTAACTAAATGCATTTCTAGAGGATCGGGCGCACGGTATTTCTATCAGTGCAACACTACCTCAACATAGTGCATTTTGCTAAAGACGGGCAAAGGACACACACGCGTACAACACACTCCTCAGCTCAACGCATTTGAGTTGGATGAACATAAAGCGCATCTTGTTGGTTCAAGATGCGTCCATTATCGCCAAGCATATTGAATGTGTTTTATTTTATTATTTTTTTGTCATCAACGCAAGTTGCTATGACTTGCGGTAATAAAATTTCTTCTCATTACTCAATCATTCACCAATTAAAGAACACATTAAATATAGAAAATTTAAAGGAATTAAAGAAAACACAGAAATAAATGCAAGAGCGTTAATTGAAGAATAAATGCATAAAGTGCTGAAACAAATCAAATGAAGCAGTAAAGACAAAGTTCAGAAATTCATAAAGACAAGAATTAGAGAAAGCATTTAAAAATAGATGTGAGATATGAACCGGAAGATGACGTTCTTTGCATGAACGCAATCTACACCTCTGCACGCAGTCCAGCTTGCCTGCCCAATGTCCTCATGGACATTGCTTGTTTCCATGAGATCCTAGGGCTTCGGAGTTGCTAGGAAACGTACCAGGTGTTCTGTTTCTAAGCTCAGAAGCTTTCTGGCCCACTTGAATCTAAGTTTCAAATTGAAGACGCTTGCGCCTGCATCACTGCGTCATTTTTGTCCATATACTGTTTGAGCAGGGTCTCCAATGAGCTTCTAGAGGTGTTTGAAGATGAGGGTTGTTGATTATGTGATTGCCTTGGTTGCCCCTGATTCGAGTTATGGTGAAAAGGAGGAGGACTCCCTCGATTTCCACTTTGATGGTTACTTGGCCCCCCTTGGTTAGGATTCCCTCCCCAACAGAAGTTAGGATGGTTCCTCCAACCCGGATTGTAGGTGTTGCTGAAGGGGTTGTTTTGGATGGCGCATACTTGCTGGATATTCGATGGGCACATTTCTGCTACATGAGCCCCTCCACAATTAACGCAACTTATTTCGGCCACTTGAGCTGGTGCAGCGGGTTGTGCTGATTGTTGGCGGATGGCTCCTTGATTGATTGCCATCGATTAGAGGATTGAGGTAACTGCGGCTATTTGAGCGGCCAATGTGGTCATTGTCTCCGTAGGGACAATGGCAGTGTCAGTCTTCTTTCTTTCAGAGCCTCTGCCTCCATAACCATCATCAATCCAGTCATCCATGTTTTGCGATATGCAGTCAAGGATGACCTTGGCCTCGGTATATGTCTTGTCCATAAAACCTCCCACCGCGGAGGCGTCAGCAACAGCCTGCATCGATCTGTTCAGGCCATTGTAAAATGTCTCCATCAAGACGCAATTGAGTATCCCAATATACGGGCAGTTCTTCACCAATCTTTGAAATCGCACCCAGGCGATGCTCAGGGTTTCATTGTCCATTTTCTCAAAGTTCATCACATCCTTTTGTCACCTTACGTTGATGGCCGGTGGAAAGAACTTCTTCATGAATCACTCACCCAGCTAATCCCATGACGTAATCTCGTTCAGCTCTAGTGAGTGAGCCCACTTCTTTTCTTCGTCCCTCAAGGTGTAAGGGAATAAATACAGTCTAATATCCTCAGGGGTAATGCTAGGTAATGAGAAGTTGCCACACATTTCGACAAAACTGGTCAGGTCGACATGTGGGTCTTCACCTTGTAGACCCCCAAATTGCCCTGCATTCTGGATCATTTGGAGCATAACTGGTTTTATTTCAAACCTTGCATTCTCCTCTACTGTAGGCCTCGAAATCCCAGGCGAAAAATCATACACGTTGGGTGCCGCATATTTCCTCATGGGAATGTTACGATCAGCAGCAAGGAAGACTGGGTCCTGCACTGGCCGTACCGCCCCTTGATTTTCTACGGGAGCTGCGTTGTCCATATTATCTGCCATATCAGCTGCTCTCTTTTTCCTTGCTCGATTATGGCATGCCGTGCGCGAAAAGTACGCTCGATCTGAGTCAACTATGAATTCTGGTTTGGTACCAGTACTTATAAACCGTCAGACTACTCTCCGCATTGAACAACCAGTACAAAGAGATCTGTCCTGCAAAATACGACAAACATACTTAAACAATAACGGTTAACCAATCCCCGGCAACGGTGCCATAAACTTGACATGCAAATTTTCAGTCTTTACCATCATACAAGCTCATCATAAAGTTGTAACGCATGTATGAATATGAATGAATAAAATTAATCTTCTTATGTCATACAACGCATGGATGATTACGATGGTATGTGATACTACTTCTAGATATGCGTTATTAATGAATGTTCTTGTAGTATGTTGTGCATTGTCACTAGTTTCCTTTCATTGAAATCAAGTATAATTTCACCGCAAGTTTCTCGGTGTGATCTGAGGTCGAACACAGGGTTTGTTTTAGGTTAGTTGCGTTATATTTGTGGTATGTGCGACCAGGGGTTTTTCAATTTAATAAAAGTGTGGTTTGTACATGTGATAAAGTAAATTGTTCAGTAAAGTAATGATAAGCGATACAATTGCGATAATAAAGTAAATTGTGACAAAAGTAAAATGCGATAAAATAAACCTAAGCTATGATGATACAAGATACTGAGGTTGAGACTGACTGTGAAGAATATACGAAGATCGTGTTATGCAGTGGCAAGGCTTATGTGCGAAATAGAAAGAGAAAGGATAATTAATATAAATAGTGCAAGTTTCTTAATTGCATTAAAGATATAAGTACGGTTCCACTCTCCCTTGGCATACACCTCTCGGTGATCGACCGTGTTTCCCACATCTCTGTGGTGAAACAGGGACGAACGTAGTGAATGCAAGGTTGCTTCCATCTCTGGAAGTACTTCTTGCTTTAGTTAACGCATTCTTCTAACCTTCTCTCGTCAGATCAGAATGGCATCTCCACTTCTGCTCTCACAGGTGAAGATGTCGTCTAGCATGCTTTAGCTAAACATCTTTATTTCTTTAGCACAGATTAAGTTACTTGTTTAATTCATATTAATCACCAAGGGATTAAGAAGACATCGTGGAGAAAGCAATTAATGGAGGAACGGAAGTACACAAAAATGTGTAAATGAAAGTGATCATGACATTTAATTATAAAATCAAGCGTCTGATAGATGATTGTGAATGATTTAGACTAAGAAGATGAAGTACAATTGATGAATAAGAGTTAGAAACAGATGCAGAAGAGTGCCAATGTCTTGACACCGATCTGAATGGAGAGATTGCTTGCCAGCGTAGATGGAGTGAATGGAAAGATGAGCTTCCCTCTCAGGCTTGCTCAACCGGTAGAGTTGATCTAGGTACAGAGCTTCACGACGAGTATTTGGAATGATTCGCCTTAAGACTCACCTCTCGGTCTTGTCTCTTTTCTTCCCGGATCTTCTTCGATCAGCACTCAGATCAGCCTTTCTCTCAATAGCCTCGTATCAATTATCCCATGTATCAAGTATATCTTCAGTGAATTCTTTGAGGGTATTTATAGGTGAAAGCATTGACTCTCTGACTAGTGGTTCCCACTGTATTGTTATGGAAATTCCGACAATGGTGGAATAAATTTTCCTTCTGTTATGCAATCAGTCCGTCAAAAATGCACAACGATTAGTTGTACACGTGTCAAAATCCTCCGTGATTACGCTGCTCATTTGCATCTTTGATCGTGTGCCCGCATGCGGTGTTGTTTTTTATTACCGCATGCGGTTGAAGTTCAGCTCTGGATCGATTGTCGCATGTGTCGTCATTGCGTTGATTGTCTATTCATTCCTAAATGATGGATGCAATGCGACGTAGATGCGTTAATCTTTCTCTCTTGAGCCATGAGTTCATACGGTGACTAGATATCCTGCAAAACAGACTTGAAATATTCTTTTGTACCACCACAATGGTGTTAGTGAATGTATTGACAACAATTTATAATTATTGTATTTCTTAGCTAATTTCCATACAATTAAAACAACTTTACTCTCTTTTGGCCATAACATCTAAATAAAGCAGTATAAATAACTTGTATTTCTACAAGTTATCAATAGTTTTGAATGACGTTCCAATTTTTTAGGATTTTCCACCAACACGTGTGTTGGCCATCCCCAAATCCTAAAGTGACGTAAATTGCCTTTATGCCCTTTCCATAGCTCATAAGGTGTTTCTGAAACACTTTTAGAGGGAACGTTATTGAAAATATAGACAGCAGTTTCTAATGCATGTCCCCAAAAGGAATCATGTAACTTAGTAAAGCTCATCATTGAGCGAACCATGTCCAACAAGGTTCTATTTCTTCTTTCAGATACACCATTCTACTGTGGCAAATTAGGTGCAAAGAGTTGTGACTTGATTCCATGTTCTATCATATAGTTCTGGAATCTTAAGTCCATGTACTCCCCACCTCGATTTAATCGTAGTGTCTTAATTGTTCTACCTAACTGGTTCTCAACCTCAGCCTTATATTCTTTGAACTTTTCAAAAGAATTAGACTTGTGATGCATTAGGTAAATATGACCATACCTTGAATAATCATCAAAAAAACTGATGAAATATTCATACCTACCTCGAGCTTTGACATTCATCGGTCCACAGAGGTCCGATGTACGAGCTCTAAGGGTATTGTGGCTCTGAGATCTTTTCCAGTAAAAGTTCTCTTAGTCATTTTTCCCTCAAGAAAAGACTCACATGGAGGTAAATAATTGACTTCTAACTGATTTAGGAGTCCATTCTTAACCAATCTCTCAATCCTTTTGAGATTTATGTGGCCAAGTCTTAGGTGCCATAAATAGGCATTAGAAGAAACTTTTTGTCTTTTATTATGAGTTTCAGCTGTTCTAAACATCTCAGTATTTAAGAAAAATTTTGCTTTAATTGGTCTTAATTTATATAAGTTGTTTTCAAATATAGCAGAACAAATTTGAATACCTTTTCTGTAAATGAACGCTTCATTAACTTTAAAAGATATTTTATACATTTGTTCCAATATACATGTGATAGATATTAAATTCCGTCTCATTTTAGGAGCATACAAAGCATCTTTAAGTATGATATATCTATCGTTGAAAAACAACTTCAACTCTCCCACTGCTTCGGCCGAGACAACCTCTCCTGTTCCAACCTTGAGGGTGATCTCGCCTTCTTCAAGCTTTTTCCAGGAACTAGTTTTCTGAAAAGAGAAGCAAATATGATTAGTGGCTCCTGAATCCAATATCCAGGTTGAGGTATCATACTCTACTAAACATGTTTTAGTAACTAGTAAATCATATTTACCTTGTGCTTCTTTCGAGGCAGGGGCCTGAGGACATTCCTCAATTAAGACAAATTTCAGGTCATCTATTACTAGTGTTGAATTCATATTGTTTTTTCATGTTCAGTAATTATCGTTGTTTAGTTTCTCGCAAGCTAATAGTTGAATTATTGAGCTATTCATGCTGAAAAGATATATCCTTTTTAGTAAAAAAGCATTAATTTTTTAAATCCAAACAAGTTTAGCAAAAAAAAAAAAGAAAAAAAAACTATAATGTACCCTTCATTATTATATTTTGCAACGATATTTCAACGGTTTAGAATAACCTTCACCGAGGGGTGATCGGCTATTCCTCCGTTGAACCAAGACTATCTTGACTAGATACTATCACCAGAATAACTTTTATGACTATAGTAGCTCAGTTATCGCTACTTTGGTCAAGAATTTACTAACACTTAGTAATTCTCGTAAGTGTGACCCTCTATTTCCAGACCTCAAAGATCGGAATCATTATGCTCCCAAAGTTGGAAAGACAAGAATGAAAAGGGACCTGAGAGACCCTATCAATTTCTAGAGTTCGCGAAGTTCCAAATCCTCTAATACAGCCCTCCGATTGGTAAGGTCGCTCCAGGGCAGACATGTAGTCGCATTATAGGAATCTCACGATTCGACCTAATGGAAGAGACCGTAGGATGTGTTGACACACTTCCTTCTCCCACTTACTATGAACAACTTTCCCTATTCACCTTAGTATTGACTCATGCAAACACTCTCCGAATGGAGTCCGCTCCTAGGGAGGCCCAAAGCCAAGTATAAATCTTACGGTGTGAACACTTAGGGACGCTAGAGCTAAAAGTACATTACTTCCCTCCAGCTGAAGTGTTCTATACGGTTAGGGTATAAAATACTTAGCGATATATTTTGGCTAACTAAACATATCCTAAGTCTAGGTGATTCATCCGAGTATAACTTTTATACTTGATTTTTAACTTATGATATCTAGGTGATAAACAAATTTTATTACCTCACATCGTTCACGCATGCTCATAAAATCGGTTTAACTTAACTAAAACGCCGGCTCGATCTCCAGGTAGTAGGTGCTCCATGAACCGTCAACTTAAAAACCTTCAACCTTAGTCATCTTATCTGATTTTTTGCCAAGATCTTGCCGAGTGAGTTTTCTTGTAACTTCGGTTTTACAAGATATCGACCTATTTTCTATGAAAATTGGGATTGCTCGATGGTTAACTCTAAATGAGCATGCATCTTATCTTTGTTATAGATTTTAGAAGTCTAGGTTATTTTATAACAATTATAACCCTAGAGCATTCATCTATAACATGCTTCCTTCAATCAAACATGCTTTAATATAACACTTATATTAAAACTAAGCATGCATAGTATATATTTTATAAAACTTATAAGATATAACAAATGCATATCACATGCTTTTCCTATGGTGGGGTTTTAAAACTATATGGCATACTATATGTACACTTAATCAAACAACATTATACATCACATGCATAATAGGTAGACAACACTAAAGTGGACCGATTTTGGCATTCAAAACAAACAAATAACTAATTTATTACACAAATCAGCAACCAGCTTCTCGGAGTCGGCTTCAAACACTTTGAATCATCTGGAACCACTTAGAAACCACTCGAACCGGCCCAAAAACTCCAAAAATCAAGTTGAACCGGTTAAACCGGCTCAACCAGGTCAAACAGATCAGTCCAGACCGTCTGGACCGGCTACTCAACAAACGTTGGCACGGTCAACGGAGGCATGGGCGCGCGGATCGCGGAGCAGGTCGACGCACGGGTGCACGAGCCACGGGCGAATGGTGCACGCGAGGCAGCTTCGAAGCGGGTTGTGGAGCGCGAAGCGCGAGCAGGCGAACGGGCGTGCAGGTCGCGCGAAGCGAAGCAGGTGTTCGCTTGTTTGATCCGGGTGGGGTAGGCGTACGAAGCAAGCACGCGTGCGAGAAAATGGGTGGCGAACCAGATCGGGTCAGGTCTGGGAGCCTTCTCTCGGGTTTGGTGGTCAAATTCAGGTCTGTAAGCAAAAAAACCTTCAATTTTGCTGCTATCCTCTCTCCCGGAATCAAGAAATTACAACCTAAGTTCAACTCTAATGACTCCAACAAATTTACAGACCCTTTTACACACATTAATGCTCATAAACATGTGAGCAATTACAAATTTCCACAAGAAATTTAAAGAAGAAAAATGCCAAAATCATAATAAATCCACTTTAGTCCATATTTCATTCAACCTTTGAATAGAAAGGAAAAAAAACACCCACCAAAAGCAATTGAGCGTAATTAAAGCATGCTCTGATACCACATGATGGAACACGAGACATACGCAGCAGAATAAGGATCTAATTACACTCTAATTTCTTTTAATTGAAAGAAATTTAGCATGCAAAATGAAGAAAAAACAGTAAATTAACTTACCATTTAAGCTCCCGAAAACCGCTTTTCCTTACTGAATCTCGACCCGAACTCTTTCGAACCACCACTAGAGTTGACCTACTATCCTCTAGACTTAGAAATGGGTTGTGAGACTCGATGGATTAAGAAAACCGAGAGAAAGAAAGAGATGGAAAAAGAAAATGGAATTTGGATAGGGTTTGGGTTTATGTTTTTAGCCCAATTTTGAAAACTAAATTGGCAAAATGTCAAAAACCTTTTTCATCCAAACGATGTGGCGCCACACACATTCTCATGACTTGAGAGGTGTCTACTTATAGTAGGACTATGAGATATTGTTGATTAGAGGAATCAGTGGTACTTAAGGAGTTAGATGTAACTACAGGTGCAAAACGATAAATTGGCCCAACTGACTTATGAGCATCTGTGATGGGTTATCGTACTATTGACTGGATATATCCGATGGACACAGAAATATATCTATGGCGAGAATCATGCAGTTGTCTGTCTTTAATGGAGTGCCCGGTAGTTAACGGATGATGGTTTTCGTGGCTAAAGAGTTTAGTAAGCTATTCACTTATCGTTGGAGCTTCAAGCTACAGGTCCATCAGGTCCCCTTAGTAGCTCAATGGATTCAAGCTTTGGGTTAGTTTGAAGTGTTCAAATTGACAAGAGGGAGTTTAATTTTATATGATATGATTAAACTGCTTCAATTATATATGATATAGTTGACATGATGTATGAGATACATTAATTGGAGGAAAGGATATAAATAAGATTTATATCAAGTAAAAGAGAAAATGACTGGTTTAAATATCACATATGATGTGATATTAAAACTATAGGTTATAAATATAATATGATAAGTTAGTTATTATATTTATTTATAAGTAAAAATTATGATATAATTGTTGGTGGTTTTCTCTGTAACCGTGCGTGAAAGTGGGAGGTTGCATTCAGTTTTCATAACTAAAAGAATAAAATAAAAAAAAATCATTTTGGAGAGAATCGTAATATCGCTTCATTGGTTGTACATTGCCTCTCGTTTAGCTCATGAGAGTCTACACGATAGCTCAAAGTGTTTTCCTAAACGATCGTGTACATGCGCATCTCTCTAACGATCGTGTTGTTTTACTAAACGATCACGTGCCCGAGCAAGATTCACTCAACAATCGTCTAAACGATCAAGACACTTTACATAAACGATCATGCACCTTTTTCTAAACAATCAAGCACCAGTCTATATGTAGACACAAACCTCTCCCACTTGCTTGGTTGTTGAATACGATCGCTCTTTCCTCATTCCCTCTACTAAATCCAACAGAGCCCACACCTCCTAGATTCTCACTCCGAGAATACCAAGTCAATGTTAGTGTCCTAGTTGCTGATTGTTTGTGGAGAAGAAAGTTCGGTAACTGAGCGACAACGAGAGATTTGGGTAGACAATTGGCTTGGCGTTGCAGCGTCAGCGAGAGGTGATGATCCAAGTGAGAGCGAGAGAAAGACAGAAGAAGAGTTCTTCAAAGCCGAATCTCTCGTTCCTTTGTGTTTAATTTATTTAAAGCATGCCGTAATTTATTCTGAAATGTATAACTTGTATGTATTTTTGTGAATGCCTGTAGTTCTGTCACAATGAATTTGGAACGATCTTGCTTCTGCTCATAGGTACTATTTGATAAGAGTTCCATCACCAACGTAGTCAGTAGCTATAATGCCTAGCTGTCCTTGCCATGTCATGTGCATCCTTGCCTGTCTAACCTCACATGGCTTTGGTTAGCACATTTTCCATGCTTCAACATATGGCTTCACCCTCGGTCATACCTACCCTAAAGGTCAATGCCTTTTGTGCACCTAAATGACCTCTATGAGCATGGCTGTCGCATGCTAGGCCACATTCTTCAACGTAAAGGCTATTAATGCATGGCACATTTAGCTATCATAGTTAACCAAAATTTTCTTACTAAGTGTCTCAATGCCAATGCTATCCGAGAGCCTTGTTTCATACTTAGAATTTTTCCTTCTTCTTTATCATCCTCAAGCTTTCCCCTACAATATTACATTAACTTATACTTAAATTTAATTAACATACAAATTATCATACTTATGTAGGAAAGATAGGGTTCGAGATTTACATCATGCACATCCACTCTAACTAGTTAGGCCTTTCGAGGTGACAACCAATTACACGTAACATGATTCTAATTTTAATTAACATTTAAAGGTTGGCTAAGGTGTGACAGGACGATTAGGCCATGAAGGTAAGTAGTTAAGAAATTAAAATATTCATGGTTCCGTTCCGTCTGCATGCGCTGGAACTGACAAAGGACGAATATGTTGCGTTGCACATGGACAAGGGATTGATGGATGGGAGCTAAGCTTCAATACAACTTGATAATGGATTGGTAAATGGGGTCTAGCTGTGCCTGGAACTCTTGGGCAATAAAGCTCTTGAATTCATTGAAGCTAAAGGGTAGAAGTGGTAGAAGTTGGGGTGGGTATGGCGAAACATCCAAGGGGTGGGTTACGACGAAACATCCAAATTCTTACCACCTACGGGTTAAGACTAGTGAGATGGACCAGTGCCTAAGTCGAGTGGGTCATGAAATTTGGACATAAGAGGAGGTGTTTTTTCTTTGGTGGGCAGGGAAGGATTTTTCCTCGGTGATTGGACACAAGAATTACTCGGATGCTACTTCAATTCGCTTATCTTCTTCTACCTTTTTCTACATTTCTTCTTCTGCCAACACATGGGCAGGACGGACATCCTCATGATCAAGCTTCCTCACCACATTGCCAGATATGATAATTAGATGGGCCTTTTCCATCATCACCGCCTTTCTCTCGTTTTTCGTTTCATGTTATTCCTTTTCCTTCTTAATACGCTCAGTAGTATGCACATCAGCAAGGTCCACAGAAGACCTTGTTGCGGTGACCTCAGGACTTGTCGCTTGTACTTCAACCATTGCTCAAGTAGCCTCTTACGTTGCTTCTCGACTTCCGAATCGACGAACTAAAGGTGTGGTTATTGCATCCTCGTCTTCCTCCTCATGTTCCCGAGGTTGGGCCTCAAATGCGGCCAACCACTCTTATAGAAGTTCAACAATTTCTTGCTTAATTAGCTCAGCAATCTTCCTCGCCAACGAATTTTAAACCCTTACGGTTGTGAATTGCCCCTCAATTGTCTGGCTTTTAGTTCTGCACCGACGTCTTTGTAAACCCCACACATTTTTTATATAATAATGTAATTTCAGTAATGTTATTATTTGGTAATTCAATAATTGCTTAGTCGGAGGGCATTTTTGGAATTTTAGATCTCAAGTATAAATGCAGGAATTTAAGTTTGGTGGAAAATTATTCAATTTTGAATTTCAATGTGAAAGTTATGGCAGAAATTAATTTTCCTTTCGAAACGGAAAGAATTTATTATAATTATACCTTCCTTTTTAGTTATTACATTTACTATTATTATTATTTTTAAACCCCCACCAACCCTTCTCTTTCATCTTCCTCGCACCGTATGGTAACACCACCATCCCCAATTTTTCTTTCTTCTTTCCTTCCAACTGCACGCCACTTCCGTCCAAACCCACGAACGCCGCGCCTCACCTCTTCTGACCGCGAGCATCTATTCAGCAGTGTGCCTCCTAAGTCGACTCGACTCCCTTCAGTTGTCTGTGCCACGAAGCAGTCGCCGCCACTCGATTCACGAGATCAGCCGCATCTCTGATTGTCGAACCCCGACAATATCGCTCGCCAACCCGCGCTGGTCTCCGTGGATTACAGGTCGTCGCATAGAGTCTCGAGATTCCACAGTCACTCGCGCCCAGATCTGAAGATTCACAACCCGATGGCCAGGTCGCTCACCATCAGTCACGCAAGGGTGCTTCGAATCCGTCGTTTCTCGCCGTTTGTGCTGCCAACAGTAAGGAACGTCGGAACTTGTGGATTTGGGTAAGATTGTGCCATTTTTTTTAATTGGATTTATTGGCTAATGGTGTTATGCTTCAATCTATTGACACGTATTTGTTTGGGCTTTAAAAATCAAGTTTTGGAGAAGCTTTGAAGTTAAAAGTGTGCTGTCAAGAGGATTTGGTTGTGATTTCGACAATCTTTTGGGTAAGATTATTGGGAATTATTTGGTTAATTTGGTTATTGGAACTAAGCTCTTTTATTAATTGCAATTTGGATTATGTTTAGGCCTAATTCAAGATCCATTCAAGCTAGGGGGAAGATTAATTTGCTTGTCGCTTAGACATAATTTTGACTTCGAGATAAGTAATCTTACTACTGGAACTGCCCACGGGCCAGGCTTTAGTTGTATGCTAGTATGGTGAGTGTATGTTATGGTAAATTGTTAGCATGTTGATTGATAGTATGACCTGAATCAAAGTATGTTCTGGCACAAGTTCTGAATTGTTTAAATACACACCTAAGCACTTGATCGTTAGTATGTGATGGTATGTGTTTTCATATATCAACGTCTGATCTGCTGGTGTTGAGGCATACTTATATGTTCTAGAATTATGATGTAAGGTTTACATGAATGTTATATAATATGTTGTTGAGGATTATGTGTATGTGATGGAGCCATGGTACCAAGGATTTCATTTATGTTTTAGAATTGTACGGTGTTGATTCTTTGAACGTTGAGCTGTGTGAATATCCTCATTGATTAGTTAGATGCTCACCAGTTTTATGTTTCCTTCGGGATTCACCAGTTTGTGTTTCCTTTGGGATGCACCAGTTTTGTGTTTCCTTCGAGATGCACCAGTTTTGTGTTTCCTTCGAGATTCACTAGTTTGTGTTTCCTTCGAGATTCACCAGTTTGTGTTTCTTTCGGGATTCACCAGTTTTTGTTTCCTTCGGGATTCACCAGTTTTCTGGGCATACTTAACTACAATAGGATAGGACTCAGTCTCTTGTCTGTTTCATGTGTTTTTGTGCCATAGGTGGGTATCTAGACGACATAGATGCCTAGCTTGACCCCAGTGGTGGGGTTACTTACTGAGTATTTCATACTCATCCTTTCTTATGTTGATGTTTTAGGAAAAGGTAAAGATGCACCGACGATGGCGCAATGGAATTCGTGATCGTGTCACTGGGACTAGACTTTTTTGCTTCCGCACCTTGAAATTTGAGTCCTTATTTTCCTCTTAATATTTAGTTTTACTGTTTAAAATTTATTACTAAGGATTATTTTTTATATATACTTTTGTTAGTCTTTAAGAATTTTGGGTACCCTATTATTTGTTTTAACAATTGCATTTAATAAATGTCTTTTGAACTTCTCTTGTTTAATTAGCATTTATTTCAAATAACTGAGCGTCGTTTTAAATTCTTTGCATGCATTTATTTTAGTAACGGCCTTAGCTAAGTCCTAGGGGGTCGGGTCATTACATCTTTCTTCCCTCCTCAACGTTTTTCTCTTCTCTCTTCCTTTTCTTATTCTCTTCTTTCTTCTTATCCTTCTCTTCTTTCTTCTTCTTATCTCTTTCCAACTCTTCATTGTCTTGGTCTTCTTTTTCCTTTTTCAACTTTCTCCTTCTTAGCTTTTTGCTTCTGTTTCACATCCTTCATTACTTCTCTAATGAATCCCTCATTAAAGTTCATAGGTACATTCTTCTTAGGATCTGTGGTCGCAAGGGTTTTCTCTTGCTACACCACCACCACTCCAGCCTGGCTTTCTCCTTACTTCATAGGCTAGTTAATGACTCTAACATCGATCAATCCCCCATCCTTTTCCATATTACGCAGAATGATTCCAAAGACTTCCATTTCATCCTTTTGTTGCAACTCGCTTATATTAGGAATCTTGGATGCGGCCACCTCAAAACTGGTGGAAGGGATGCCTTTCTTGCACGATCCATCTTAACTGACCAAGGATGATGAAGCAGTTGTAGATGGAAGTGGTTTTCAGGTGGTTTTTGGATGGATGTGTGGTCAAAAAAGCTTTTGCTGAGCAAGAGCTCGTTGGCTCGTGGCCAAGAAAGCCCCTCCCTCATTGCGATGGGGCTTCTGGTCGGCAGAGCTGAAGAGCTTGGATGGCCGAATGGCTTCCAACACCATCAAGGATAGACTTTTGGTTACTGGGCTTCTGGGAGGCTATGGATTATGAAGAGAAAGATGTAAGAAAGTAATTAGAAGGGCGATCAGAGATTGTGAAGAAGACGACTGCTCGAGGGGCTGAACGATTTAGGGTTTATGAAGGTGATAAAAGACGAAATGAGGAAATGAGCCGGTTACTGAAGAAACTCTTTTTAGAGAGGACATACGAGCGGAAGCAAGATCGTTCCAAATTCAACGTGACAGAAATATCGTATTCACAAACATACAACAAGTTATGCATCTACAAACAAATTACAACATGCTTTTAACAATTAAATAAAAAAGGAATGAGAGACATACCTCTTAAAGAACTTTTCTTCCCTTGAACTCTCGCTCTCGTTAAGATCAGCAACTTCTCGCTGTTGTTGTGATCGCCAAGTTAATCGTCCACCAAATCTCACTGTCGCTCACCCACGCACGGTCTTTGATGACATGCAGAAATGCATGTCATCTTAGGCCTTTCACTTAGAATTATGAGGGATGATAAGCAGAATATGCGGCAATTATGTTAGGAATTCACAAGAAATTCAGCTTGCGGCATTCAACATTAAGAATCTCAGCTAACCTAATATTATGCGCTATTATGCGTTTAATGTTCTATTTTTGTAGCTAACGCAGGAATTGGATGTAAAAGTGGAAACCGGACCACTGCTTAGACGACCGCGTGCGGAAAAAATCTCCATCGCAAAGGTGAACGCGTTCAATCAATGCATGGATGTTGCGGTAATCAGCTGCATGCATCCATCTCATGGGAATTGTGCTAGCCAAGCGATTTTGGTCATCGTGTAGAGTTACGGTATTAAGTGAATGCGGTCACTACATGATTGCGGCTACACGATAACGCATGGTAAAGGGATCAACACAAGGTTGGTGGAATGAATGCATCAATGCATCTACTTCGAGAAAATGAAAAGATGATGTTGACAATTCACCTACCACACCGTTGGTAGCAGAGGTTCAGAAAGGACTAAACGCGCCGAATGTCAGAATCAGAGCAGTCCATCAATGATGTCGGCGATCCAGAATCTATATAAAGAAGCCGATGAGCAGAATTCTAACTTGTCTGGTGATTATCCCTACAACCTAGGGTTTATCCCTGCGATCCAGAAAAATGTGTTAGAGGAAGCTCGAGAGTTCTTCACGTCCTTCATCCATTCCGAGTGATGATCGGAGCCTTCGACCGGAGCTAGATCTCGGAAGAGTCAGCTCCACCGCCCATCCATGGCACCACCGGCAGCCTTGACGCACATCCGCTGGAAGCAAGTCTTTGTTTCCAGCCGGTCATTTCATTTTTCCCTTCTTGTTCTTATATTGTATTATACTACATTTTGAGATTAAGGAATTAATACATTTCTGTGTTCCTTCTATTCCATCTCCATCTTCTTTACTTAGCATCCTTACTTTCATTGATCACTTAATGAGATTGCTTGAGTATCGCATACTTAGTCGTGGATTAGGGATATGAAGCATGTAGCAAACCACCGAGAGGTGTGCGTTGTGCGAATATGTGAGAAAACCTTATTTGTTAGTGTGAAGCTGTGGCAACGCCTGTCTATAGGCTAACGCATTACTTGTCTATAAGTAAAGTCAGCAATAGCCAACTGCGCGGGAGGGTAAGTGGTTGGTCGCATTAAGCAATGTAAGTCATTGTTCACTAGAGATAGGAATAATCTTGCATCAACCAAGTTTATGCGATTGCCTTGTCTTATGAGCGCATCATCCATCACGTAGGCGTACATGGAAGAGTAGTCTAAAATCCAAATCTAAGACTCGGGAGAGCGGATTGGAAGACATAAACAAGAATGGGGAACTTAGAGATAAGCTTCGTTTGCTTTCACACAGCGTATGCGCCCTACGAATATGACATTGCATGCGTCTAGGAAGTAGGATATGGTGGTTGTATGCGGTCATCTCGACAGTTATGCATACCCATCGCATACGTCCTAGATTTAGGCTTTTAGTGTGTGTAGCATGATCACATGGCTTACGTTGAGTAAGGTTACCCTTGCGGTCATTCTTAAGGGTTGCAATGAAAACATCTCCGCATTTTATCTATTCTCCCATTCATTTGTTTCATGTCAAGAGTTGACATGTCTCTACCTCTCATGCATATTCTCATTACATTGTCTGTTAGCTAGGAGTAGGACTAGTGTTAGTATAGAAACCTCCCTTGCATTATTTTATTCAACCGCCGCACGCACATTACCGCACTCATTTTGCTATAAGTCCATGTGTTCGACCTCGGATCATCCGAGAAACTTGCATTCGCGTTATACTTGGCATGAGCGCAAGAAAAATTGTGATAGGATGCATGGTCATCGCATACATTCATTAACACATAGTCATTCGAACGTATGACTATCAATGCATACCCTAAGAACATGCATCGCATATTGCATCCAAGGGATTTTAGTTGTTGAGTAATTGACATCTAATCTTCCCATCAACAAGTTTTTGGCACCGTTGCCGGGAACTTTTCTTCCCTTGAACTCTCGCTCTCGTCAAGATCAGCAACTTCTCGCTGTTGTTGTGATCGCCAAGTTAATCGTCCACCAAATCTCGCTGTCGCTCACCACCGCACGGTCTTTTACACGAATAGGCAGTAAGGAGGACACCATCACTTAGTAACCTCAGTATTCTCGTAGTGAGAATCTAGAAGGTGTTGGCTCTATTGGATTTGGTAGAGGGGAGGAGGAAACTACGATCGTTTAGCAAAGGGTGCACGATTTTATGTCTATTGTATAGACGGGTGCACGATTTTGTGTCTATCGTATAGACGGGTGCAACAACTAAGCAAATGGGAGAGATTTTGTGTCTATCGTATAGACGGGTGCTTGATCGTTTAGCAAAGGGTGCACGATCGTTTAGTAAAACGGGGTTGACCGTTTAGACGATCGTTTTGGTAAAACCGCTCTCGCGCGTGATCATTTAGAAAAAGTTATATGATTGTTTAGGAAATTTGTGCGTGTACATGATCGTTTAGGACAACTTGAGCTATCGTGTATGCTCTCGTTAGCTAGACGATGGAAGTGTACTAATCATGATGCGATTATCCAATCTTCATGCAAAATGAAAACTATTTCATTTTATCCTTCAGTTACGAAAACTGAATGCAACCTCCCACTATCATATACGGTTATGGAGAAAAACAACCAACAATTATCTCATAATTTTCTAATTAAAGATAAATATAATCATATTACATTTATAACCTATATTTTTAATATCACATCATATGCAACATATAAACCATAGTTCTTTTCTTCTCTACTAGATATAAATCATATTTATATCCTTTTCCTCCAAATAATGTATCTCTACATCATCTCAACTATATCATATATAATTGACCAATTTAATCATATCATATATAATCAAACTCCCTCTTGTCAATATGAAGAAATCAAACTAACCCAAAAATTGATTCTCAACTTGAATCCATCGAGCTACCAAGGGGACATTATGGACCTGTGGCTTGAAGCTCCAATGGTATGGGAATTGCTAACTAAACTCTTTATTCATGAGATCCACCATCCATTAATTGCAAGGCATTCTACTAAAGACCGACAGTTGCACTCTTCTCACCACAGATATATTTCTATGTCCATCGGATATAACCAATCAACAGTATGATAACCCTTCACAGATGCTTGTAAGTACATTTGGGCCAATTTACTATTTTTCCCCTGTAGTTACATCTAACTCCTTAACCACCACTGATCCCTCTAATGAATAATACAACATAGTCCTACTGTGTGGACACCTCTCGGGCCATCAGAAGGTATGTGGCACCACATCGTTCATGACTCGAAATCAACCATTAAGGGAGCAATTATCTACTTACCCCTGCCTCAGAGAAGGAGTGAATCCCATCTTATGTAGCTGAGTTCCCAACTCCCAAATCAGACAAATTCCCAAAGTGGATGGATTGAGTCGGCAATCTTGCCACTCGCATCCTGGTGACTAGGATTATGGGAACGCAATATACGATCGCATTTCTTAGGTTATGCATTGGTTCTCATACGTCGGTGGTCATGCGTTGGAATGAAAATATGCGTTACTCTTATATGCAATGAAGATGCTTTCCTATCACAAGTTTTCTTGCGCTCTCGCCAAGTATAACAAGAACGCAAGTTTCTCGGGTGATCGGAGGTCGAACTCAGGGACTTGTAGCTAAACGTATGCGATGATGTGTTTGCGGCGGATGAATAAAAGAATGATGGGGGTTGTAAACTATAAACTACTCCTACTCCTAACTAACAAATAAAGCGGTGGGAATATAACCAAGAGGTAAAGACATGGCAACTGTTAACGCATAGTAAGATGCATGGAAAAATAGATAAAATATGAGAATGTCTTCACTGCAACACTCAGCTTGATCGTAAGGGCAACCCCAGCCAACGCAAGCTATGCAATCATGCTACACACACTTGTGCCTAATTCTAGGACGCATGCGATGTATATGCGATAGTGTCGAGAAGCCTATGCCTAAGCCTCCATAACCCGCTCACGTGCTCTCACACATGAGCGTGATGACCACATACCACCGTATCCTATTTTTGGATGCATGCAATATCCAATCCGTAGGGTGCATACGCTGTGTAATAACAAACAGAGCTTATATCTAAGTTCCCCATTCTTGCTTATGCGATCCAATCCACTCTCCCGATACTTAGATTTGGGTTTTAGACTACTCTCCTGAGTATGCCTAAATGATGAGTGATGCGCTCATAAGACAAGGTAATCACATAAACCTAGCTAACGTAAGATTATTCCTATCTCTAGTGAACACTTGCTTACACTGCTTAATGCGACCAACCACTTGCCCTCCCAGGCAGTTGGTTGTTGCTGACTTTACTCATAGACAAGCATTGCGTCTGCTTATAGACAATTGTTACTACAGCTTCACACTAAGCAAATAAGGTTTTCTCACAACACTCACGCAATGCACACCTCCTGGTGGTTTGCTACATGCTTCATATTCCTAATCCGCCTAATTAAGTATGTGATACTCTAATAGTCTTACTAGGTGATGCAATGAAAGTTAAGGATGCTAAGTAAATGAAGATGGAGATGGGGTTGAAGGAAAATATAGAAATGCATTGATCACAAAATGTATTAATTCCTCAAGCCAAAATATAATACAATACAATATAAGGGAAGAAGATAAAATGAAAGGACCAGCTGGAAACAATATCTTGCTTCCAGCAGATGTGTGTCAAGGCTGCCGGTGGTGCCATGGAAAGGCAGTGGAGCAGACTCTCTCGAGCTCTGACTCTGGCGAAGGCTCCAGTCGTCACTCAGAATGGATGAAAGAGATGAAGAACTCTCAAGCTTTCTTCTCATGCATTCTTCTAAATCACAAGGATCCACCTGAAGGTAGACACTTGGATGAAATGAAATTCTGCTCATTGGCTTCTATTTATAGAGCTGAATCACCGACAACATTAATGGACCTGCTCTGATTCTGACATTCGCGGCGCGATGATCTTTTTCTGAATCTCTGCTGCTAACAGTGTGGTAGGTGAAATGTCAACATTATATTTTGATTCTCTCGAGGTATGCGTTCATGCTTCCATTCCACCAACTTTGCGTTCATCCCTCTATTATGGTTATCATCATGTAGCTGCAATATTGCGATGACCACATTCGCTTGATGACACAACTTCTATGCAATGACCACATTCGCTTGACGACCGCAACTCCTATGCGATGGACGCATGCGGTCGATAGATGCAACACCCATGCGTCGAATATATGTGTTCGCATTTGCGATGGAGAAATTCTCCGCATGCCATCGTCTTTGCGATAGCCCGGCTTCCACGTATGCGTCTGCTTCCTGCATTAGCTATAGAGATAGACAATTAAATGCATAATAACGCATAATAGTGGATTGGTCGAGATTCTTAATGCTGAACGACGTAAACTCATTTTCTCATGAATTCCTAACATATTTGCTGCATATTTCACTTAACAATCCTCATAATTCTAAATAAAAGGCCTATAACGACATGCATTTCTGCCAGTCATCACACCCATGCAAATCAAAGGACCGCCCTCAAAGGCAGAAGTTCCCAACTCACTTATGATTGAGGTCATGTTACTTATGGTCATCCTAATGAAGTGAAGTGTCTGTCTTGAACGACGTTATATAACGAGACTATAACACTTCGTGGTCTGGTCTTATACAAACTCCTTTATATAGGATACCCCCGCTCGCATGTCTTCACATGAATGATCAAGATCAGACCATCTGTAGCAAGTCACAACACTTTTAACTCTTCTACAAAGCGGGCCGCATCCATAGTGTCGCCAGGATAAGGTTTCCCTCTTATATCCATATACTACAGACCATTTTGGTTATCACTTAAGGCATGATTCACCTGTATGTTTCCACATATATGCTTAAGTTACAATGACAACCAGGGATCCTAGTTTATTAGTTTGTGGTAAAGCACATACAACATCCAATGTTTCGTAGACAATAGTGAAGAAAAATATCATATATTATTACATCACAAGCGTTTGTTCAATACAGTGTTTACAAACTATAGGACCTAACGATAGTTTATGGCATCAACCCTAGTACTTACTTATAGTCCTGGATTTATGGACTGCAATCGACGAGGGTTATGATTAACGTTGGGGCTTAAGGATGCGCAAACGTCTATAAACGATTAAATGCAGGTCTAACGAAAGGACCTTTCATCTAAAGATGCACTTAATGGCGTTCAGGAACATAACTTAGAAACCCTTCGCATTATTGCATTAAAGCTTGATAAATCTTACAATTATTCCATAGTAATTAAAATTATCCCATATGTCAAGCAGCCATATCATTTGTTAATCATCGCATACATCAATTATTGCAAATAGACAAGGATTCAAGTAAGATAAAGTCAAAACGGGAAGTCGTGCAGCAGATCTCAATACAACAAAAAGAATCAAATAAAGCAAACCAAAAAGTTAACTAAGAAAGTGTTAAAAAGTGAAAGAAGACATCCTTGAAAGGATAAGATTGAAGTCGCCGTAGGGATTCTTCATTGCGGGTGATCAAGCTTGCTCGCCTGTGGATGATATGCAATAGTAACACCCATTAGCTAAGTCAATGGTCTCTTTGATGCAATCGATCGAGCGTCCATGGTAAGGCTTCAAACGTCACCCATTGACCTCGAAGACATTGCTACTGTCCTCATTCATTAACTCCACAGCTCCATGGGGGAAAACTTCGCATACTATGAATGGGCCAGACCATCTTGATTTCAGCTTACCTGGAAATAGACGGAGATGAGAGTTAAAAAGTAACACCCATTAGCCAAGAGTGAGATCTTTCTTACTGGTCTTGCTGTCATGCCATTTTTGGTCCGCTCCTTGTATAGCTTGCCAATTTCATATGCGATCAAGTGTCGATTCATCAACTAATTCAATTGAAGCTTTATGACATCTCCAACTCTTGTCAGGTATAAGTTTAACTTTTTCAGGGCCCACTGAGCCTTGTGCTCAAGTTTTAACGAGAGATGGCATGCTTTTCTAAATACTAACACATAGGGTGGCATGCCATAGGCGTCTTGAACGTTGTTCTGTAGGCCTAGAGAGCCTCATCAAGTCTTTGTGATCAATCTTTGCGAGAGGTGCTAACTACCTTCTCGAGTATGGTCTAAATGTCCCAATTCGAAACCTCCGCTAAACCATTGGTCTGTGGATGATATGCAATAGTAACCCTATGTTTCACGTTAAACATAATCAAGAAGTTAGAAATAATGTGATTGATAAAATGCGTACCTTCGTCGCTTTTTAATGCATAGGGCGCCCCATAGCGAGAAAAGATTTTTTTCCCAAAAATTTAGCCACTGGCGTTGCATCATTTTTAGCACAAGAGATGGCCTCCACACACTTGGAGACGTAATCAACTGCCAACGAGATATACTGATGTCCAGAAGATGCTGGGAAGGGACCCATAAAATAGATGCCCTATACGTCAAACAATTGTACTTCCAGAATAGAAGTCAACGACATTTAATTCTTGTTTGATACAGTGTTGGTTCTTTGACATCTATCGCAAGTCACCACATAAGCATGGGCGTCCTTGAATAGAGTGAGCCAAAAGTAGCCACACTGAAGGACCTTAGTCGCAGTCCTTTTCCCTCCAAAATGTCCACCATAAAGGGACTTGTGGCACTACACTAAGATGCGCTGAACCTTTGTCTCTGGCCCACATCATCTCAAAATATGGTAAATCCCTAATCTGTATAGATATGGATCATCCCAAAAATAAAATTTTGCTTCATGAAAAAGCTTATTCTTAGCTAAATGCATTTATCTCTTTAGCATAGATTAAGTTACTCGTTTAATCCATATTAATTACCAAGGTATTAAGAAAACTTCATGGAGAAATCGATTAATGGAGGAACGGAGATAGACAAAAAAGTGGTAATGAAAGTGATCGAGACATTCATAGCATCTGATACATGTTTTGTGAATGAAGAGATTAAGAAGATGAAATACACTTGATGAAATGGAGTTAGAAACAAATACAAATCAGCACCAACGTCTTAGCATCGATTTGGATGGAGATTTGCTTGCCGGCGTGGATGGAGTGCATGGATGGATGAGCTTCCCTATCAGGCTTGCTCAACCGATAGCAGGGATCTAAGCACAGAGCTTCATGGCGGGGATCTGGCAGATTCGCATTGAGACTCACCTCTCGGCCTTGTCTCGTCCCTTCCCGAATTTCTTCCGATCAGTACTCAGCTCAGCCTTTTCTCTCAATAATCCAGCAGCAATTGGCCCTCGTATCAATTATACCCGTATCAAGTATTTCTTCTCTGAATTCTATGGGGGTATTTATAGGTGAAAAGCTTTGACTCTTGGCTTATGGACCCGACTTCTTGTTATTGAAATTCCGAAGATGGAGGAATAAATATTCGTTCTGTTATGCAATCAGACCGTCAAATCTGCACAATGGTTAGTTGTACACATGTCACAATCCTCCGCATTTGCGTTGCTCAGCTGCATCTTACGATTGGTTGCTCGCATGTGGTGTTGTTTTTATTACCGCATGCGATTGAAATTCAGCTCAGGATCGACTGTCGCATTGCGCCATCTTTGCGTTAATCGTATCTTCATTGTTGATTTGACGGGCGCAATGTAACAGAGATGCGTTATTCAGTTTCTCGTTGAGCCTTGATCGCAAATGGTGACTTGGTTTCCTGAAAAAACAGAGTAAAAATATCATCTTCTACCATCTTGATGATGTGAGTGGGTGTAATTGCAATAATTTATAATTATTATATTCCTGAGCTAATTTTCATACAATCGACGCATATTTACTCACTTTTGGCCGCCATATCTAGATAAGGTAGCATAAATAACTACTATTTCTATAAGTTATCACACCCCCAAATTTAGATATATGCTTGTCCTCAAGTATATCTTCTACTAAGGCAATAAAGCTAAATTCCTCTCCTATATTTTTGCGTCGATTGGCTACTCTGAATGTTACACTTAGGCACATTTCTTAACAACGCAATTTTCTTCTATCCTTGTTAATTCTTAACAAAGCCCTAATTCCTCTCCTATATTTTTGTGTCGATTGGCTACTCCGAATGTTACACTTAGGCACATTTCTTAACAACACAATTTCCTTCTATCCTTGTTAATTCTTAACAAAGCCCTACTTTATTCTTTTATATAACAAAATTCTGCTCAAACATGCCTTTCTAGTTTTTAAAATATAATGTTTATCTCTTCTATGTCAAAACAACTTGATATATCTATATGCGGTGGTCAAACTTTGCGTTATTTATGAGAGACTGTTGGTCATGGTTACACTCTTCGTTTTGGTTTGCTCCCACAGGTGTCTTGCGAACATCCAACTACGGTTGTGTGCCAATTTCAACTTTAACTCATGGTATTCAGAGAAGTTGTCTCTTACACTCTTTTATATTCTTTTTTTCATATTGCATTGTTCTTGGAAACCCACCTTCGTTTTGGCTTGCTCCTACGGGTGTCATACGAACATCCAACTACGAGCAGACTCCTTTCACAACTAAACTCTTATCAGGTTGGGACATTTTTGAAGTTTTCCCTTGCGCTGACATTGGAGTTTTGGCAATTTTTTTTTTAATAATGAAAATGAACGCATTTTCTTGAAGATCACATTTTCTTGATCTTATCTACTCAGACCTTCCCCACCCCCAAATTTAAAGATAAGCAAGGTCCTCATTGCGTTGTTTGGATAGACTAGACAAACACTTAGAATAAAAATTTCAAAAAGAAGGTTTGAGCAGAACTTTGAAAGATAAAAGGTAAAGTACTGCTAAACTAAGAATTAACTAAGTGTTGGTCAGAATTTACAAAGTATGGGAAATGTTTCTAAGTATAAACATATATTACATCATGGCAGCACAATGAATAACGCAAACGTAAGAGATCAGAACATCACAAATATTGACAAAGGATGATAAAGAAAAAGGCACAGGCAAAAAGGAGTGAATATGTACTCATTTGTATTGAATATTAACAAAGTATACAAATAATTAAAAATTAACACAATACAAAAAATTGTTGCCTGTACAAAGAATCAAATAATTTAGTAAACTTAGAAAAATAATGAATTGAATAAAAACAAAGAATGGCCGCAAAAAAAGAAATGTAAAGATTATTGTTGAGGAGCAGGAGGGTCTTAAGGAGGATTTTGAGGTGGTATGGCAGAAACTTCTTCAAAATTCAATTGCTGCGTGAGATGTGGAGGCACCATGGGACCATGAAGATATGCAGTAAGAAAATTAAAGTACTCATGGTTGCGTTCCGCAATCTGTCTTTGGTGGCGATGGACTTTGTAAATATTGCATTGAATATTGATCAATGCCTCCCTCGCCGTAACAGCACTGCATTGAATATCGTCGATTTGCTCCATTACCACATCAAACCTCTGGCTGAAGAAAGCTTGTTGTTGTGCGAAGAGTTGTTGTTGTTGGGAGAAGAGGGACCGCATTTCGGCTAACTTTGCAGCCAAGGAGGGGATGGAAGGTTGTGCCTGCGATGTCTCGCCAGCATCGTTTTGGGATTGGGCAGAGGTGCTTTCACCCAAATCGTGTGGGTCATCAATATGCGGCGGTGGAATTGAAGGTTGCAGTGATGAAGCTGCAGGTGAGTAAATTGGTAGGTATGCGGTTGGAGAATTTGGAGTGAGGAGAAGGTTGGTAAAATGCTCATGGAATGGAGAAGAAGGTTGTGCAGGTGGGCTCAAAGGGCTTGGATGGCGGATTATTAAGGGTAAAGGGTCCAAAGGTTTTGGATCTTGCGTTGTTTCTTCTTGGATTTTCCCTTTTCCCGTATCCTCTCTGTGCTGTCTCTTTGGCCTAGGTTCCTGCAGTGCATTAAGATAGATTGTGGGCCTCTTTAAAGGTTGGGCAATGTGAGGAGTCTTTGAGGAGCAACCTCAGGATTTTGATATTGATAAGGACATGGACTTCATCCATGGGTTCCTCTTCAATGCCTACGCCCACTGACAGACACAGGCTTGAAATAGTCCACAGAAAGAAGTATTGTCCTCTAATGTGCCCCACAAAGCCTCGAATTTGACTTGCGATCAACCGTGCCACATCGATAGGAATGCTGCGTGCAATGCAGTATGCGGCCATGACTCGATCCCTTGAAATGGTCTTGTCATGAGAAATTGGGATCAGCCGCTTTTTCACCAGATAAACCCAGAGCCTTGCATCCGGAAGCAAAGTCTTGAACGCCAGGATCTTTATGCCTTTTAATGAAACCGATTGCATTACTACTCACAGCGCATCTTCCAACTGTTGTTTCGTGGGATCATCAATGATTTTGTTACCCGGTGCATCCGGGTTAACCTTCATTTGCATAGTTCATTGATGTCCTTTGCGCTGAAAGGCACCACTTGCCCATTTATGGTCACCACATCCCTGGTGCCATGTAGCCGTCCATGGTAAAAGTCACGCACTACCTTTGGAACAACAATGGCTGGGCACTGGCAAAATGTGTCCCAGCCATGTTCCACGATCACGCTCGTGATGAGGTCAGGTAGAGGCATTGGCGCAGGGTAAAAGCCCATCTCCATCAATAGTAGTCATTTTCTTTCTTTTTGGATGGATGTGCCTTTGCCAACGCGGGCTTGCTGCTTTCTGCGACCGCTTTGCCCTTTCCTTTGGTCAACGCAAGGAGGGGTTGTTGCCTTTGTTTTCTTTCCCATTCCTTGCGTTTCTCCTCCTTCTCTCGCTCAGCAAGTTCCTTGCCCTTTTTCTTTTGTAAGCGCCTCCTATTAGCTTCGCGCTTCTTCTCCTTCTCCTCTTCCAATCTCTTCTTCTTTTCTTCCTTATTCTTTTTCTCTTCCTCTTCTTCTTCTCTTTCTTCTCTCTCAAACTTCTCTACAAACTGGTCGGAGGACAGCAGCAGACGCTATTCCTCCTTGCTTCACCTTATTTCTTCAAGCCTTGAGATCTCATTATTGCTGTGCATTTCCTCATTTAATAGTCTTCTTCTGCGATTTCCTTCATCCATGATGAGCTTTGCGCGCTCCATTTTCTCCTGTTTCTCCTCATCTTCTTTTCTCCTTCTTTCCTTTTCTTCTATTGCATTGATCAAAATTGAAGGGTCAACAGTAGACCCTTGCGGCGCATTCTCCTTGCGACACCACATTAGTGGGGTATCTTCTCCTTCTTCGCCCTCCTTCATCGCAACCAATTGCGTTGTTTCAGGTTATGCCGGCTCCATCAATTGCGTTGTTTCCCCCTGTCCTCCCTTACAGAGGTTGATTCTCCATCATTTTCTGGGCTCGTAGCCCTCTGCTTCTTTTCTTCTTCCTTTTTTAGGCGCCTTTCTTCACGTCGGCGCATTCTTCTTTCTTCCTTCTCTTTCTTCTTCCTCTCCTTCTTCTCTTCCTCATCTTCATCATCATCCTTCTTCTCTTTATTTTTTTTCTCCTTGCGATGATGAGATGACTCAGCTTCTCCAGCCTTTCTCCCTTTGCTTTTCTTCTTCTTCTTTTCCTCTTCAACTACTTTTGGTTGCGCCTCCATTGCAACCTCCTCCATCGCAACTTCAGCCACCGCAACTTTGGAGGTTCCGTCATAGGTTTCTACGTTGGCAGTTACCTCAAGATTTTCTAAGGCCAGAGTGCCTCATTCCATCTCTTCTTCATTCACCACTGCCTCCGCCACCACCATTTCTTCAGCCACCGTCGCATCTTTAGTCACCACCGCCGTCACCTCCTCCGTGGACAGTGGTTCATTTACAACCACTGCCTCGGGTAATCCTCCTCCTTGCTTCAAATGACTCAGAATGTTGCCAAACACTTCCTTGTCATCACGCCTTTTCTTCTCGCTCTCGGTCGAGACAGCTAGGGTTGGAACAAGGGTACTTTCAGTGCTTTGCCCCCTCTTGAACAGAGGAGGCCGGACGAACAATGGGTTTCTCCGGGTTCTACCGGCGATTCTTACGACGATATGGGGTTGGGCGGCAAGCCAGCGACTGGCAGCAAGGAATGCTGCCTCTCGCATGGCGATTTGGTCAGATGAAGGGGTTGATGGTGAGGCAAATGGGTTGGAAGCTTGGTTAGCCATGGATGATAAGCTTATGAGAACTGGAAAATCGTTGGGATGCTGAGGGAAGAAAAAAAAACTCTGTATGCTGGGGTAGGGTTTTTCAGAGTGCAAATGAGGTAAAAGTCTCACAGACAGGGAAGGGTTCCTATTTATTGGTTGGGCCGTAGCGGGCCCAATGCAATTTTTGCGGCGACAGGCCTCGAGAAGCTCAAAAGGCCCGTCGTTCGAACTTCCCTCATTTATGAATTTTTAAAAAAATGTCCTTTCGTCTGCAGAGTCATTATTGCTTTGGGATACGAAACGATTGGACTTCTCAAATGCAAAAAGAATTTTCTTTAATATTTTATTCAAATGGACGCAAGATAAGGATTAACGCAATGTGCTCACAAACGCAAATGCATCTTTGTAGAGAACGGGCAACAACGCATACACTACTGCAACACACCCCTTAACTAACACATTTCTGGAGGATACCTCAACATAGTTCATTTAGCTAAGGACAGGCAAAGGACATATACGCGCGCAACACACCCCTCGGTTTCATCGTATTTGAGTTGGATGAACGCAAAGCGTGTCTTACTAGGTTCAAAATGCGTCTAATATCACCTTGCATACTAGATGTTGATTCTTTTATTTATTTTATTTTATTATTATTTTTTTTTCATCAACGCAAATGGCTAAGAATTGCAGCAATAAATTTCTCTTTATTTCTCAATCATTCACCATTTAAAGACTAACCCATTAATTACAGAAAAGTTAAAAGAATTAAAGACGGTATAAAAATAAATGCAAAGGGAATAAATGAAGAATCGATTCATAGATTCATGAAACAAATTAAATGCAGAAGTAGAGACAAAATTCAAGAATTCAATAAGACAGAAATTAAAGAAAGCATTAAAATAGTTGTGGGATATGGACCAAAAGATGTGTTTCTTCGAATGAGCGCAATTCACATCCCTGCAGGCGGTCCGGCTTGCCTGCTCAATGTCCTAGGGACATTGTTCCTTTCCATTGGATCCCGGGGCTTTTGAATTACTGGTCAATGTTCTTGGTGTTCTATTTCTCAACTCAGATGCCAGCTGGCCCACTTGGATCTCCAAGTTTCTAATTGAGGACGTCTGCGCTTGCATTACTGCATTATTTTTGTCCATGTATTGCTTTAGCAGGGTCTCCAATGAGCTTCCAGAGGTGTTAGAAGATGAAGGTTGCTGGTTGTGCGATTGCCTTGATTGCCCCTAGTTCAAGTTTATGGTGAAAAGGAGGATTTCCTCGACTGCCACTCTAATGGTTGATTGGCCCCCCTTGGTTAGGATTGCCTCCCCAACCAAAGTTAGGATGGCTCCTCCCGCCAGGATTGTAGGTGTTGCTGAAGGGGTTGTTCTGGATGGCGCATACTTGTTGGATATTCGATGGGCACATTTTTGCTACATGAACCCCTCCATAATTAATGCAACTTATTGTGGCCACTTGAGTCGGTGTAGCGGGTTGTGCTGATTGTTAGAAGATGGCTCCTTGATTGATTGTCATCGATTGAAGGATCGAGGTCACCGCGGCCATCTAAGCAGCCAGTGTGGTCTCCACAGGGACAATGGCAGTTTCATTCTTCCTTCTTTCAGCGCCTCGACCTCCATAGCCATCATCAATCTAGTCATCCATGTTCCGCGATATGCAGTCAAGGATGACTTTAGCCTCAGTATATGTTTTGTCCATAAAACCTCCTGCCGTGGAGGCATCAGCAACAGCCTGCGCCGATCTATTCAAGTCGTTATAAAAGGTCTCCATCAACACGCAATCGGGTATTCCGATATGCAGGCAGGTTTTCACCAATCTTTTAAATCGCACCCAGGCAGTGCTCAAGGTCTCATTCTCCATTTGCTCGAAGTTCAGCACGTCTTTCCGTTGCCTTGCGTTGACAGCCGGTGGGAAGAATTTCTTCATGAATCGCTCCAGCAGTTGATCCCATGATGTGATTTCGTTTGGCTCCAGTGAGTGAGCCTACCTCTTGGCTTCATCTCTCAAGGTGTAAGGGAACATATACAATCTAATACTCTCCGGGGTTACGCCAGGTAGTGAGAAGTTGCCGCACATTTCAACAAAGATGGTCAAGTGGGCATGAGGGTCTTCACCTTGCAGACCCCCAAATTGCCCTACATTTTGGATCATTTGTAGCATCACCGGCTTTATTTTGAACCTTGTGTTCTCCTCAACAATAGGCCTCGAAATTCCAGGCGAAAAATCATATAGGTTGGGTGCCACATAATTCCTCATGGGGATGTTTCGATCAGCAGCCAAGAAAACAAGATCCTACGATGGCCTAACAGCCTCTTGATTAACTACGGGAACTGCATTGTCATTATTATCAGCCATGCTTATTGCCTTCTTTCGCCTAATCCGATCCTGACGTGCCTATGCGCGAAAGGTACACTCGATCTCAGGGTCAGCTTCAAATTTTGGTTCAACACCAGTACTCATAAATCGTCAAGCTGCTCTCCGCATTGAACAGCCAGTACAACGAGATCTATCCTGCAAATACCCCAAACACACTCAAACAATAAACCGTTAACCATTCCCCGGCAACGACACCTTAAATTTGACAATCACAAAATTTGTATAATGGAATGCATGTCCATGCCATAAACTTGTAAATGCAAAATGTAATCTTATGCATCATAAACTTGTTGTGGCATAGATTTTATGCGATGATGATATATGATACTACTTCTATATATACGTTATTGACAAATGTTCTTGTAGTATGCTGTGTGTTGTCACAAGTTTCCTTGCATTGAAACCAAGTATAATTTCAACGCAATTTTCTCGGTGTGATCCGAGGTCGAACACAAGGACTGTTTTAGGTTATTGCATTATGCTTGTGATATATGCGACAAGAGGTTTTTCAATTTAATAAAGATTTTGTGTACAAGAAATTAAACATGCGATAAAGTAAAGTAAAGTGGTAAAATTGCGATAATAACACAAATTGCGTTAAAGTAAATTGTGATAAAGTAAATCTAAGCTAAGATGATACAAGATACTGAGGTCAAGGTTGGCTGTGAAGATTATGCAAAGATCGTGGAATGCAGTGACAAGTCTTATGTACGAAGCAGAAACATAAAAGATAACTAATATAAGCAGCGCAAGTTCCTTAATTGCGTTAAGATATAAGTACTATTCTGCTTTTCCCTTGGCTTACACCTCTCGGTGATCGGCCACATTCCCACATCTCTGTGGTGAAACAGGGATGAACGTAATGAACGAAAGGTTGCTTCAATCTCTTGAAATACTACTTGCTTTAGTTAACGCATTCTTCTAACCTTCTCTCTACAGATCAAAATGACATCTTCACTTCTACTCTCACAGGTGAAGATGTCGTCTAGCATGTCTTAGCTAAATGCATTTATCTCTTTAGCATAGATTAAGTTACTCGTTTAATCCATATTAATTACCAAGGTATTAACAAAACTTCATGGAGAAATCGATTCATGAAGGAACGGAGATAGACAAAAAAGTGGTAATGAAAGTGATCGAGACATTCAATAAATCTATTTAGCATTTGATACATGTTTTGTGAATGAAGAGATTAAGAAGATGAAATACACTTGATGAAATGGAGTTAGAAACAAATACAAATCAACACCAACGTCTTAGCATCGATCTGGATGGAGATTTGCTTGCCGGCGTGGATGGAGTGAATGGATGGATGAGGTTCCCTCTCAGGCTTGCTCAACCGATAGCAGGGATCTAAGCACAGAGCTTCATGGCGGGGATCTGGCAGATTCGCACTGAGACTCACCTCTCGGCCTTGTCTCGTCTCTTCCCGAATTTCTTTCGATCAGTACTTAGCTCAACCTTTTCTCTCAATAATCCAGCAGCAATTAGCCCTCATATCAATTATACCCGTATCAAGTATATCTTCTCTGAATTCTATGGGGGTATTTATAGGTGAAAAGCTTTGACTCTTGGCTTGTGGACCCGACTTCTTGTTATTGAAATTCCGAAGATGGATGAATAAATATTCATTCTGTTATGCAATCAGACCGTCAAATCTGCACAATGGTTAGTTGTACACATCTCACAATCCTCCGCGTTTGCGTTGCTTAGCTGCATCTTACAATTGGTTGCTCGCATGTGGTATTGTTTTTATTACCGCATGCGGTTGAAATTCAGCTCAGGATCGACTGTTGCATTGCGCCATCATTACGTTAATCATCTCTTCATTGTTGATTTGACGAGCGCAATGTAACAGAGATGTGTTGTTCAGTTTCTCGTTGAGCCTTGATTGCAAGTGGTGACTTGGTTTCCTGCAAAACAGAGTAAAATATCCTCTTCTACCATCTTGACGATGTCAATGGGTGTAATTGCGATAATTTATAATTATTGTATTCTTGAGCTAATTTTCATACAATCGACGCATATTTACTCACTTTTGGCCACAATATCTAGATAAGGCAGCATAAATAACCTGTATTTCTACAAGTTATCATTTGTCTTCCTCCAAGAGCGAACTTAAGAGGCGTGTGATTTAGGAGAATCCTTTGATGAATCTCTTATAGAATCCCACATGACCGAAAAAACTTCTCCAGGTTTTAATATTTACGGGTGCAGGGAGCTTGGCTATTGCATCAACCTTCGTCGCATCCACTTCAAGTCCTACTTTGGAGACTTTATGTCCCAACACAATGCTTACCAAGAGAAGATTAGTGATTTTCATCTAAGAAGGACCATTCTAAATGTGATCTTCTTTCGTTCTTTAATTCTCTCTACTTGTATGTTGTCAAATTGTATGCAAATATGTTTTTTAGAACCATAAGTGGCTAGACAGTCTTGTTTTAAGGTGTTGCTAAATTTACTTATGGACTTAGTTTAGTACTTAGCGATTTCATGGAATTATAGAACTTCTTACACTGCAATGTTATTGTTATTAATTTCTATTGATTGGCTATCATTGAATGTTAGATTGAATGTTCAATTTGGTAGGTTACATGTTTAATCAGATCTTTAACATTGGATTGTTATTAAACTATCATGTACATATAGGGGAATAGTAAAATTGTTGATGACAATGCTTAATGCCATTGATCTTAATTTGGTATCACGGTGTAAGTTATCATTTAAGATTGCATAAACGAGTTGTTTTTGAAAGATAGTAACTCGGACTTTAGTTTCTAGACTTACATAAATTATTTTACATGATTCCATGATTAATCTAATTATCATCTAATGCAAATTATAATGAAATCAATACCTTAAAATACTCTTTTATTCTCAAATTTACTCTTGGTTTTTTTCATGTCATTTAGCCTTCTTTCAATTAAATAAAAAATCACTAAAATTTAGTTCCCAATTCCTTAGCTAAAATTGTCATGGTTATAAATAGATAAGTAGCAACCGTTTACTTGATCCCTGAGGAAAATGCTCAGCCTTTTACCTACTTTTAACTACTATAAATTGACCACATTCACTTTCATGTGCCATCAAGTTTTTGGCCATTGTCGGAGATCAAAATAACAGTTTGTGTTTACTATTCAAAATTGAATAAATTTTAGACTAGGGCTTTTTTTTGTGCTAATCTTATTAGGGTTTCCTCTAGTGCATGACCTGTGACAAAGACACTACTCTTCTACCTTTTGATCTTGAGATTGAACGTACTTTGAGGAAAAATCTTAGAGACACACAAGCAAGAGAAGATGAAGAGATGGCTAAGGAAATGGAGAAGGCTATTAGGGATTATTTCCAACCAGCATTTTGCATAGCTCAACTCGGGATTGTGAATGCACCAACAAATGGAAACAACATTGAGTTTAAGCTGGGGTCGATTCAAATGGCGAAGGACATTGCTTTTAGAGGACACCCTACTGAAGATTCTCATAAGCTTCTGAGATCATTTCTTGAAATTTACGAGACGATAAAAATTAATGGAGTCTCTAATGATACAATAAGACTGAGTTATTTCCTTTCTCTTTGGAGGATCGATCTAAGGATTAACTTCAAACAATTCCATCGAAGAGCAATACAATTTGGGAGGAGTTATCTCAAGTATTTTTTAATAAGTATTTTCCACCTACTATTTCTTCTATTGAAATTGAAAATCGTAGCTTTTTCTCAACGGCTCGATTAACACTTATATGAATGTTGAGAAAGATAAAAGGACCTTTTAAGGAGAGGCACGCAACATGGATATCCCAATTAGTTACAAATTCAATTCTTTTACAGTGGATATAATGGTAACACTAAATCCATTCTAGATGCTACTACTAGGGTATCAATCTTTTGAAAAACTGCTACTGAGGCTTATGCTATTTTGGAGGACATGGCCACTACAAGTTACAATTGTCCTAGTGACAGAGATTCCACCACCGAAACCGTCAGAGTGTATGGTATTGATGAGGTAAGTTCCATCCAGGCTCAATTGTCCTCAATTGCTAACACTTTGAATAACTTGGTTGTAGGAGGTCGAGCATCAAATGCACCATTCATAGCCACTCAAACAGCCATGGTAGCTGAATCTCAACAAGTTCGGGAAACACAAGAGAATGAGATGGAAAATTATGTTGGCAAGGACATTATAAAGGCCACCAACAAATTACTACTCACTATCACCCAAGTTTGAGAAACCATGAAATTTTTTTTCTATGCTAATAATAAGAATAATTTGCCGGCACCCCTTGGTTTTTCTGGTGCAGGCACATCAAATGTAGAAAAGAAATCTTCTCTAGAGGAATAGATGGTAGAGTTTATGAAGGAGTCTAAAGGAAGGACCATAGCTTTGGAGAACATAGTTTCGGCTCATAGGAAGGCAATTCATAATATGGAAGTATACCTTAGTCAAATTCCCATTTCCCTTAAGATTATGTAAAACGGGAAATTCCCTAGTTGTCCTAAGAAAAGTCCAAACGAGGAATACAATGCCTTGACATTGTGGAGTGCGAAAAAGCTGGTCAATCGTTAGATAGATGATGATGTGGATGAGCCCCTTGAACAAAAAGTGGAAGAGATCAATGATTAATCTAGTGAAAAACATGAACTTGAGGAAGTTGTTAAGAAAAAATAACCAAGGTAAAGGTAAGGGAAACAGAATCATGTTTAGGAAAGTCTTCTACTCCTATACATTTGTGCCTAATAATATTCCTTATCCTCGGATGTTTCAGAAAATGAAATTGGATGAACAATTTTATAAATTTCTAGGGATATTTAAGAAACTGCATACTAATATTCCCTTTATAGAAACTTTAGAATAGATGCCTAATTATATCAAATTCATGAAAGTTTTGTCAAAGGAGAATAAATTTAGGCAATATGAGATGATTTCCATGGCTGAAGAGTTCATTGTTGTGTTGCAAAAAAAGTTTCCACGAAAACTCAAAGATTTAGGGTGTTTTGCTATTTCTTATACTATAGGTTCATTGACTGTTGCTAGAGCTTTGTGAGATCTTGGTACTTCCATTAATTTGATTCCTTTATCTATTTTCAGGAAGCTTAATGTTGGAGAAGTGCAACCCACTACAATTTCTTTGCAGCTAGCTGAAAGATCTTGGACATATCCTAGGGGTATCATTGAGGATGTTTCAGTTAAAGTTGACAAGTTTTTTTTCCTGTAGATTTTGTGGTGTTGGAAATGGAGAAGTTTAAAATTCCTATCATTTTGGGGCACCCATTCCTGGCTAGTAGAAGAGCTCTAATTGATGTCGAAAAAGTTGAATTGACTTTGAGAGTGAATGATGATAAGGTAGCTTTTAATATCTATAGGTCTTTGAAACACCATGATGAGGTTAATTCTTGCAATATGATAGATGCAAATGTTATTCTTGCTAGGGACTACTTAGAGCAAAGAATTGGTTGTGATGATGTTGATACTTGTATAGATGACATTGCTTTGCATGCAAAATGGTTAGATAGTTTCCAAGTATATAGTAAAATGTATAAACCCATGTCTCTTGAATCTTTGCATGTTGTGAAAGAGGTCGAGAATCCTACTAAAGAGTTCAAGCAATTGCTTACCCATATGAAATATGCATTCTTAGATGATTCTTCTTCTTTTCCTATTATTAATTCATTTCATTTGAATGAATGTGAAGAGGATAAATTATTGAGAGTGTTCAAGGACAATAAATCTGCTATTGGCTGGTATATTAAGGATCTTAAATGCATTATTCCTTCAATCTATATGCATAAAATATTGATGGAAGATTCTGTTACTCCTTCAATAGAACATCAAAGGAGATTTAATCCTGCTATGAAAGATGTGTTTAAGAAAGAGATCCTTAAACTTTTGAATGCAGGGATTATTTATGCTATATCTGATAATTCTTGGATGAGACCTATGTAGGTTGTCCCAAAAAAGGTTGTGTGACTGTGATCATGAATGGTAAAGATGTACTCATATCCACTAGATCAGTGATAGAATGACGTGTTTGTATCGATTATAGGAAATTGAACAAAGCTACTAAAAAAATCATTTTTCACTTCCTTTTATTGATCAAATGCTTGATAGGCTTGCAAGTTATTATCACTATTGCTTCTTAGATGGATATTTAGGGTATAATCAGATTGCCATTGCTCTTGAGGATTAGGAGAAAACTACATTCACTTGTCCTTATGAGAAATTTGCTTATAGGAGAATGCTTTTTTGTTTATGTAATGCCTCTGCTACTTTTCAAAGATGTATCATGGCAACTTTTCAAGGACTGATAGTGGAGATCATGGAAGTGTTTATGGATGATTTTTCCTTTTTTGGATCTTCTTTGATTCTTGTCTTGAGAACCTTACTCTTGTGTTACAAAGATGTCAAGAAGCCAATCTTGTGCTAAATTTTGAAAACCGTAATTTTATGGTAAAGGAGGGCATTGTCTTGGGGCATAAATTGTCTCAAAATGGTTTGGAGGTGGAAAGGGCAAAAGTTTATGCAATTGAACAATTGTCACCTCCCACAAATGTGAAGGGAGTTAGGAGCTTCCTAGGTCATTGATAACTTGGAGAAATACAAGTTATTTATGTTTTCTTATTCAGATATTGCGGCCAAAAGAGAGTAAATATGCATCAATTGTATGAAAATTAGCTCAGAAATACAATAATTATTAATTATCGCAATTACACCCACTAACATCATCAAGATGGTAGAAGAGGATATTTCTACTCTGTTTTGTAGGAAACCAAGTCACCACTTGCAATCAACGCTTAACGAGAAACTGAACAACACATCTCTGTCACATTGCGTCCATCAATCAATAATGAAAAGACGATTAATGCAATGATGGCGCAATGTGACAGTCGATCCCAAGTTGAATTTCAACTGCATGCGAAAATAAAAACAACACCGCATGCGAGCAACCGATCGAAAGATGCAGCTGAGCAATGCAAATGTGGAGGATTGTGACACGTGCACAACTAACCGTTGTGCAAATTTGACGGTCTGATTTCATAACAGAAGGAATATTTATTCCTCCATCTTCGGAATTTCCATAACAATAAGTGGGGTCCACAAGCCAAGAGTCAAATCTTTTCACCTATAAATACCCGCATAGAATTCAGAGAATATATACTTGATACGAGGGCTAATTGATGCTAGATTATTGAGAGAGAGGCTGAGCTGAGTACTGATCGGAAGAAATCCAGGAAGAGAAGAGACAAGGCCGAGAGGTAAGTCTCAGTGCAATTTTGCCAAATCCCCGTCGTGAAGCTCTGTGCTTAGATCCCTACTACCGGTTGAGCAAGCATGAGAGGGAAACTCATCCTTCCGCATGATCCATCCACACCAGCAAGCAAATCTCCATCCAGATCGGCGCCAACATGTTGGTGCTTATTTGTATTTATTTCTAACTCTATTTCATCAACTGTATTTCATTTTCCTTAATCTCTTCATTCACAAATCATGTATCAGACGCTAAATAGTGTTATTAAATGTCTCGATCATTTCCATTTTCACTTCTCTGTCTATTTCCATTCCTCTATCAATCATTTTCTCAATGAAGTTTTCTTAATCCCTTGGTAGTTAATATGGATTAGACGAGTAACTTAATCTGGGATAAACAGATAAATGCGTTTAGCTAAGGCATGCTAGACGGAATCTTCACCTGTGAGAGTAGAAGTGAAGATGTCATTCTGATCTATCGAGAAAAGGTTGGAAGAATGCATTGACTAAAGCAAGTAGTACTTCCAGAGATGGAAGCAACATTGCGTTCATTACGTTCATCCTTGTTTCATCACAAAAATGTGAGAACGCGGTCGATCATCGAGAGGTGTACGCCAAGGGAAAAACGGAACTGTATTATATCTTTAATGCAATTAAGGAACTTTCACTGTTTATATTAGTTATCTTTTCTATTTCTGCTTCACACATAAGACTTACCACCGCATAACACGATCTTTGTATAATCTTCACAGTCGGCCTCAACCTCGGTATCTTGTATCATGAAACCTGTATCTTGTATCATCTTAGCTTAGATTTACTTTATCAAAATTTATTTTATTATCGCATCTTTACCACTTTACTTTACTTTATCGCATGTTTAAATACTTGTACACAACTCTTTTATAAATTGAAAACCCCCTAGTCGCATGTATCACAAACATAACGCAATAACCTCAAACAGTCCCTGTGTTCGACCTCAGATCACAACGAGAAACTTGCGGTGGAATTATATTTGGTTCCAACGCAAGGAAACTTGTGACAACGCACAACATACTACAAGAACATTCATTATTAATGCATATCTAGAAGTAGTATCGCATGGACTTGAACCTTGCTTGTAGTTTATATATCTCAATTTTTGCGTTACAAGTTTATGGCATCATTGTACATCTCAATTTTTGTGTCATTAGTCATGCAGGGTTTTACAGGAGATCGATCAAAGATTTTTCAAAAATTTCTATACCCTTGAGTAACTTGCTAGAAAATGATACTAAATTTGTGTTTAATGATGCATGTTTGAAAGCTTTTATTTATTTGAAAGAGAAGTTGATTTCTACTCCTGTCATTGTTGCACCTATGTGGTCTCAAACTTTTGAAATTACGTGTGATGCTACAAATTATGCATTAGATGCTATCTTAGGCCAACATAAGGATAACATTTTTAGGGTGATATACTATGCTAGTAAAACTCTTGATATTACTCAACAAAATTACACTACTACTAAAAAAGAGTTACTAGCTATTGTGTTTGCTTTTGATAAATTTTTTGCCCTTCTTACTTGGTTCTATGGTAATAATTCATACTAACTATGCAACTCTGAAATACCTGTTTTCTAAGAAAGAATCAAAACCTAGATTGATAAGATGGTTTTTGCTTTTGCAGGAGTTTGATTTTGATATAAAGGACAGGAAAGGATGTGAAAATGTTGTTATAAACCACCTGTCTAGACTTGAGCTTCAGAATGCGAAACCTAGCTCATCTATTGTTGAGACCTACCCTACTGAATGTCTATATCAGATGGAAGACAAGTTACCTTAGTTTGTGACATTGTTAATTATCTTGTTGTTAAAGTTTTGCCTCTTGATCATACTATAGAGTAAACGAAGAGGTTTTTACACAAGGTCAAATCTTACCACTGGGAGGATCCTCTTCTTTACAAGGTATGTGCAGATGGTCTCATAAGAAAATGTGTCCATCAGAAGGAAGTTGTAAGTATCTTGATCTCTTGCCATTCTTCACTCTATGGAGGTCATTTTGGACCAACTAGAATTGAAGCTAAGGTACTCTAATCAAGTTTTTATTGCCCTTCCCTTTTTAAAAACTCTTATACTTTTGTTAAATCTTGTGATGGGTGCAACATACTGGCAATATCTCTAGACAACATGAGCTCTCTATGACCCCTATTCTAAAGTTGGAGCTTTATCGACATTTTGGGGCCCTTTCTTTTGTCTTCAGAAGGCTATGCATATATATTAGTTTCAGTTGATTATGTGTCTTAACGGGTAGAATTTGTAGCTACTATAAATAATGATGCCCACACACTATTTTGAAATTCTTGCATAAAAACATTTTCACAAGGCGTAGCAACCTTGGGCCATCATAAGTGATGAGGAGTCTCATTTTTGTAATAAGTTGTTAGATTGTATGATCACTAAATATGGTGTGAAACATAAGATTGCCACAACATACCATCCTCAAACTAATAGTCGTGCTTAGGTATCTAACAAGGAAATCAAACAAATTATTGAAAAGACAATTCAGATTAAGAGGAAAGATTGGGCTCTCAAGCTTGATGATGCATTATAGGTCTACCGTACGACATTCAAAACTCCAATTGGTACTTCACCATATAGATTCGTATTTGGGAAGGCTTGTAACTTATCGATAGAGCTAGAGAGTAAATCTTAATGGGTCATCAAGAAGTTAAACTTTGATCCCCAAAAGATGAGAGAGAAACGGTTGTTGGAACTTGTTGAATTGAAAGAGTTCCGTGAATCAAGATTATGACAATTCCAAGTTGCACAAAGAAAGAGCTACTAGATGGCATGACAAGAATATCATTCACCATAAATTTTATCCTGGATAAAGAGTTTTACTTTTAAATTCACGTTTACACTTGTTTCCAAGTAAACTAAGGACTATATTGCTAGGACAATTTATGGTGGTGAAAGCTTTACTTCATGGAGTTATGGAAGGGCAAGGTGAAGATGGATCAAGATTCAAAGTCAATGGTCAAAGACTTAAGCACTATTTTGGTGATGAAGAAAGGGAGATCGAGAACCTGGTTTTCAAAGAATGTCTTGTGATTCAGTCAAGCTGATAGACGTTAAACCAATCACTTGTTGGTAGTTGACCATTTGAGCAGGATAGTACAAGAAGAGGACCTTGTACCCTTGCAAGAGGATTTTCTAGACAAGTTCCTATTCCAAATAGCCACACCCACTATATGGTAGGTTGACATGGTAAATTTTTTGGTTACTGGTAAGTTCATTTATGGCATGCCTAGCTCTAGGAAGGCCAAATTAAGGAATGATTCAAAGTATTTTGTTTGGGATCCACCTTACCTTTGGAAGATTTGTTATGAATAAATCATTAGAAGGTGTGTCCCAAATGAGGAGTTTAAGTTTGTGCTTACATTCTATCATGAGATGACTTGTGCTTCGCATTTTAGTCCTAGGAGAACTGCTAGGAAAGTTTTGGATAGTGGGTTGATTTGGAATTCTGTGTTCACCGACTGTTTTGCATGCTGTAAGTCTTGTGAGAGATGTCAGAGATCAAGATCATTGCCTAAGAGGAATGAGATGCCACTAAATTCTATCCTTGTGTGTGAAATTTTTTATGTGTGGGGCATGGATTTCATGGGCCCCTTTCCTTTATCATATGGTTTCTTATATATTTTTTTAGTAGTTGATTACGTTTCGAAGTGGGTCAAGGCTATCCTCACTAAGACTAACAATGCTACCGTGGTTTCAGATTTCTTAAGAGCTAACATCTTTTCTAGGTTTGGCATACCTCGAGCTATAATTAGTGATCAAGATACTCACTTCTATAATTGGACCATCGAGGCGCTCATGATAAAGTACGGAGTTCACCATCGAATTGCCACTCTGTACCACCCTCAAATGAACAGACAAGCTGAAATATCGAATCGTGACGTCAAAAGTATCATGGAGAAGACTGTTAATCCAACCAGAAAAATATTGGAGCACGCGCCTTGACGATGCCCTTTGGGCATACAGAACTGCATTTAAAACCTCTATTGGAACAACGACCTTTAAACTTGTCTATGGCAAGGCATGTCATCTACTGGTTGAAATTGAGCATATAGCAGATTGGGCTGTCAAGCAATGTAATATGAACCTAGCCCGAGCTGGTGAGGAGAGACTGTTAGAGCTATAGGAATTGGAGGAACTTTGTTTAGAAGCCTATGAGAACTCCAGAAGGTACAAATAAAAGTCCAAATTAATACATGATAAGGGTCTCTTGAGGAAGGAAATTCGAGTTGGACAGAAAGTGTTGCTCTACAATTCACAGCTATCACTTATGCCCGGTAATTTGAAATTTAAATGGCTTGGTCCCTTTGAGGTTATTAACTTATTTCCTTATGGTGCAGCGGAGATCCAGTAAACTTGTTTCCTTTGAGGTTATTAACATGATTTTACTGCGCGATTTATGCTATTTATGTGGTATTTTTCCAAAAACCTAGCATTTTTCAATATAAATACTTTATTTTCTCTTGGATCAAAAATTATATTAGAGTGAAGCGTTAGTCTGCATTGCAATAGCGGCGAGGTTGAACATTTGGAGCGTTGTGACGCTCGAGGCAACGTTGCAATGCTGAACATTCTGTCAAACACTCGATACTTGATGCTCATTTACTCGATACTCAATGCTCGATTACTCGATGCTCGATGCTCGATGCTCGTTTACTCGGTAGCATTTTACTCGATAATACTCGAAAGCCTTTTACATGATGGTACTCGATTATACTCGATGGCTGATTATACTCGGTGGAACTCAATAGCATTTTGGTAATTTCAACTCCTTTGAAGCCCAGATGCTCAAATCAACTCCAAATTGCTTCAAATAAACCCCGTTCTTCACCAAATGATTAATTCTACCTCTTTAATTACTGAGTATCTACAAAATAGGAAAACAAACACGTAAAATTCGATAACGAGCCCGAATTAAGCTAGGAACAATAGCTCTTTTTAAGAGCTATCAAACACCCCCAACTTAATTCTTGCTCGTCCCGAGCAAGATAGGAACACACAAAATAGAATATAAGATAATTAAAGACGTGCTAGCTTAGTTCAAAATGTTGTTACTCTAGTCTCAATAGTCAAATCGAATGAAATTTGAAATCAAGAACGAAAATTAATTATGATCAATCAATGAAGCACAAGTTTAAGAATGATTCTCAATCTTATCACGCATGAGTGAGCCTAGAGTTTTGCTAATTAAGCTTGCATGGCCCAAAAAAGTTTTTAAGGTCCTCATCCCGCTTTCCCCTACACTGGTTCGATTATCGACCTTGGACATACCATACTTGCAAAAATAGAGGGCAACACTAAGACAAGGGTGTCTAAACACACACACACACACAAAACATAAAAGACATTTATTTTACCTAGAGGGCTAGCTTTCACACCCCACAGTCGGGAACCTATCACTCTTTTCTCGTGGGCCCTAAGTAGACACGACAAATGTAGCTCTTTTCACCTCATCCATGTACCCACACACATTCTATTTTTTTTTTTTTTTTTTTGCAGGCATGCTAGCATGTGCCTCATTTTTTTTATGCTTTTTTCTATTTTTCTTTTCATGATTGCAACTAATTTTCTTTTCTTTATCTCTCTCTCTCTCTCTCTCTCTCTCTCTCTCTCTCTCTCTCTTTTTTAATTCACAATTGGCTCTGTTTTATCCATTTTGTCTAGTTTTGCTCTAAAATAAGCATAGTTACTCCTAAGTCAAACGTGAACCTTTCTGGGTGACAATAGAAGTACAAACCATATGACCCAATTCCAAGCACGCAAGACTTTAATTTCGCAAAACAATGACTTAAAGATGCGTGAGACAAGAATTTTTGTTTAAAAAATGGGCTAAAATCATGATCATACTTTCCTAACATTCCTTCATTCGAATTTCATTGCAGGAAGAGTGTGTCATAAACTATCATGATACCAACAGAGCAAATAGCAAGCCAAGCAATCAAAGCACACGTAGTCCGAGCACAGCGCTCAAGGATGCCAAGCTAGAATAAAAAAACTACCCAACGGGTACTCCACCCCCAACTTAAAATAATACCTTGTCCCCAATTTATCTCAAGTATAGCTAAAAAAGAATAAAAATAAGGGAACAGAAAAACTCCCCTAAAAATATAGTCGCACACTAGATGGTTGTGGTCGGGCTCACCTCTCCAAAAAAATGCTCCCCTCTCTGCTAGGTCGTCCCTAAAAACAAAAAAACGAAAGAAACCTAATCTAAAAAAAACAAAACAAAGCAATAAATTTTTCACCTGGCTACCTCCAGGAAGGGCAAATTTTTAACATTGATTGCTCGACGTGACCTGTCCCCTTTCTTGGATGAATTGATATAGCCTGGTAAAGCTATAAGGCTCTTCATATTTTGAAGAAAACCACATGGGTCTGGTATTTTAAATTTTTAAAAAAAAAGGAAAAAAAAAATCAAAAGTCTTAAAGACTCTGACTCAACTGACTCTTGAGAACAAGAAGAACAAAATTAAAAGATATATGATATACCAAACGGTAGAACAGGGTGAAGATTTTCAACTTCTAACTCTATCACCTGGAATCGAGTGGTTTAGGCTCAGATTCTCTATAGTCCTCACAAACATGTTTTAAACATGGCATGTTATCCTCCAACTCATTCTTTATGTCAACATAGATTACCTCATTCCTGCATGCCTCAGTGATGTCATAAGATGTGTTTAGTAGAGGTTCGCATCCGCTCTCAACTGAATCAGAAGATTAAGTTACTAAGTCTCTCAAACTTTGAAGATCAGCTTCAAGCTCAGTTTGAAAACTAAAGCCCTCCTAGAGGTTGTGCATCTCCTGCTCAAAAACAATATTGTTAATAGCAAGTTGTCTAATCACATATACTAATGACATACCTGAGTCGAGGGTGTGAGCGTGCATCATCATGTCGGACATGGCAAAATGTGAATCATAGTGGAACTGGTCCCATCTTAGGTTTCCATAGCCATACGACTCCTCCAATCTAGGCCGATGAAAATCGTCATCCATATAACTAGTATACCCTCCCATGGGGTAGTCTCGTGGCTTAGGGCTCCACTGCAAACTTGGGCATGCTTGCTCATGGTGATCAGTCCTACATGCTTGCACCTGCTGCGGGTTACCTGCAACCAACTGACTAACCAAAGAACACTTAGCAAGTTAACCTCGAAGGTCACAAACCTTGTCACTAAGTCGAGATGCTCTACTCAATTGTTCCCATCCTTGTTAATGATATCTATCCATGCTTAAAATACTGACACAAAAAGGAAAACAAATCAAAAGTAAAAGAATACTCTAACTAGAAATTTCACTGACGAAACGTCAATGGCTTCCCGAACAACGGCGCCATTTCTTACTGGCCCGGAACTTATGTCCTTAATAAGCTTCAAACTGGATCAAAAGAAAATTTGTATTTACCAAACTACTTCTATCACTACTAAAACGTATCAACAGTGGTAAGTCCGAGTCGATCCGCAGAGAAGCGCGATTGGTTTTGTTAAGATAATTTTCTAACTAGAGCAATAAATGGAGGGGTCTTGGTGTGGAAGAGATATATACGTGAAATCAAAATAAAAGGGTAAATGTGGTTTTTGTTTGGGGGGAAGTATTCTCCACCTTCTACATAGAAGAACTCACAAAAAGTTTCCCTGCAAAGAAAAAATTTCCTCTCTCAATTTTTATTCTTCCTCTCCCAAACTTAGAGCCCTCACACTCCTAAGAATTCTCTTCCCAAAAGAGAATACAGACAGCTCTCATTGGTAGTGTCCTGTACGAATTGTTCGTGACCGGTTTCAAGGATTTGTGAAGATCTTTGGCTTCAAGGGTAAGAATTCTTCTAACCCTGTCTCTTCTCTAATTAATTTTTAAAGATGTTGTAATTTATTGTTAGAATGCATGATTTAGGGTCCTGTAATTATAGTTTTCCATGAAAATTGGGAATTGGGACTGATCCCGCTTCCACAGTGGACCTCACAGTTCCTTCATTATAGTCCTAGACTCACTAGGTGACCCTTAAAGACTATAGTCGTTAGGGCTTTGTAAATGGATGATCAATGTCGTGATCCAAAGGTATCTGTTTGACGATCACATCTCTTCTCTGCACAGTCTCTCTGATGAAATGATATTTGTGCCTAATGTGCTTCCCACACTTATGGCTTTTGAGTTCTTTAAAATTTACAACTATGCCACTATTATCACAATAGAGAGTATAGATAGATGCATATTTGGAACTACTTCCAAATCCATCAAGAACTTCTTAAGCCAAACAATGTTCTTTTCCACTTCACATGCAACTATGTATTTAGCTTCCATGGTAGAGTTTGCAATACAACCTTATTTATATTACTCCAAACTACTGCTACTCCATTTACAGTGAACACTGATCCTGATGTAAATTTCCTTGAATATTTATCAGTTTAAAAATCAGAGTCGGTATATCCTATAAGGATCAGATCCTTAGCGTTATACACGAGCATATAGTCCTTTGTTCTCCTAAGACATTTAAGGACATTCTTAATAGTAGTCCAATGATCATATCCTGTTGATTATTCCCACTGCATAGCATATGTCATGTCATGTACATAACATGACATAGATTAGACTACCAATTGTTGATGTATAGAAAATACGTCTCATATCCTTAACTTCTAGCGGTGTCTTAGGACACTACTCCTTTGATAGATGAACTTCATACCTGAAAGGTAACAAACCTCTCTTGGAATTATTCATCATATATCTAGACAACATCTTGTCTATATAGAATGCTTAAGATAAGGCTAATGTTCTATTCTTGCGATTTCAAACGATAAGCCTCCCCCAAATCTTTAATTTGGGATTGGGTTGCTAGCCACTTCTTAACGTTAGTCAGGTATTCTACATCATTTCCAATGAGTAGGATGTCATCAACATACAAACTAGGAAGGCTATAGTTGTTTCAAAAATTTTCTCATAGATACATGGCTCGTCAACATTCTGTTCAAAGCCATAAGATTTTATCGCAATTTCAAACCTTATATTCTAGGATCTAAATGCTTGTATTAACCCATAGGTAGATCGTTTAAGTTTGCAAACCTTTTTCTCTTACCCCTGTTCAATAAACCCCTCTGGTTGAGCCATATAGATCCTCTCTTCAAGATTGCCATTTAGAAAGGATGTCTTGACATCCAGTTTCCAAATTTCATAATCATAAAATATGGCAATGGAAAAGAGTGTTCTAATCGACTTCAGCATGGCAACAGAGGAGAAGGTTTCTTCATAGTTCACCCCTCTCTCTAGGTATAACCCTTTGCCACCAATTAAGCCTTAAAGGTCTGTACCTTACCGACTTGGTCTCGTTTCCACTTGTAGATCCGTGTACAACCAATAGGTTTTACCCCATTGGGTTGATCTATAAGTTCCTAGACCAAATTGAAGTATATAGACTCCATTTCGAGGATAATGATCCACTTGTCTCGATCTACATCATTCATTGCCTATTCATGGGACAATGGATCCTCAATGCCATCATTGGGTATGACGACCTGAGTTTCTATTAAATCCATGTAACGATGAGCTGTTGAAAAACCCTCCCACTACGTCGATGTAATCTCAACACTTGAGAAGAATGTGACTAACCAGAATTACCAGCTTCATCAACAACTCTCGTTGAGGACCGACCAGATCAACAAATCTTGTTGAGTTATCTATAGTTCTTTGGAAATTTCACTCAATACTAGTTTATTGCGAGGTTGATGATCTCACATGTGGTCTTCCTCTAAGAATGTAACGTTTGTAGGCACAAATACTTTTTTATCTTGAGGATCATAAAGCATAACACCTTTTGTTTTTTTTAGGTATCCTACGAATACGCACAATTTTAAATGTCATTGTAATTTCTTTGGATTTTGCACTAACACATGTACAGGGCATCCCCAAATTCTGATGTGATGTAAACTACCTTTATGCCCCCTCCATAACTCATAGGGTGTTTTAGAAACACTTTTTGAAGGAACCAAGTTCAAAATAGATACAGTAGTCTCTACTGCATAACCTCAAATCGAATCAGGTAATTGAGCGTAGCTCATCATCGAACAAACCATGTCCAACATGGTTCTATTTCTCCTTTCTGATACACCATTATGTTGAGGCATACCAGGTGCTGAGAGCTTAAACTAGATCCCATGATCTATCTAATAGTCTTGAAATCTCAAGTCCATACACTCTCCAACTCGATCTGTTCAAGGTGTCTTAATTGTTTTACCTAACTGATTCTTAACCTCTGTCTTATACTCCTTGAACAATTCAAGGGCTTCAGATGTAGAATTGTATCAATAGCAGCAAAAACACAAGGATCATCTAAGCACTCAAATTCACTAATTTTACAATAATATAAAGCATGCTTCTACAGAAAAAAATGGGTTTCAATACATACCTCTTGTAAAACTTCTTCAAAGCTCCTTCTCCAGCTGCAATCTTCTCCATATCTTGTTGTAGACCACCTCAAGATCTTCCCCATTATTCTCTTGGTGCTCTAGATTAAGTTTTGGGACTCAAAACAAGCTAGAATCAAGGGATGAAGGAGTAAATATCACTGCTGCAACCTTGTTGAAGAACCTTTTTTCAAACAAGTTTTTCTCTCAAAAACACTATTGATTGCATGCCCGATTTTCACTCCAATCTCTTCATTATATTGCAGATCAACATGCAAAGAGAAGAGTTGCATGAGTTGCAGCTCATGCTTGGAGAAGACAAGGCCAAGATGTTGCTTCATGTGTGAGCTACTTCAAAGATGGATAATGGAAAAACTTCATTTTCCATTTAAGTGTGTTTTGTTTTCCAATTTTCCAATTTTATCTAAAAATCAAAATTTGATTTTATAAAATTTATTTTGATTTTAAAAATGAAAAGATTAATTAATTTCATAAATTAATTATTAAATAAAACTTATAATTTAATATAAAATATTAAATTAATTTTAACACATATCCATCTTTATATATTTAAATCATATTTAAATATATAAATTCTCCTATTCCGTTTAATTCTAAAACTAAACATAATTATATCTCATATAATTACTAATTCCCTTAATTCTAATTTGAACGTTTCAAATTAACTTATCACGCTATTCTAGAGCTAGTCCGTTACGAGCTAGTAGGGGGACTGATGACATGCAGAAATGCATGTCATCTTAGGCCTTTTACTTAGAATTATGAAGGTTCCAGGGTGACCGAAGTACCGCTTAAATCTGAATTGTGAACTCTTAGAAACGTGAGATCTAAAAATAACGTATCGTACATGTTATTAATCTCCCACAAAAGTTATTAAACTGCCGCTGAAGTGTTCTATTTTGAGTAGATTTATACTTAGGTTCTTTTCGGCTAATAAAAAAACCCTAAGTCTATATGGTTTATCCAAGTATAACTCTTATAATTGGATTTTAACCTACGATGTCTAGGTGATAAACCATTTTATTACCTCACATCACTCACATCTGCTCATAAAACCAGTTACTAACGCTAAATTATTCAGCCATAATCCCCAGGTAGGAGGTGTTTCGTAAACCGTCAACTTAAGTACCCCCAGCCTTAGACAGAGTTATACCGGTTGAGTTTGTAACCTAGGTTTTGTAAGTTTTAACAATTGAAATAGGTGGTCAACCTACGTGAGCATGCAGCTGTTGTTATAGATTTTAAATGCCTAACCCAATTTTATAACAACTTATAAAACTTTAGACATGCTATTCATCCATAACATACTTGAGGCATTCAAATTTAAAATAACATTTATATTAAATACAAGAAACCCTACATGCATACTATATATTATAACAATTATAACATACGTTCAATGCATGTTACATGCTTCCTATGGTGAGATTTTAAATCTAAATTGCATACTATGTTCACATACAAGATTTATTTAATTATAACATACATCAAATGCATAAATAATTAAACACAGACTGATATGGTTTTAGTTTTGGCAAAAGCAAGCAAACAGAAGCCTAACTATTACAAAACAACTTCCGAACCGCTCCAAAATGAACTCAAGTAGCTTGAACTGGACCCGAACCGTCTGAGCTGGACCAGCCAAGAACCATACGAAGCTAAACCGGACCAGAGCACAAGAGAACCGGTCAAACCAGCATCCCTTGCACATGTTCAATATTTTGCTAAGTCTCATCATTTAGCAATGGTGACATCGTCTTGCATTTTTCCAGATCGTTTAGCGCGTGAAAAGGTAAACGATCATTTAATGCCATCACATAGCATTCAACGCATCGCTCAGCTGAAGCACAAAGGTATGCGATCGCGTAGTGCTATCGCATAGCAACTCAATGCATCGCTTAGCTGCCGCATAAAGGTAAATGATCGTGTAGTGCTATCGCATAGCAATTCAACACATCGTTTAGCCGATCAAAGATAAATGATCCTAGTAAGCGATCGCTCGGGGCTATCATATAGCTTTTCATAACTATCACTTAGTTCTATCGTATAAAAACAAACAAACCCTTAACACCATCGTCTAGCGCTGTTTGTCATTGTGCAGTATCCACCGTAGCTAAACGATCGCTTAGCTTCATCTTTAGAACATCGCTGCATCATTCAACATCGTAGGTAAGCGATTTGTTTAGTTCCATTGCATAAAAACTTCAACGCATCGCCTAGCACTTCGTCTATACGATCGCTTAGCTCCGCATCTAAACGATCGTTCAGCACTGTTGCGTAACACTTCATCGTATCGCTTAGAATGCATCATTGCTGAATGATTACATAGTACCATCGTATAGTAAATTACGTATTGTTTAGTCCCCACGCCAAAACTAAACGATAGTTGAATGCTATCGTATAGCAAATTGAACACATCGTTTAGCTCCCGTAGGTAAACGATCGTCTAGCATTCAACATCACAACGACCAGCACCCATTGCTATACGATCGGCTAGCTTTTCTTCACATCGTGTAGCATCTGGAGCTAGACGATCGTTTAGCAACTAGAATCTCAGCAACGATAAGAACAGAGGCTGATTTTCTGGAACTGCAACTTGGCCTCTTCGCTTGTTTCTTCGATTTATAGCTTTATTTCAACTCTAATGACTCCAAATAAATTACATACTCTTGGGAACACATCAAAGCTCATCAAACAAGATCCAACTACAAATTTAAATGAGAAATTAAAGAGAATTAAACAGCCAAAGCTCAGAAAACCATATCAGTGCACCAGTTTCATATTTCTCATATAAAACACCCACCAAACCAAAATCAAACTGAATTGAATGCTTATTTGATGCTCTGATACCAATTGTAGGATTGTATCAACAGAAGCGAAAGCACAAAGATCATCTAAGCACTCAAATTCACTAATTTTGGCATAATATAAAGCATACTTCTATAAAAAATAAAAAAAAATAAAAAAAAAGTTTCAAGACATACCTCTTGTAGAACTTCTTTAAAGCTCCTTCTCCAGTTGCAATCTTCTCCATATCTTGTTGTAGATCACCTCAAGATCTTCCCCACTATTCTCTATATACTCTAGATTGAGTTTTGGAACTCAAAACAAGCTTGAATCAAGGGATGAAGGAGAAAAGCTAACTGCTGCAACCTTGTTGAAGAACCTTTCTTCAAACCAGTTTTTCTCTCAAAAACTCTATAGATTGCATGCCTGATTTTCACACCAATCTCTTCATTATAATGCAGATCAACATGCAAAGAGAAGAGTTGCATGAGTTGCAGCTCATGCTTGGAAAAGACAAGGCCAAGATGTTGCTTCATGTGTGAGCTACTTCAAAGATGGATAATGGAAAAACTTCATTTTCCCTTTAAGTGTGTTTTGTTTTCCAATTTTCCAATTTTATCTAAAAATCAAAATTTGATTTTATAAAATCTATTTTGATTTTAAAAATGAAAAAATTAATTAATTTCATAAATTAATTATTAAATAAAACTTAATTAATTTAATATCAAATATTAAATTAATTTTAACACATATCCATCTTTATATATTTAAATCATATTTAAATATATAAATTCTCCTATTCCGTTTAATTCTAAAATTAAATATAATTATATCTCATATAATTACTAATTCCCTTAATTCTAATTTAAACGTTTCAAAATAACTTATCACGCTATTCTAGAGCTAGTCCGTTACGAGCTAGTAAGGGGACCTCGCGGACCTACAAATCATGGGCTCCAACGATCCGAGATTAATTGGCTAAACTCATTAGACCAAATTAATCTCCATTCATTAACTAATGGGTCATTCCAGTAAAGCCCGTAGTTGCATTCCCCTCACTTAGATATATTATGTCCACGTGATTTAACCATAATCAGCAAGTTCACCCTTCACAGGTTGTTCGTAATAACGGTTGGGTCAAATATCTGTTTTACCCCCGAGATTATGTCTTATTCCTCAATTCTCTACTGATCCTCTAATGAACAACTGGTTTGTGATCCAATCACCAAACCAAACTCTCTCAGCTCAGTAAGAGGGTGGGGCCCTTTGTTCATGACTTGGATTTAGTACTTGAGAGAACAACCTTTCTCCTATCCCTAAATCGATTAGGCATGAACTCCATCTTGCACCCTATGTCCCCAGCTATTTATCTGGTCTTACCCTTGAAATGGAAGTCTTATTGAGCCGACGCTGTTGAGCCAACCCTCAACTATTCAAATCTAAAGGCAATCCCGAATAAACAGGAGTTCATAGTTAGCTCAGGATTAAGATCGAGTTACTTAAGTCATCTAGGTGAAATAGTCAGTCTTAAACAGTAAATAGTGTTATGAAGTAAAAGTGATTTATTTTTTGGTCCCGATCTTATGCAAACTCATTACATATGATGCCCCCACTCTTCATGTCATAACATGTACGAATTAGGATCACATCGTATATAGCACTTTACAACTCTTTGTAACAACTATAGAGTAGGCCGCATTCAATGGTGTTACCAAAATAAGGTACCCAACCTCATTCATGTACCATAGATCATTTTGACTATTTACTCAAACCCGATCCACTCTTATGTCTCCACATAAAGTTCAAGTACTCATACAATGGTCAAGGGTCTTAGTTTATTGGATTTAGACTTTCATACAATTTACGAGATTAATAACAAGTATATTGATAATAGAAAATGTTTATTATTTTACAAACTGCGAGTTTTAGAACATAAAACACAACATCAGATTTGTGATGCATTAGGTAAACATAGCCATACCTTTAAAAATTATTAATAAAATTGATGAAATATCCATACCCACCTCGTGCTTTGACATTCATCGGGCCATAGAGATCTAAATGCATGAGTTCTAAGGGTTCTTTGGCTCTAAGACCTTCTCCTTTAAACTATCTTTTGATCATCTTACCCTAAACATAGGACTCACATAGAGTTAAATAGTGGTCTTCTAATTGACTTAGGAGTGCAATCTTGACCAATCTCCCAATCCTATTAAGATTAATGTTGTCAAGTCTCAAGTGCCAAAGATAGGTATTAGGAGAAACCTTTTGCCTTTTATTTTGAGTTTCAACTGTTTTAAACATCTCAGTATTTAAAATAGATTTTTCCTTGGTTGATCTTAACACATGTAAGTTGTTTTCATGTTTCACGGAACAAATTTGTACAGCTCTTGAGCTAACAAAAACTTCATTAACTTCAAAAGATACTTTGTACATTTGTTCTAATAAACAAGAGATAGATATTAAATTCCTTCTGATATTAGGAACCAAAAGTACATTTTCTAGCAAAATGAATCTATCTCCAAAAAAACACTTCAAGTCTCCCACTACTTGAGCTGAGACGACTATTCCTATTCCAACTTTGAGAGTTTCCTCGTCTTCTCAAAGCTGTCGTGAGGAACTAGTTTATTGAAAAGAAATACAAACATGGTTAGTGGCCCTCGAATCTAGTATCTAGGTGGAGCTATCATTTTCCACTACACATAATTCAACAACGAGTAAATCATATTTACCTTGTTTTGTTTTCTCAACTTTCTTCTCAACAAGGTATTTTGGGCAGTTACATTTCTAGTGCACATCTTTTTTATAGTGGAAACTTTTCATTTATCTACAGCTTTTGCCTTGCTTTTGTAGGTTGCAGGAGCCTTATCTTTCCTTTTTCCCTTATTTTTCATTTGAATACTTTTATTCTTTGAAGTGGAAAGTCCAAACTTAGTTCCTAAGGACAATCCCTTTTGGAACTTCATAAATGTAGCAACATTTGTTTCCCTTTCTTGTCCCTTAATTTTCATGAGAGACTGGTATGTCTGGAACTCGTTCAAGAGAGTAGTCAAATTGTACTCAATCATGTTCATCATTGCATTAGTGTGAAACTGTAGGAAACTCTTCGGAAGAGATTCCATGATGAAACTAACCTGATTTTTCTCATCTATGACAACACCGTTTACCTCCACTATGTTGAAGTGGACCATCATATCCATAACATGTTCTCTAACAGAAGTTCCTTACTTCATGTGGGAGTTGTAAACGTTCTTGAGAGCATCGTGCCTGATAGATGAGGATAGTTGTCCAAACATTGTCTTTAACGAATCCATGATCATCTTAGTAGTGACCATGCTATCGTGTTTCTTATCAATATGCTAGTTAAGATATAGACTCGGGCCTTAGCAGTGACCATGCTATCATGTTAAACTAATGAGCTAGTCATGCTAAACATATAAACAAGTTCTATTAGTAAGTTGCTATTAAATTCAATCAAGTTTTAGCAAAAGTAATAGTGTACCCATATAGCTAATCATTAATTTGCAATGATACTTCAGTGAGTAAAAGTAACTGCTACCAAGGGGTAGTCAAATACTCCTTCACTAAACAAAGATACTTTTGACTAAATTCTAATACAAGAATAACTCTTATTCCTATTGCAATTTAGTTATATCTTTTTTGGTCAAGAACTTACTAACACTTAGTAATTTTTGTAAGTGTAACCCTCCATTTTCAAATCCCAGAGATTGGTCCCAACAAGCTGCCGAATGTAAGATAATGCTGAGAACGGATCCAAGAGACCCTATTCATTTTTTAACGTTGCAGTGTTCCAACCCCCATGTCACGACCTTTCGAATAGGTGGTCACTCTAGGACGACATGTTGGCGAAGCATGAGAATCTCACGGTGAAACCTAATAGAGAAGACCGTAGGTTGTTATTGACCCATACAAAAACTTTTCGAATGGAGGTTATGCCTAGGGCGACATGAAGTCGAGTATGGATCTCATGGTGTGAACTCTTAAGGATGTGAGAGCTAAGAAAACATTTTTCTCCAACTGAAGTGTTCTAGATGGTTTGGGTATATTTTTACTTAGATATATTCTGGCTAATTAAGTACAACCTAAGATTAGGAGTGTATCCGAGTTTAACTTTTATACTGGATTTAACCAACGATGTCTATGTGATAAACTCCTTTAGCACCTCACATCGCTCACGCATGCTCATATAGCTGGGTTTAAATAACTCAAGAATTGACTCGATACCTATGTAGCAGGTGTTCTGTACACCATCAACTTGTGTACCTCTAGCCTTTAACAGGATCTTGCCAGGTGAGTTTTGTTGTAACCTTAGTTTTACAAGTTATCGACTATTTTATATACTAAAACAAGTGGTGGTTGTTAACCCTATGTTACCATGCATTCATCTTTGTTATAGATTTTTGAAGTCTAATTCTTTTTATAACACTTATAACTTAGACAAAAATTCATAACATACATCAGACAAAAATCCTACACATGGATATTATACATTATAACACTTATAGCATACTTTCAGTGCATGAAACATGCTCATCTTATGGTGGGATATTAAATCTATATGACATACTTTATGCACAAACAAATTTAATTTAATTAAAACATACATTCATAATGTATAATTAATTAAACATACTAAAGTGGACCAATTTTGGCATCCTAGGCTATTAAACAACTAAACTATTACAATAATAATTTTAAAAACACCCTTGAAGAGCGAACACTTCGAATCCGCCCAAACCAGTTGAAAACAGCTTGAATCGGACCTCGAAGACTTCAAATATGGAAAAACCAGCTGGATTGAGGGTGAACCAGACCAAACTGATCCAATTGGACCATTCTTCTTTCGCGCATGCGTTTCTGGAAAAAGTATGAGCAACAATGCAATGCTGCGCCTCGAGTCCCAGCTACTTTTTGCTCCAAACTTCTTCAAATTACAGCTTAAATTCAACTTCCTCACACCTTAAAGCCCATAAACAATCAGGAAATTACAACAATTACAATAGATTAATGCTTAATTTGATGCCAAAAAATTCATCTCATGAAACATCACTCATCCAGCATAAATTAATGCAAATTAAGTGCTTAAGTCATGCTCTAATACCATTTGAAGGAGTTAGAAATGTGCAAGCGAAAGCAATAAGGATCTTGAGCACTCTACTTACATTAATTTAAGGATAAAGCATGCTAGATCAAAACTGGAAAAAAACATAATTTCATTAACAAACCTTAGTGTAGCTTGAAATTGAAATTATCCTTTCCTGGTTTTTGATCAAGAACACTTCGTGGAACACTGCTAGAGTCTTTCCCATTATTCTATGGTCCTAAAACGGATTATGGGATCCAAATTAATGATGAATTTGAGAGTTTGAGAGAGTTTTGGTGTTATGAACATGTGAGAGGAAATTCAGCTTCAGCAAGTCATCAAGAAGCCCAAATCTCAACATTCCTTCTTCTCTTTAAAGGATAAAAGCATGCAAAATCCATCTCAGTATTACACCAAAGTGGACAAGTTAGAGTGGGATATGAGGTATTGTTGAAAACCAAATGCGGGAAATTCGCACTATCGAAATTTTAATTAATATTTAATTTCTCAAATTCAATATTAATTGAACTTTCTATAAATTAATTCAATTAATTTTTAAACCAATTTTAAATAGAATCAATTTTAATAATTAATTAAAGAATTTAATATCAAATATTAAATTATAAATTAACTTTAAATAATTAATAAAACAATTTAATTAATAATATTAACTTGATAATTAACACCAATCCCGATCATGAATCTCTGTTCATGTGTAAAGTATTTAAATCATATTTAAATATTTTTCAACTCTCCAAATAATATGTTAAGTATATCAAATATAATTAACGCTTACTTCCTAAGCCAAATTTGAACAATTCAAATGCTCTCATCAGATTTTTCTAAGGTTTAATCTGATATAAGCTAGCAGGGGACCTAATGGACCTACAGATCATGAGCTTCAATGATCCGAGATTAACCTACTAAACTCTTTAACCCAGCTAACCAACATTCATTAACTATTGAAACACTCCAATATATTCAAGTAGTTGCACTCTCCTCACTATAGATATATTTATCTCAACTTGATATAAACATGATTAGTAAGTTCACCCTTTACAGGTTGTTCGTAATTACAGCTGAGTCAAAATTATCGTTTTACCCCTGTAATTACATCTTGTTCATTAAGGCCCACTAATCCTCTAATGAACAATTTGTTTGTCGTCCAACCACCAAACCGAGTCCTTCTTGAGCTAATGAGAGGGTGAGACCCCTTGTTCAAGACATGAAATCAACACTTAAGAGAACAACCTATCTATTAACCCTAGTATCAAGTATGAATGAATTCCATTTTGCAAAACTATGTCCCCAGCTATTTACCCAATCTTATCCCTAAAATGGGGGTCTTATTGAGCTGGCAAACTTAGGTTACTCTTACCTATGAGGATTAAAGGATAATCCTGAATAAATAGGAGTTCATAGTAGCTCAAGATTAAGATCATTTTACCTAGGTCATCGTATGGAAATAGTCAGTCTTAACAGTAAACGACGTTATAAAGTAAAAGTTACTATTTCACAATCCAGTCTTATGCAAACTCATTGCATAGGATGCCTCAGCTTGCATGTTTCCACACAAGAAATTCAAGATCACATCTTTTGTATCAAATACAATGTGAGCTGCATTCATAGTATCCCCAGGATAAGGTATCCAGTTTTATCCTTATACTATAGACCATTTTGGCTATTTACTCGAATTTGATCCACTTTTATATCTCCACATATAGTTCAAGTATTCATGTAATAGCCAAGAGTTCATAGTTTATTGGATTTAGCATTTTTAAGTGCAATTCACATGTTCAATAACATCTTTACTAAATAAACCTCAGTAACAACTTTATTGTAAAATAGAATATGTTTACCGAACCTCTTAGTTGTTCAAGGCATGAAATTCATACTCTAAAAGTAAAAATTAAACCTAAAAAGTTAGAGGGTGTGAGGAAATAATCTTTAGAGACTGTTAGAGATCTTGGGATGCTAACCAAGGCGATATGGGAAAAGTCCATCAAATGGAGAGCGTTAGACAATAGAGTTGCTCTAATTCCTTATCTCTTCTCTATTTTTATGATAAAAAAATTGTGCGCAAGTATGTATTTGAGAGCCATGAATGGCAAAGTATCTAGTTTTAAGGTATTGGTTATACTTATGAAATTAGATTAATATTTAGTGTTTTCATGGATATTGTTGAACTTTATGCCTTTCAATGTTATTATGTTAGTGGGAGAGTGGGAATGTGGAGAGGAGGCAATTATCCTCTCTCTCTGTCTTTAAATCTGTAGAGAGTCTACAGTTGAAATTTGATGGTGAAGCATTACAACAGTTTTTTTACTCTCCCTATCTCTCAATGTCTCTAAGAACTCATACTCTCAGGAAAAATTATGTATTTTTCCCTTTCCTTCCACAAGGTTTCCACAAACCTCTTTGTCCAAAGAGGATAGCACAAAAGGCTTCAAAGATAACATCATTTTCCTTTGAACTTCTTCATAGCAAATCTTATAACTTTATTACTGATTTGTTTAAAATCCATATAATACAATTGAGTCAAACAACGATTAAACGCTTCTGCACACGAAATTCGAGTCCAAAATTTGGTATTAGAGCCAAATTTTGCCTTGAATTATTGTTCTGAATTTTACATAAAGGTATGGTGGGTTATGAGTCATTATTTTTGGCGAGAGTTGTTGATCATGGAGATCAAGTTCGAAGTAATTCAGACAAAAGATCGAAATAGAGTATTGCATTTTGTGTTGGGGCGTAAGGCATAGCGTTGCAACGCTATGCTTTATGCTACAACACAAAAGGCCTAGTGCTCCAACACTCGGCAGCATCGTTACAACGCTGAAGTCCAGCATTGAAATGTTATGAGAAGCATAGCGTTATGCTACAGCAATCTCCCAGACTAGCACTGCTACGCTTAGGATGAGCGTTGCAATGCTCCAAGCATCATATGCGCGTCTGCAAGCAATTCAAGGGTCATGGGTTCGAACTTCAAAAGTCGTTTTGGAGAATTCTTTTTGTATTAAATTCATTTTTGTTATTTTTTGTGATTAATTAAATTAATATAATTGTTATATTGATTTTATTAATCCTTTTAATGGTACAATCTTTGTCTGTTATTACCTTATAATATAGTTTTTAATGTTCATGAGATGCATATTTTAAATATATTGAATATTGTATATTGTATGCTATATTGTCTAAAATCCCACTATATTATTAATCATGTTTATGCATCATATTAAAATATAATTATTGTATAATATGATAGCATGTCTTAATATTTCATTTTTAATATAAGAGTTGTATTATTTAATGAAATTACATGATCGTGCATATTTGATATACATGCGCATGTTAAATAGTATGCATGTTATAATATAATTTTTATATTATATAGTTTAATGTATGATTAAAATTTGTTTTCTATATCATATTAATTTTCATTAAATTTATATAAATACTATAATAAGTTATTTAATGAAATTAAAATGATGCATGATATAGGTTTTAGTAATTATAATCCATAATAAAGAATTGCATGCAAACATAGGGTTTTAATTTTTTAAAAAAGAGTTTAAAGATTGGTAAATTAAAACTTTATGTTAAAATGTTTCTAATAAGATTAAAAAATAGAAATTTTTTTTACATGTTTTAATAGGATTAATGTATGTCAATAAATGATTAAATTTATAAATTTTTTACTCTGAGGGATCTTTGTTTAGGGAAGGTTTTGTCTAAGGATTTTGGTATTTAAGTTGATGGAAACAGAAATACCCCTACCTGGGAACTGACCTGGAAGGTGAATTAGTCAAGATTTTATAAGCATGCAATCATGCATTAATTCATTCAATTGTTTGATGAATTAAAACATTATGTTAAACTATCCAATACAAGTTTTATATTGTCAAACTTAAACATCACCTAGATAAATGACCTGGCCCAAGTTTAACTAAATAATGAATCCTATTTTTTAAAATACTTAGTGGGAGGAAAATAATATTTGATATACATTTACTTGCACTTTCTCCATTAAAAATTCACACCATGAGATTCATACTCGGCCTCATGGTGCCCTGGGTGCATCCTCGTTTCGGAAGGTGTTTATATGGATCAATATCAAGATGAATGGAGAGAACATTTTTAGTGAGTGGCAGAAGGATATGTGTCAACATTCCTGCGGTCTCCTTCATTATCTTGCAAAGTGAGATTTCATACTCGGCCTCATGGTATCATGGTGCATCCTCCCTTTGAAAGGGTTTGTGTGGAGTCAATATCAAGAAAAAACTCCAGTAATGGATAGGGTCACCTTAATTTTTGCACCAATATGGTTTTTCCCTTTCGTTGACTTATTGGGGCGAAACTCTAGAATCTAAAATGGAGGGTCACACTTACGAGAACCATTAAATAAGGTAATGTTTTCTTGACTAAAATAATAGTAACTAAACACTAGAGGAATAAGAGTTACTCTTAAGTATTGTTTAGTTGAGAGTGTCTCAATTTAGTGGAGGAATAACTAACTACCCTTTAGTGGCTTTTAGTTCTAAATCATTGAAGTATCATTGCAAAATAGTATGAGTTTAAGGGTTTTCATCATTATACTTGCTAAACTAGATTAGTTTTAAAGAGTTGTGCAATTATCTTACTTTGATTAAAATTTGTTTATTTCTTCAAAAATGACTAGTGCAGTAACTAATTGCTTTTTGCTGACAAATTTACTGGCAATAATTACACAACGTGGAAAAACACTATTAACACTATGTTGGCAATTGACCACTGAAAATTTGTGTTAATTGAGGAATGTCCTCAAATACCCGCCCCAAATGTCACACGAAATGTCCATGAGGCATATGAAAGATGGATTAAGGCCAACGAAAAGGGCCATTTATATGTCTTGGCCAGCTTCTCTGAAGTTCTAGCCAATAAGCATGAGAACACGGTCTCTGCTCGAGATATCATGGAATCGTTGCACCATATATTTGGACAGCCGTCCACACAAGTAAAGCATGATGCTCTCAAATTTATCTTTAATGCTCGGATGCAAGAAGGGACCTCTATCAAAGAACATATTCTCAACATGACGTTCCACTTCAATGTGGTGAAGATGAATGGGTTAGTTATTAATGAAGCCAACCAGGTCAGCTTTAATATGGAGACTCTTCCAAAGAGTTTTCTACAATTTCATACTAACGCTATTATGAGCAAGCTAGACTATAACCAACCACTCTTCTAAATAAGCTGCAAACCTATGAGCCTTTGATGAAAGTCAAATGGCAGCATGGGGAAGCAAATGTTGATAGCTCTTCTAAAAACTTCTACAGAGGGTCGATCTTTGGAACTAAACCTAGACCTTTTTCTGGTTCAAAGAAGTGGAAGAAGGAAAAAGTGGAAAGAGGAATAAAGTTGCCCATCCTGCTACTACACACAAGGGCAAGAAGACCAAGCCAACAATGGGAATCTAGTTCCATTGTAGTGTAGAGGGGCACTGGAAAAGAAACTGCAAAGTACATGGTTGGAAAGAAGAAAGCCAAAGAATATAAATATGATTTGCTTGTCTTGGATACTTGTTTAATAGAGACTGATAGTTTTGCCTAGATAAATGATTCAAGAGCCATTACATCATGTTTTTTCTTCTTTAAAAGGAAATTAGTTCCTGAAGGCAGGTGGAAGCTGGCGAATGACCATCGGGGTCGGAACAAGAGAGGTCATTCCAGTCGTTTTCGTAGGTAGCATGAAATTATCTTTCAAGAAATCTTTTTTATTATTAAGTAATGTAATTATAGTCCTTGATATTAAAACAAACTTTATTTTAGTTGCATGTCTTATGGAACAGATGTATTCAATTTCATTTTCTATGAATAAATCGTTTATTTTCAAGAGTGGTGTTGAGATTTATTCAGGAACTTTAGAAGATAATTTATATGTACTAAGACTGCTAGCATAAAAAATGCTTCTCAATATTGAATTAAAAATAGCAACGATTAAAAACAAAAGACAAAAATTTTATTTTAAAGAAAATTTTCACCTTTGGCACCTAAGATTACGTCACATAAATCTCAATAGAATTAAGAAATGGGTAAAGAATGAACTTCTAAATGAGTTAGAGAAAAGTTCATTATCAATATGTGAGTCATTCTTTGGCAAGATGGCTAAAAGACATTTACTAGAAAAGGCTATAGAGCCACAGAACCTTTAGAACTTGTACATTCAGACATCTGTGGTACGATGAATGTTCAAGAAATAGGATGTTTTGAATATTTCATCTCTTTTATAGATTATTATTCACGATTTGGGTATCTTTACCTAGTGCCACACAAGGCTAAAGCTCTTGAAAAGAGTAAAGAGTATAGGATTGAAGTTGAAAACTTATTAGGTAAAACAATTAAGACACTTCGACCGGATTGAGGTGGAGAGTATATGGACTTGAGATTACAAGACTATATGATAGAACATAGAATCACATCCCAACTTTCAACATCTGGTACACCTCAATAGAATGGTATATTAGAAAGGAGAAACATAACCTTGTTGAATATGGTTCGGTCTATGATGAGTTATGCTCATTTACCTGATTCCTTTTGAGGTTATACAGTAGAGACTGTAGTATATATCCTGAATAACATTCCATCTAAAAGTGTTTCTAAAATACCTTTTGAATTATGGAGAGGTCCTAAATGTAGTTTACGAAATTTCAAATTTTGGTGATGTCCAACACATATGCTACACCCAAAGAAATTAGAACCTCGTTCGAGGGTATGTCTATTTATATCAACAAATGTCACCTTCTTATAAGAAGAACATATACAGGATCACAAACCACATAGTAAATTAATTTTAAGAGAAAATTTCAATAAAAATAACAGTAGTTCAATGAGAGATGTTGACAATGCTAGTACATCAACAGGATTTGTAGATGGTGCTAGCAAATCTAGTCAAAATCCTTCTCAAGAGTTAAGAGAGCCTTGTCGTAGTTGGAGGATTATATCTTGTCCTATGAGCTATATGGTCTAAAATAAGCCCATTTCATCTTATCTAATGATGCCATTGAGGATCCATTATCTTTTAGAAAAGCAATGGAAGATGTTGACAAAAATGAATGGGTCAAAGCCATGGATCATGAAATGGAATCTATGTATTCTAATTCAGTTTGGGATCTTATAGATCGATGTGATGGGATAAAACCTATAGATGAAAATGGATCTACAAGAGGAAAAAAGATGTAGATGGAAAGGTTCAAACCTTCAAAGCAAGCCTTGTGGCAAAAGGTTATACCCAAGTATAAGGGGTTGATTATGAAAAAATATTTTCTCTGTTGCCATGTTTAAGTCTATTCGCATTCTTTTATCCATTGCCACATATTATGACTATGAAATATGGCAAATAGATGTCAAGACTGCTTTCTGAATGACAATCTTGATGAGAACAACTACATGAATCAACAAGAGGGATTTATAAAATAAGGTTAGAAGCAAAAAGTTTGTAAGCTAAAATGATCCATTTATGGATTAAAGTAGGCATCTAGATCTTGGAACATAAAGTTTAACAATGTGGTCAAATCTTATGGTATTGAACAAATGTTTATGAACCTTATGTTTACAAGAAAATCATCAAGAGTACAGTTAATTTTCTCTTGTTGTACGTATATGATATCCTACTCATTGAGAATTCTATAGGATTTGACATTAAAACTTTGCTATCTGCTCAATTCCAAATGAAACGTTTGGGAGAAGTACAATATATTCTTGGCATTCAAATTGTTAAAAATCGCGAGAACAGAATGTTATTTTTGTCTCAAGCATCTTATATTGATAAAATGCTTGTCAAATATTCATTACAAAATTTCAAGAAAGGTAATTTTCCTATTAGGCATGGAATTACATTGTCTAAGGAACAGTGTTTAAGACACCTTAAAAAGTTAAGGAAATAAGATGAATTCCATATTCATCAGTTATGGGCAGTCTTATGTATGTCATGCTATATACAAGGCCTGACATATGCTATGCAGTAGGGATATTTAGTAGGTATCAATCGAATCCAGGATTTGATCAATGGATGGCAGTAAAGACAATCCTCAAGTATCTTAGAAGAACGAAGGACTATATGCTTGCGTATGGTACTAAGAATTTGATCCTTACAGGATAAACTGACTCTGATTTTGATACTATTAAGCATTCTAAGAAATCTAAATTAGGATCGGTGTTCACTCTTAGCAGATTAGTTGTAGTCTGGCGCAACATAAAACGATGTTGTGTTGCAAACTCTTCTATGGAGGCAGAATATGTAGCTACTTGTGAAGCTGCTAACGAAGTTGTCTAGCTAAGAAAGTTCTTGATTGATTTGGAAGTTGTTCCAAATATATCTTTACCTATCGCTCTTCACTGTGATAACAATGGTGCTATGACAAATTCGAAGAAACCTCGAAGCCATAGACGAGGTAAGCACATAGAATGAAAGTATTATCTGATACGAGAGATTGTTCAAAGAGGGGACGTGATCTCATGCAAATAGCGTCGAAGTACAAATTTTTTTATCCATTTACAAAGACGTTCACGGCTAAAATGTTTAAAGGTCATATAGAAGGTCTAGGTCTACGAGATATGTATCACTTAAACTATGGCAAGTAAGATATATGATTGGGTATACTATATGTCATAGTTTATTGTATTTATCTTTTATATGTTTTGTACATCTCACAAGCTTTAGAACAAGTAGAAGATTGTTAAGATTTATGCCCTAAATCTTGTAGTCTATGTAAATTTGTAAATAATATTTTTTAATACATAAATAAAGGGTTTATTTGATGAATAAAGCATTCTATGATTTGCATAATTCGAAATCCAATAAACTAAGATATGAGGTTATTTAATGCACTTGAAAAGTATGTAATGGACATACAAATGGATTATGCTCAAGAAATAACCTAAAAGGTCTATAGTATATGGATAAAATTGGGTGCCTTATTCTAGTAACACTATGGATACAACCACTTCGTAAATGTTGCAACAGTTGCAAGTGTTGCAAACGATTTGATCCAAATCATTCATATAACGACATGTAAGTGAAGTTTGCAAATGATTTGATCCAAATCATTCATATAACGACATGTAAGTGGAGTTATCCTATACAGTAAATATGTATAAGGCCAGACTTCACAATATAATCTCTCCTTGTAACATCATTAATTAAAGAGTTTTATATTTCAAAAAATAACCATGAAACTCGATCTCAATCCAGGGTGAGTTATGAATTCATGCTCATAAGGGTCTATTTTTTTATGTGTATGGGTGAAAGTGGCCTTAGTTGCCAACTTAATATGCCTACTATTTTAGAGATATTACAGAGTGGGGAGCTGGAAGCATGGCTTCACAAGATGGAATTCACTCCTTCCCGACTTTAGGGAAAGGAGATATATTGTTCCCTTAAGTATTGACTATAGGGCTCACTGGCTCAATAGGGGCTTTGTTTATATTTGGATTATAAACAGAATTGTTCATTAGAGGATCAATGGTACTTAAGGTACAAGTGGTAATCACAGGGGTAAAACGATAATTTGATCCAACTATAATTACGAACAATTTGTGAATGGTTGACTAACAAAATATGGTCAATTCAATGGTCACATAAATGTACTGTAGTTTATAGGAGTGCATCTATGGGTTTTTAGTGGTCTGTCCCATAGTTAACGAATAGTAATAAACTTAATTAAAGAGCTTGATTAATTAATCATACATCATTGGAGTTTATGGCTGTAAGTTCATTAGGTTCCTCTCCTTGCTCATAAATGGGTTGAACAAGAATTTTTAAGTTGAAAGAATATGAAGAGTTCAAGTTAATTTAAGGAAATTAATTGTTTGATGTAATTGCATATCATACAATTAATATACATTATCAAGTTAATTTTGAATCATATTCAAAATTAAACTATATAATATAAGAGTATTAACATTTGAATAAGATTCAAATATTAAATTAATATACATTAGATTTATATTAAAACTATAGGTTATAATTATTGTGAATAAGAATCATATTAAAACTATAGGTTATATGAGATATGCACATTTGAATATGATTCAAATTAGTTAAATTAAATATTAGATACCTAATTGATTAATTAAATTGTTTAATTTTATTTTTTAATAAATTGTTCTTTTTTTACTTAATTAAATTACAATCGAACTCCCCTGCTTTGCAAGGGAGTAGGAGAGTGGGAAAATGGAGAGAGGGCAATTACTCTCTCTCTCTGTCTTTAAATCTGTAGAGAGTCTGTAGTTCAAAATTGATGGTGAAGCATTACGATAGTTTTTTTACTCTCCCTATCTCTCAATCTCTCTAAGAACTCATACTCTAAGGAAAAGTTCTGTATTTTTCCCTTTCCTTCCACAAGGTTCCCATAAATCTCCTTATCCCAAGAGGATGGTAGAGAATGGTTGTAGTGGTGTCGTACTCATAAAAGCTGTTGGTCTAGTGCTGTGAAAGAAAACTCCAACTGGGTGAAAAGATTGAAGATTGGTCTTCAAAGGTAACATCCTTTTTCTTTGAATTTCTTAATACCATAAATAATCTTATAGCTTTGTTACTGTTTTGTTTCAAATTCATATAAAACAATTAAGGCAAATAATTATTACATGCTCCTGCATAAGGAAATTGATTCCTATTATTGTTCAGTTTAAAATTCATAAAACACAATTGAAGCAAACAATAGTCACATGCTTTCGCACAAGGAATTTGATTAATATAACACAGTAGTGAATTTCGCATGATCAAAATCACTTTTTCTCTTGCCAAAATCAATGTCCCTTTTACAATGATGATGTTTAGCATTGAATAAAATTGATTTTAAGAAAACCTAAAATCACATTCTAAATTAATTTGGAAGAATTAGTTTGTAGGTGAATTTTGTTGAGGTGATTGATTGGGAATCAATTACAAAAATGATAATCAAGGTCATTTTTGTTAACATATTATTGGTTAGCTATTCATAAAACCATTTTTTTATTTAAAGCATTGATCAAATGATGGCACCTAGGCATTGCTATAATGCCCCAGGCCTAGGATGGATCAGGATTTGGAATCCGGATTCGACACCTTATTTGCCTCCACATTCCCTACAACCTGATGTTGGAGTGTATCTTGTAGTTTGTAAAGTCAAATTATATATCTAATAAAATAAGAGATATTTTATTAATATTTAGATAGCATTAAATAAATCAAATAAACTAATATCTAAGGTTATTTTATAAAACTTAAACATGTATGTGGAGACATACAGGTGGATCACGTTTAAGTGGTAACCTAAACGGTCTGTAGTAGATGGATAAGGCTGGGTACATTATCTTAGTAACACTAAGAATAGTCTGCTTTGTAGATGTTACAATTGTTGTAAAGTGCTACAAATGATATGATCCTGATCATTCATATCATTACAAGAATTTTGGTTATTCCCAACAATATTTCTCCTGATGACCAAAAAAGTGTTGACGGTTGTAACCTCTCCCGGCGGTGAAAATAAAGGGTCAGCATAATTTTTTATCCCAACGGTTTACAAAAAACTGTCGGGATTTCAAATACTCCCCGACGGTCACCTAAGAAACTGTCGGGCTTATTGCACTTTTGCCCGATGGTTATACTCGACCGTCTGACTTTTTACTTTCTCCCGACAGTGTGAAATAACCATCAGGAGTTATTATTTTCATGTAACCGTCAGATATTCTAAGAGACTTTTGGAATTTGGTGAATATAGGCTGACAGTTGTGTGGTTGACCGTCGACCATTATGAACTATATCCTGATGGTCATCAGTCAACCGTCGGGTATTTGAGTCCTGACCGACGGTAATTAGTCAACCGTCGGGGACTCGAAGAGTTTTTTTGGAATTTGTTAAACTTTGGCTGACGGTTGTAGAGACCACGGTCGGGATTGCACATCTTTTTAGATATTGGTGAACTTCGATCGACGGTTGTGCCAAGCGACCGTCAGTAGTTCCAACTATATCCTGACGATAGTTAGTCAACCATCGGGGACTCGAAGAATCTTTTCTAATTTGGTGAACTTTGGCCAATGGTTATATCAGACCACCGTCGGGATTGCAAGCCTTTTTAGAATTTGGTGAGGAGTTCCAACTATATCCTGACGGTGGTTAGGCAACCATCGGGGACTTGAAGAGTCTTTTTGGAATTTGGTGAACTTTGGCCAACGGTTGTATCAGACCACCATCGGAATTGCGAGTCTTTTTAGAATTTGGTGAACTTCATCCTACGGTTGTGTCAAACTACCGTCAAGAGTTCAAAGTTCTACCGACGGTGAGTGGGTGACCGTCGGCAGTTCTCAACTATATCCCTAAAGTCTGGCAGACAACCATCAGGAAAAAGTGAAATATAAATAGCAATCCCTGATTCTTCTTCTTCTCCCTCTCGATTTCATTCGCATTTGTTCTTCTCTCCGCTGATATTTCTTCTATCCGTTCCTCTCTACCGATTTTGTTCGTCCGTCCTCGAGTATCGTCCATCCCCCTCGAGTTCTGATTTCTAGTTCGTTCTCCTCTCCCCTCCGTTCATCTCCAATTTTCCCCTTGCCGAACAGGTAACTTCGATTTCTCCCCTCGTCGGACTGGTTTTTTTTCTTTCTTTATTTCGATTCTGTTAGCATTATTATCAAATTTTGTTTTCTTCTCTGTCTTGCCTAAATCTAATCGCCTTTTCTCTTTACACTTGTTTCATCCGCATTTTCGTCATAATCATATAATCTGCTTTGATTTATTAATCTGTTTGTTGTGTAATCTTTGAATATGAGGAATTGCAAGAACCATTCTCTCAACTTTCTCCTCTGTTTTTGAGGAATTTGATTCTCAAGTATTTCCCTCTCGTTTTTTTATCATAATATTGTTATATATTTAATTATTATCTCTAAAAGTGCTATCCTTTATAAATGAATACGTGCATGCCATCGAATCCAAATCTAGAAAACTAAATAAAAGTAATTTTTAAAAATTTGGTATTGTTTTTGGAATTTGGTTATAAATTCAATTTAAGAGGTGTCCAACATAATTTTCAAAAATCAAATAGTTACTAAACGGAGACAAAATTTGAACTTTGCAACTGGAAAATAGTAGAATATTATTGTGTATTAAAACATGTAAGAATAGAATTGCAACTCATACTACTAAACTTTTAACATTAATACAACCAATGTGCCCTAAAGTGTCAAATAGTTTGTTCTCTACAATTACTAATAATGTTGTAGGTGTTGGCGAAAGTTCAAATTTTTTTACTTACACAAAAAAGTTACATTTGTTTCGGTTGGATAAATATGTTGAAGAATCTAATATACATCCGTTAGGTAGATGGAATATCATTTAACAGCAAGATCATGGCCTTATCTTCTAAGAAAGGGAATCATATTTACTAGACACATCATCACTCTATAAATTTATTCTTCCAATAATGGACTTGAGTCAACTACGTACGCATCTAATCTTTATACTTAATTACCACCCAAAAAGAACATATGGAATCAATTAAATGGACTAAGTTTGAATTTTAGACTCCCAATCTTCACAAATTATAAATATAAAAAAGGTTATGATTAGTATTGAACTTTTATGCTTGTGTTTAAAAGGATTCTAAACTGTAAAAAAGGTATCTATCAAGTTTTTGAATTTTTAAAAATTTACATATTCATTAGACACAAAATTAATAAAATTAATAGCTTATGATCCAAATAGCTTATGAAGGAAATATTGGGATTGTTAATCTCAAGTTTTATGTTAGTTAGGTTAGTGATTGATAAAATAAGGTAATAATTACCTGTTTTTATTGGTATTTCAAACCAATCAAAGATCTAAATAGCTTATGATCTAAGTTTTATGTATAATGTTATTATGTATAATTTTGAAGCTGAGTGCTATTGTTTTGAGGTGATTCTAGGCTTTAAACTATTACATCAAAATGTTTGAGACGTTTTATGTTAATTTGATAAAACATAAGAAGCAGGTTGATTGTTATGCTCTATTATGTATATTACGTATGTTCGTTTGAATATGTATATTATGTTTGAAAATTATGTATGCTTATTTGAACATGTTTGAATAAGGTTGATTGTTATGCTCAATTATGCATGAATATGTATGTTATGTTTGAAACTAACATGAAAGATTCAACACATAACAAAACCCTTTTCTTGAGATAAGTTCACTATAACATTAATATCAATACACACTCAATTTGATTAATCAATTGTTAATCTATAGCAAATTAGACACTAAGAATTAGTAGATTCTTATCTCAAATTCTATTATTTTGATCCATAAAAATTAAATAAAAATTAAAATTAAAATGGATCATAATAATCACCTTTTTAAAGTAAGAAAACTAAAATGAACATTGAAAATAAAAGAACTAAAATAAATCAAAGACGAAAATGTGAATGTGAATATGCCATGCTTATCTTCTTTAATCATAAGTCATGCTTATCTTTGGAATTCAAATATGTGAATGTGTTAAAATAAGCAGCAAAGACCTAAAATTTAATCGTTATTAGTCTAGATTGATCATCTAGATTAACATACTAAAATAGAATCTAACACCGAAAGGGTTGGGTTAATTTTGGTCTTCATAAAATTGTTTTAGGAAAATAGCCTAGACATATAAGATCAAAAGAGGAATAAGGATATGTTTAGGAGTGATTCTAAAATAGTTAAAATGACTTTTGGCATTTTCAAAATAACACTTAAATATACTTTTATTCATTCGAAACCACAAACAAGAAGTAAATGAAATAAAATTAAAAGTGAGAAATTGGAACTATATGTTCTAATATAACTAATTGTCTAAATCATACAGGTTCAACTTATCGCATATATTATTAAGAATGGATAAAGAGTGGATTAAGATTAGGAACAAGTTATCAACTGATTATGCAGAAGGAGTTGATTCCTTGATGTTGCAAAACTTCATGTTAATAAGTTGGAAAAAACAAGATGTCCATGCAGAAAATGTATGAATGCTAGGTGGGAGCCAATAGATGGAGTTGAACGACATTTATTCATTAATGGAATTTCTCCATCTTATCATCAATGGATATATCATGGAGACCCAGTCGACTTGTCGAGGGGATACGAGAGTCACACATCTCAATCGACACATGATGATGGATTAAGTATGACAGATATGAATGTTATAGATGAAGAAAATGAAATTTTGAATATTATAAACGATCTACAATGTCCAATTGCTTATGTAAATGAGGAATAAAATGAAGATGAGATGCACACCAATGCCTACGAAAGAGATAATAATTCAAGCTTATTTGAAGACTTAATGAATGAAGCATGCAACCAATTGTACCTTGGTTGTACTCGTCATTGTTGTTCTTGGTGAAGTTGATGCATATTAAGGTTCTTAGCGCTTGGACTAACAAGTCGTTTGATTTGTTACTTGAATTGTTAAAAGAAGCATTTCCCGTTGAAGCATCTATACCTAGTTCATTTTATGAAGCTAAAAGAAAATTACGTGACTTTGGACTTGGTTATGACTATATTCTTAATTGCAAATACGATTGCATCCTATATTTGAAAGAATTTGTTAATTTGGAACAGTGTCCAGTATGTGGTGAAACTCAACTTTAGTCAGCTATTCATGGATCGTTGGTGTCACACCCCCTCCCAAATTAGCCTCTTGATGTGGAAGATGTGACGGTAGTAGTTACGAGCCCTACTACCAACACTTACCACTTTAGTCCTCTAACCTGAGAACAACCCTATTAAACATTATTCATGTACACATATAGCACGTCGCCATAAGGTTCTACATAAGTTTATATAATCACATGCAAACATCCATGACACAACATATATAGGTAAAATATTTACAATTGGGCCCAAACATTACTAACAAAGCCCTAATCCCCCTCAAAACATATGTACATAGACAGACCATCAACCTAAATTCTTCTTAACAAGTCGGGCCTTTCAGTGGCAAGCAGCAGTAGGATCAAAACACTTCTAGCTCCTCTTGGCCTAAAAGAACATAATTCCCTACCAGATTCCTTAGAATTCTCATCAAAACGCTTCAAACAGTTTACTTACTAATGAAACTTTCATCAACAAAAATCAGCATTACTAGCGAGATGATCATCATGAGCGAGATCACCCTCATAAGCGAGATCATCCTCACGAGCGAGATATACCACTTTCTAGCGAGATTTACCACTTTCCAGCGAGATTTGTCACTTTCCAACGAGATTCAGCACAAAACCAGCAAGATTTTCTTCCTTAGTGAGATACACTTCTTCCTTATCTCCCTCTCGCTCTCGCTCATTTCTTTATCTCGATCACGCTCTCACTCATTTTCTTATCTTGCTCTCGCTCTAGCTCATTATGGTGAGCTACTTGCTTAGTCTTCCCAAGCAGCGGCCTGTTTACGTACCAATTTCCTGTTTCAATTTAAAAAATTCATAACTCAAAAGCCAGAACTCTTTTTAAGAAACTTCCTTCTACAAACTTGTTTAGAATTGAGTGAACTTTCGTACCTTAAAATCTCAGCCCCAAATGCCTTATAATTTGGCTTGGAGCTTCCAATATTCACTCTGGATCCTGATTAATCCGAGAATCTGTCCCTTCTACAAATTCTTCACTCTTTGTTCTTCTCCTTATGAGATCTTTCTCCGAAAAAACACTTCGAAATCTGGATTCTCCCATCTTTCAAATGACACTGATCTCACTTAATTTCCTCAAATCATTTACTAAAACCGAGCTTCTGAATTTCCTCTTCCTTTTATACTTCCCGCCGCCTCCCATGTTCAATGGTCAAACCGCCACCTCATCCAGCACTTAGTGCTTCCGGCCAATTCCAATTAATGAGTTTCTTCAATTAATTTGTTTTTCCTTCCCTTCCTTCGTAACCCCTATCCATGGATCTCCACTTATCAAATAATTAATATAACATTCTTATGGCTAAACATGCTTATATAGGAAACGTAGAGTTAGGGGTTTACAATCACCTCCCCCTTAAAAGAAATTTCGTCCTCGAAATTAACCTGATACATCGTTAGAAAATTTGAGGATATCTCTTTCTCATTTGCTCTTCAGGTTCCCAAGTTGCTTCCTCGATTCCATGATTACGCCATAATACCTTCACCAAAGGAATCGTCTTATTTCTGTGTACCTGGTCTTTCTTGTCTAAAATCTCAACGGCCTCTTCCTCGTAAGATAAATCTTCTTTGAGCTATACTGGTTGTGCTGCTAGTATATGCATAGGATCAGGCACATACTTCCTTAACATTGACACATAAAATACGTCATGAATACGAGTTAGCTCCATAGGTAACTACAACATATATGTTGCTGGACCAACTCATTCCACAATTTCATATGGCTCGATGTATCGCAGACTTAATTTCCCTTTTCTCCCAAACTGGAGAATTCCTTTCCATAGGGACAATCGAAGAAATACCCGATCTCCGACTTCAAATTCTAGTTCTCTTCTTCGCTTATCAGCATAGCTCTTTTGTCTATCACGAGCTGCCTTAAGATTATCCCTGATAAGCTTCACATTCTCAATTGTTTGTTGAACTAATTATGGACCCAACAATTTCTGTTATTCGACTTCGTTCAACATACTGGGGTCCTGCAAGGTCGGCCGTACAATGCCTCATAGGGAGCCATTCTGATACTAGAATGGTAACTGTTGTTGTACACAAATTCGATCAACGGTAATTGCGAATCCCAACTTCCTTTGAATTATAACACCCAAGCTGTTAACATATCTTCTAGTGTCTGTATAGTTCTTTCTGACTGTCCATCTGTTTGTGGATAAAACACCATACTGAAATGTAGTAGTGCCCATAGCCTTCTATAGACTAGGCAAGAATTTTGAAGTAAACTCGAGTCTTAGTCTGACACTATCGACACTGAGGCTCCATATTGACTGATTATCCTGTCCACATAAATCTTAGATAGATGGTCTAATGTAAAAGTAACTTTTACTGGTATAAACTTGGGCGTCTTTGTTAGTCTATCGACAATCACCCAAATACCATCGTATCCTGAGGGCGTTCTAGGCAATCAAAACAGAAAGTCCATTGTCACATGCTCCCACTTCCACTCAGGCACTGGGAGTCGGTTTAGTAGACCTGCTGGTCCTTGACTCTCAGGTTTCACCTGTTGACAGATTAAACATCGATCTACATATTTTTCTATGTCTCTCTTCATCCCAAGCCACCAGCAAGATCTCTTTAAGGTTCTATACATCTTGGTGCTTCCTAGATGCATAGCATAAGCAGAACCGTGTGCTTCTTCCAGAATGGCTTGCGTAAGTCGTAGCTTATTAGGCACACACATTTTTCCCTCTTTTTCTAGTACATTATCTGCTCTGAATTGGAAGTCAACTCTGATTCCCTTACTTATATCTTCAGCAATCCTCTGAAGATCATGGTCTTTCAGCTGATCTTGCTTAAGGTCTTCTATTAAGGTAGACCTTACCTGGAATGTAGCTATCAATCCCCCTGATTGTCCCACTGATAAAGTGGTTCTCGAATTTCTGAATTTCTGCAATAACATTCCCCTCATTGAGCCAATAATGGCCCTGAATCTCAAGCATTTCCTACTTAACGCATCTGCTACAACATTAGCCTTACCAAGGTGGTACTCGATGGGATAGTCATAATCTTTGATCAGCTCAATCCATCTTCTCTGTCTCAGATTCAACTCTTTTTTATCAAAAATTTATTTTAAGCTCTTGTGATCAGTGAATATATTGCAACACTCTCTAAATAAATAGTGTCTCCACAGCTTTAGAGCCAAAACAACTGCTACCAACTCTAGATCATGTGTAGGATAAATGCTCTCGTGCTTCTTAATTTAACGAGATGCATATGCAATCACTTTCCTATCTTGCATCAACACACATCCCAATCCTTCTCGGGATGCGTCACAATAAATCTCAAATTTCTCACCTGAAATAGGCAAGGTAAGCACTTGCGTTGATACTAGCCTTTGTTTCAGTTCCTAAAAACTATGCTCATACTCCGACAACCACTCAAACCTCACGTCTTTCCTGGTTAGGTTTGTCAATGGAAGGGCTATCTTAGAAAAACCCTCTACAAACCTCCTGTAATAACCTACCAAACCTAGGAAACTGTGTATCTCCGAAACAGTCGTGGGTCGTTCCCAATTAACTATTGCTTCCGTCTTCTGGGAATATACACTAATACCATCTACTGAAACAACATGCCTGAGAAATACAAACCGATCTAACCAAAAATCACACTTGCTGAACTCAGCATACAACAACCTATCTCGCAGTGTCTACAATACTATCCTCAGGTGGGTCATATGATCCTCTCTACTACCAAAATATACCAATATATCATCAATGAATACTATCATGAACTGGTTGAAGTAGGGATGAAATATCCTGTTCATGAGGTCCATGAATACCGCAGAGGCATTTGTTAGTCCAAATGGCATTACTAGGAATTCATAATGTCCATATCTTGTTCTAAATATGGTTTTAGGAATGTCAGCCTCCTTCACCTTTAGTTGATGATAACCCGATCTCAGGTCTATCTTTGAAAACATCGTGGCTCCTCTTAGCTAATCAAACAAATCATCAATGTGTGGTAACAAATATTTATTCTTAATCGTTACCTTATTCAGCTGCCTATAGTCGATACACAATCTAAGTGTACCATTTTTCTTCCTTACAAATAACACCGGAGCTCCCCAAGGCGATACACTGTTAAATGTATCCTTTCTCAATTAACTCTTGCAGCTGAACCTTTAATTCTTTTAACTCAGTTGGCGCCATTCTGTATAGAGCCTGCGATATAGGAGTTATTCTTGGAATTAAGTCAATAGTGAACTCCACTTCTCTATCGAGTGGCAATCCCGATAATTCCTCAGGAAATACATCCCGAAACTCATTTACCACGGGGACGTCTTCTGGGTTCAGCTTTTTCCCTTGAGAAATCACTGCATGAGTCAAATAGCCCTTACATCCCTTACTCAGCAGCTTCCTAGCCTTCACTGCTGATATCAAATTTCCCGCAGTTAATCTTTTGCTTCCTACCAGTATTGCATCCTGGCCATTTGATTCTCTGAACACTACTTCCTTCTTATAACAATCCACTAAAGCACGATATTTACTTAGGAAATCCATCCCTAGAATAGTATCAAACTCTAATAAATCCAAGGGAAGTAAATCAACATAAAAGTCCTTACCATTGATCAGCATCTCATAATGTCTATAACATTCCCCTACTATTATCACATCTCCCATCGGGGTAGAGATATATAACTCATCAAGCATAGGCTCGGACAACCTATTTATACTAGATGCAAATATGCTGGATATGAATGAATGTGTGGCACCAGGGTCAAATAAAACATAAGCAGACTGTCCACATAATATGACATTATCAGTCACAACATCTGGAGACTCCGCTGCCTCCTGGTGTGTCACGGCATGCACCCGCCCCTGCTGCTGGGGTCGACCTACGACACCCTTCTGCTTGGCACCACTTGACCCTTCGTCTCGATTTCCAGTGCACTTTGCTGTGCTGTTGGGGTTTCCCTATTCACCTGGGGACAGTCTCTCTTGAAATGCCCTAATTGTCCACATTGAAAACATACCCCTCTTCCACTATAACATACTCCAAGATGCCTCTTGTCACAACTAGGGCATATCGGTTTCCTGTCTGTGTTGGCTATTGACTCACCAGCTCGTGGCATCTCTAGTCGGTTGACGGCACTGGCCGAGGGTCTCAATTTCCACTTCTTGGATCCCTTCCAACTCGTACACCTGGAATGGCTTCCGCTAATCTGACTCGCAACTAGGGGTCGGGATCCCCTGTCTCTCGGTCCTACTACAGCATCACCGCCCCTTTGCAACTGCTCATCAAATGCTAAACTTCGCTTGACTCGTGTCGCCGTTTCTACAATGAAAGGACTTAATTCCCGGTTAGATTCCTTAGAATTCTCATCAAAACGCTTCAATCAGTTTACTTACTAATGAAACTTTCATCAACAAAAATCAGCATTACTAGCGAGATGATCATCATGAGGGAGATCAACCTCATGAGCGAGATCTGCCACTTTCCAGTGAGATTTGTCACTTTCCAACGAGATTCTCTTCTTGAGCGAGATTCAGCACAAAACCAGCGAGATTTTCTTCCTTAGCGAGATCCACTTATTCCTTATCTCGCTCTCGCTCTCGCTCATTTTCTTATCTTGCTCTCACTCTTGCTCATTATGGTGAGCTGCTTGCTTAATCTTCCCAAGCAACTGCCTGTTTACGCACCAATTTCTAGTTTTCAATTTCAAAAATTCATAACTCAAAATCCAGAACTATTTTGAAGAAACTTTCTTCTACAAACTTATTTAGAATTCAGTGACCTTAAAATTTCAGCCCCAAATTCCTTATAATTTGGCTTAAAGCTTCCAATATTCACTCCGGACTCTGATTAATCCGAGAATCTGTCCCTTCTACAAATTTTCACTTTTTGTTCTTCTCCTTGTGAGATATTTCTCCGAAAAAACAACCTCGAAATCTAGATTCTCCCATCTTTTAAATAACACTGAACTCACTTAATTTGCTCAAGTCATTTACCAAAATCGAGCTTCTGAAGTTCCTCTTCTTTTTATACTTCCTGCCGCCACCTATGTTCAATGGTCAAACCGCCACCTCATCCAGCACTTAGTGCTTCCGGCCAATTCCAATTAGTGAGTTTCATCAATTAATTTGTTTTTCCTTCCCTTCCTTCGCAACCCCTGTAAGTATCCATGGATCTCCACTTATCAAATAATTAATATAACATTCTTATGGCTAAATGTGCTTATATAGGAAACGTAGAGTTAGGGGTTTATAGTTGGAGCTTCGAGCCACAGGTCCATTAGGTCCCCTAGATAGCTTGGATAAAGTCGAGAATCAGTGTTTAGGTTAATTTGAAATGTTCAAATTGACAAGAGAAAGTTCGATTATATATGATATAATTTGACTAGTTAATTATATATGATATAATTGGCTAAATATATGAGATATATTATCATGGAGGAAATTAGATATAAATATGATTTATATCAAGTAGAGGAGAAATTACTATAGTACATATGTGATATCAAACTATAGGTTAAAAATACAATATGATTATATTTCTTAATATTTTAATTGGTTAATTATATGATAATTTACCGGAAATCACGTATGAACATGCGTTAGTGGGAACTGCGTTGGTTATTGTAACCGATGAATTGAAATAAAATTTGTTTCATTTTGAATTGTTCGTCCGAAAAGAGATCGAAGAAGCACATTGGTGAAAACGTAATCGATCCCTCAAAATCGAGAGCCTATACGATAGTCGCTCTGCGCTTAAATGATCGTCTACCTAGCGCCTAAACGATCGCACACTAAGTTCTAAACGATCGGTTAGCTTACCTAAACGATCGTATAGTGTGTCGTGTTTGCTAAATGATCGCCTTCTATTTTCTAAACGATCGTTCAGTAAAATCTACATGATCGTGTAGTTTCTTCTAAACAATAAGCATCTTACTATACGATAGCTTCTTATTCCCTCCCACTTGCTTATCGCCTACACGATCTGTTCTTCCTCCTACCTCTACCAAACTCACCAAAGACCACGCTTTGGGTTCTCACTCCGAGACTACCTAGGGCTCTTTTCTGATGGTGTCGTCCCCGCTGCGTTCGTGTTTGTACGGTTGTTCGTGATTCTATAGTCGACACATCTGTTGGGCGTTGGTTGGTCGAGTAGAGGTCATCTGCTACGTTGAGTTCCAAAGTTTGAAGACCATCTTCAACTGGTATATGAACTCTCTCCCTTGTTATTTTTCTTCAAAGCATGCCTTTAATTGACTATTCGTTTGCATAACTGTGTGTTTGAATGTATTTGATGTATTTCGGTCACTATGAAATTAGAGCGATCCGAACGCGCTCATGGAACTCTTCGGTAAGAGATCCTTCAGTTACATCTAACTTCTTACATACCATTGATCTCTCTAATGAACATACGTCATAGTCCTACTATGACTGAGTCCTCTCTTCTAAAGAGAAGCGGTGGCCACTATATTCAAGATCTGGAATCAACCCTTAAGGGAGCAATCTATTTACCTACCACTACTTCGAGGAAGGAGTGAATTCCATCTTGTGTAATTGAATTCCCAGCTCTCAACAAACAAATCCCAAAAAAGGTAGGCATGTTGAGTTTGCAATCTAGCCACTCTCACCATACTAATCAAAGGATCGCCCACAAAGGCAAGAGTTCCCAAAACACTCAGGATTGAAGTCATGTCACCTATGGTCATTTAAGTGAGATGTAAGTCTCAAGTATCAGTGGCATTATATAAAAAGACAAATCATCTTATGGTCTGGTCACAAACTCTTTGTATAGGACACCCCCGCTCGCATGTCTCCACATGAATTGTCAGGATCTACCATTTGCAGTAGTTCACAATATTTGCAAACCTCTACAAAGCGGGATGTATCCGTAGTGTCACCAGGATCAGGTATCCCTCCTTAATCCTTATACTACAGACCATTTTAGGTTATCACTTAAGGTATGATCTATTTGTATATCTCATATACATGCTTAAGTTTACATACAATAACAATAGAGCTTTGTTTATTAGATATGAGTAAATGCCAAATAAAATAACTCTTATTTTATTCATAACAATGTGTACAGTTTACAAACTATGAGACTCCAGGAGAATTAGGACACCAATCCCAACATATGGATCATGGAGAGAGGTACCAATAGAAACATGAGAACTTGTTAAGGGTCTATTATTGGTAAGATGGTAAATTTATATTTTACAAATTATATATGCATCGGCTTCCATACTAATTAGTTTTTCTTTTCTTTCTTAATTTAGAATAATTTTGTATTAGACTTGACCAACAAACTGGTCAATGATTTCATCGATGAACAGATGAAAAAATCATTCAAAGAGTATAGGGGGGAACTGCACAGACACTACAAGAAATATGCAAGTCTTGAAGAGGCACGAGCACACCCACTTGATCGCCTTAAAGACGACATAGAGGATTGGCACTTTCTATGCAATAAGTTTGAATCCAGCGACTGGAAAGTAATAATTTTTGTGCTTTTTTTGGTTTTGGTTTACTTACATTTCAATGACTCATTTCATCTTAATTTCTCATTTCCTTATAAAGTGGTAGAGACGAATCAAAGGAATAGGTCAGCCTTAAAGTACACTCATACAGTTGGTTCTAAGACTTTCATACGCATAAAAGAATCCACGGTAAGCTAGTTAAAGTACATTCATACAGCTGGTTAAAATACACTCATCTTAATATCTCATTTTCTTATGAATTGTTTTACAGAAAGGACCCGACGGTCAAACAATGGACCTAGTGGACTTATTTAATCAAACACACTGTAGGAGTGATAACACGTTTGTTAATCAGGCTGCGAATGATGCATATGTAATTTTTATTCCTCAATGTAACTTTATTCATATACAATTGTCATACAATAATTAGTCTTAATTATTGATGTAGAGTCAAATGGTTGAGCTGAGAGAATCCTCCACCCAAGAAGGGTCTTAACGAATATCAGAGGAAGAAATATGTGAGCAGGTGTTGGGTACAGGAGTGGGCCTTGGTAGGACACTGAAGGGTAAAAAACTGAAAAAATCTAAGGGATCATCATCCAGTGCATCTTCATCAAGAATTATAAAGGAGCAACAACAAGAGATAGAATCCTTAAAGGCTAGATTGGACGAACAGGACGCAAAAGACAATCTAAGATGAAGGATATGAAAGCTATGCTCTTACAGCTCATGAAAGATAGATCGAACTAGGTATGAGCTCTTCGACTCTCATAGTAAACTTAATTATAAGATTGTGTATGTTGTTATCCTGTAGTTATGGTAACAACATAAACGTATATTTATGTAAAGTATAGTTAACATTCTGAAGTTGAGTTTGAATTTTATTTTATGCTAAATTAGATGATTGTGCATGTTGTTATCCTGCAGTTATGGTAACAACATAAACTTATAGATATGTGTTTCCGTTGGTTTGTATATTACGATTGAGAATAATTTTGGGGGGTGGGGGGTGTTTCAGTTGAGTGTGTGAGTAAGTTAGTTTGTTTCAGTTGATTGTGTAAGTTAGTTTGTTTATTACAATTGAGAATAATTTTGGGGGGTGAGGGTGAGGGGGAGGGGGGGTGTTTCAGTTGATTGTGTAAGTTAGTTTGTTTTAGTTGATTGTATAAGTTAGTTTTATTACGATTAAGAATAATTTTTTTTTTTTTTTTTTTTGGGGGGGGGGGGGTTCAATTGATTGTGTAAGTTAGTTTGTTTCAGTTGATTGCATATCTATATTTAAATGCAAGTCTGTTTATGTTTAAGTTATGATTGAGTTGGTTTGTTGGTTTGTTGTGTTTATGATTGAGGTAAGTTGGTTTCTTTATGATTTAGGTTAGTTGGTTTTTAGGTTTGTTTATGATTAAGGTAAGTTGGTTTCTTTGTTTGTTTATGATTTAGGTAAGTTGGTTTGTTTATGATTGAGCTCAATTCATTAATGATCTTAGTTGGTTTATTGGTTTTTTGGTTTGTTTAGTTGAGATTGATATATAGTATATTGAGCAATAAACTTATTTAAATTTGTATTTTGTAGGTATGTGGAGATTTTTGTTAAAGATACATCTCTCGGCAAGCGTCTTTAAGTTGTAGATTTTTGTTAATATTATTTTGGATTTAGGAATTGTGCATCTCCTAATATGTACTTTGTTATCATGTAATGTTCTTTTCGATTAAGAAATTGTGGATGTTATAGAAACTCTTGTAACCACTGGTTGTAGATTCAAAAGTGTTTTCTATATATTGTTAATCTATTATGGACATTTACTTCATTTTGGCAACCTTATTTAAGTTTGATTGATATATGTAAGATTCAAACAGATATGACATTTGGAAAAAAACAGATATAAAAGAAGAAAATAAATAACAGATTTAAATAGATATTTAAACCTATTTAAATCTATTTATTTATTTACAGAAATCCCGATGGTAGAGGGGTCGGGCAATGAACTCCCAATGGTGACTAAATACTGTCGGGCTTTAAAGATATCCCAACGATGGTTATAGACTGTCGGGATTAAGTATATTGCCCAACAATTCTCAACCGTCAGGCAATAGATATATCCCGATGGTCGACATCACCGTCGGACGAAAAATAAAACACCTGATGGCACCCTCACCGTCAAGATAAATTACCTCATCCTGATGGTTCAAAGACCATCATGCTAATAGTACCATCCCAACGGTACACCGTCAGAGGTTCTACCTTTTTTCCCAACGACTTTCTTCAGGGTCAGGGGAAAGGCCCCATCCTTTCCATCGAGATAATTATTTTCCCCTATGGCAAGGCTTCCAAACCGTTGGGAAAGGTTTTCCCAACGAAGCGTCCTCGACGGTTCGGCCGATGACGTTTAAACCGTCGGGAAAGGTTATCCCGATAGTGTTCTTAGTTTCTGCCAACGACTCTCAGCGTCGAGATAAACACAAATTCTTGTAGTGTATGGAGATATGCAAGCGGGGGTATTCTATACAAAAAGAGTTTATATAAGACCAAGCCTCAAAATGAATAGTCTCTCTATATAACACCATTGCTAAAAGAGACTTACATTTTACTAGGGTGACCATAGGTGACTTGACTGAGTGAGTTGTGAGCTCCTATTTATGAGGGCAATCTTTTGATTTGTATGAGCGAGAGTGTCCTTGTTAGTCGACTCAACAAGCCTACCATTTTGGGGACTTCTCCGAGTTGGGAGTTGGGAACACAACTACACAAGATGGAATTCACTCCTTTCCCGACCATACAGAAAGTAGATAATTTATCCCTTAATAGCTTATTCTGGGTCTTGACGTTGAGACCTCAACCTCTAATTTTCCCTAAAGGTGTTAGTTTATAGTTGAACTATAAACTGTTTGTTCATTAGACGAATTAGTGGTATTTAAGAAGTTTTATGTAACTACAGGGGTAAAACGGTATTTTAACACAGCTATAGGTGTAAGCAATTTGTGAAGGGTCGACTCACTGTTGATTGATTATATCCATGGACATAGAAATAAATCTATAATGCAAATAGTGCAGTTATCGGCCTTCAGTGGAGTGACCAGTAGTTAATGAAAATTGATTAATTTGATTAAAGAAATTAATTAATTAATCTTATATCATTAGAGCTTCTAATCTATACGTCTATAAGGTTTCCTTGTTCGCTCACTAAAGAATATATAGAAGGAATTGTTTGAATTGTTCAAATCAATTGCATATTAATGAGATTAATATAATATGATTAATTATAGATGTGATCTATAATTAAGAGAGAAAAATATTTGAATAAGATTCAAATATTAAAGAGATGTATACATATAAATATGTTGATTAGTTCTATATTAAATATGAATTAATATAGGCATTTAGTTGATTAATTAAAGGTTAATTAATTAATTTTTTAGAAGTTGAGATAAATAAACATATGAATTGGATTTAATATATATAGTTATTTAATTATTGGACTAATTAATTAAATAAAAGTTATTTAATTAAATTAGAACTATCGTAGAAATAGGAAAGACTAGGAGAAGGGGGTCACCTCTCCTCTCTATAAATAGGACTTCATGGTCCATATTTGTGACGCAGTTGAATTAGGAATGTTGAATCCTAGTCTCTTACTACTTCTCTCAAAATCTCTCTTCTTTTCCCTACTACTTCTTCCTCTTCCAAGTCTTGACGACCATACATCCAATTCTTGGAATCCTAGAGAATGACAAGGTTTCACTTACGGTAGTGTCCTTTGATCATTGTAAAGACGTTTCGGAGAAGATGCGGAGGGAATTGTGAAGAATTTTGGAATCTACAAAGGTAAGGTTTAGTTCTTTCCTCTTTTCTTCTCTTAAATGCATACTAATCCTTGCTGTTTATACATTATGTGTTGGGTTTTATGTCATAAAACTCATGGTTTGTAAATAATAAACTTATTCTGTAAATCGATAAAGTTGTTATTGAAGTTTTGATTCAATAAAGTTGTTATTGAATATATGAATTGCTTATTTCGTTTCAGAAATAAATACAATAAATTAAAAGATCCATGACTATTACATGAGTACTTGAAATTTATGTGGAGGCAAAAAAGTGGATCAAGTTTGAATAAATAGTCAAAATGATCTATAGTATAAGAGAGGTTGGATACCTTATTCTAGTAAAACTATCGGATGTGACCCACTCTGTAGTTGTTAGAAGGAGTTGTAAAGTGCTACAAACGAAGTGATCCTAATTCATTCATGTCATGACATGAGGAGTGGGGGCGTCCTGTGCAATGAGTTTGTATAAGATCGGACCAACAAATAAGTCACTCTGATTTTATAACGTTGGTTACTATTTAAGACTGACTATTTCATAGCGATGACCTGGGTAACTTAACCTTAATCCTAAGCTAACTATGAACTCCTGTTTATTCAGGGTTATACTTAGATTTTCATAGGTGAGTGTTGGCTCAATAAGCCTCCCATTTCAAGAATAGGATCGAAAAGCGAGTTGAGGACATAGGGTGTGAAGGAAATCGTACATGAGGATTTCCATGAGCAATGGAATGATCGTTCTAAATTCCACTCGTATTTAAAAAACAACAATTACAGTACACAAACGGAAACTAATCGATCGTGCACAAAATGAAATTACAGCATGTTTTACAAAGATCAAGGGAAGAATTATACATATGTTTGAAGACTCATCTTCAAACACCCTCGATCTCGAAAGCTCGAACAATCAACAAGACTGCAACTCACAAATGCTAAGACTTAGCGATTTCCAAGATCAAGAACACACCGAACTTCCTCCAAAACCTCGAAATATGTCGATTTGAGTACGAAACCACCACAACGGCTACCTTGGTATTCTCGGTGTGAGAATCCAAAAGTGTGGGCTTTGTGTGGACTTGGTTAGAGGACAAGACCGGAGGAAGAACAATTATGTAGGAGATGACAAGGTCTATCGTATAGACGATGCCCAATCGTTTAACAAATGTTATGCGATCGTTTAGCAAAACCTCCGCGATCATTTAGCTATCGGCCAGCTGAGTGAACTATCGTGTGGTGTCACTCCACTATCGTCTAGTCTCTCTTCAGTTATCGTTTAGTGAATCTAATCAACTTGACAGCCACCGTGAGTCTTTCTGAGAATGGAAAATCACAATCATACTATATTTTGGAAAACATTTTTTCTTTTATCTCACGGTTACCATGAAACTACCAATAACCTCCCACTGAATTGGTTATTAGAGAAAAAGAGATAATTTTCAAATAATTAATAATATTATAAATATATATATATGATAACCAACTTACCATAGTATATTTATAACCTATTGTAACGACCCGACCCCCTAGGACTTAGGTAAGGTCGTTACTAAAATAAATGCATGCAAAGAATTTAAAACGATGCTCAGTTATTTGAAATAAATGCTAATTAAAACAAAAGAAGTTCAAAAGACATTTATCAAAATGTAACAATAATAGGGTACCCATAAATCATAAAGGTTAATAAATACATATGAAAAACGATTCTTAATAATAAATTTCAAACATCAAAACTAAACATTAAGAGAAACATGAAAAGAACTCTAAATCTCATGATGCGGAAGTATAAAAACTAGTCCCAGTGACACGATCATGAATTCCGCTGCGCTATCGCCGATCATCTCTACCCTTACCTGAAACATCAACATAAGAAAGAATGAGTATGAAATACTCAGTAAGTAGCCCCACCACTAGGGTCAGGCTAGGCATCTATGTCCTCTAGATACCCGCATATGGCACATAAATACATGTAACAAATGAGAGACTGAGTCCTATCCTATTGTAGTTAAGTATGCTCAAAAAACTGATGAATCCCGAAAGAAACACAAAACTTGTGAATCCCGTAGGAAACACAAAACTGGTGAATCCCGAAGGAAACACAAAACTGGTGAATCTCGAAGGAAACACAAAACTGGTGAATCCCGAAGGAAACACAAAACTGGTGAATCTCGAAGGAAACAAAAAACTGGTGAATCCCGAAGGAAACACAAACTGGTGAATCCCGAAGGAAACACAAACTGGTGAATCCCGAAGGAAACACAAACTGGTGAATCCCGAAGTAAACACAAACTGGTGAATCCCGAAGGAAACACAAACTAGTGAGCATCTAACTAATCAATGAGGATATTCACACAGTCTTAACGTGCTATGATTCAATATTGTACAGTTCTAAAACATACATAAAAATCCTTGATACCATGGCTTCATCACATACACATAATTCTTAATAACATATTATACATCATCCATGTATAACTTATATCATAAATCCACAACATGCAAGGCCTCAACATCAGCAGATCAGACATCGACATATCAAAATACATACTATCACATACTAACGATCAAGCACTTAGGTGTGTATGTAAACAAATCAGAATTTGTGCCAGAACATACTTTGATTCAGGTCATACTGTCAATCAATATGCTAACATTTACCATAACACACACTTATCATGCTAGCATACAACTAAAGCCTAGCCCGGGGCAGTTCCAGTGGTAAGATTACTTACCTTGAAGTCAAAAATTATGTCTAAACGACAAGCAAATTAATCTTCCTCCTAGCTTAGATGGATCTTGAATTAGGCCTAAACATAATCCAAATTTACAATTAATAAAAAGAGCTTAGTTCCAGCAACCAAATTAACCAAATAATTCCCAATAATCTTACCCAAAAGCTTGTCGAAACCACAACCAAAATCCTCTTAACAGCACCCTTTTAACTTCAAAGCTTCTCCAAAACTTGATTTTTAAAACCCAAACAAATATGTGTCAATAGGTTGAAGCAAAACACCATTAGCCAACAAATCCAATTAAAAAATAGCACAATCTTAATCCAAATCCACAAGTTCTGACGACCCTTACTGTTGGCAGTATAAACGATAAGAAATGACTGATTCGAAGCACCCTTGCGTGACTGTCGAACTCAAGATTTTGGGCATCGACCTGCAACCCACGAAGAGCAGTGTGGGTTAGCGAGCGATACCGTTGGGATTCGACGATCAGAGGCGCGGCTGAGCGTGAATCAAGTGGCGGCGACTGCTTCGTGGTCCAGATGAGTGACGGGGCGGTGCAGCGGCGTTCAGATCTGGGCACTGAAGGGAGGCAAAAGTCAACGGAGGTTATAGGGGAGGGTTGCGCGGCGAGATTGACCGCGAGCGACGACTGAATGACCGGCAAAGTTTGGGCGAGTGACTCTCGACGGAACGCAGCGAACGCCTTCGGATCTGGGCTCTCGACGGAATGCAACGGACGAGGCGTCTGCTCTGACCAGCCGGCACGCTGAGGGGCTTCCAATCGCCGACTGCTCGTCGGCGTCAGGTTCGACAAAAAACTGAGCTGTCGTCGACGGCTAGGTTTTCTCAAGGGGGAGGGGGGCGCTGCGATGAGGTTGAAGAAGAAGATTTTAAGTTTTTTTTTTTTAAAGAAAAATAATAATAAAACTAAAACTAAAAAGGAAATAAAATAAACTTTATTTTATTCCTTTCCTTATTCCACTTTATACTATTAAATTCATTTCCTTCCTAAAATAAAATTAATTCCTGTCATTAATTTCCAAATTGAATAAATTCAACACCAAAAATTAAATTCTGCAACTACACTTGACTTCCAAAATTCCAAAAATGCCCTCAATAATAAAAGAAAATACTGAAATTACACAAAAAATAAAAAATATTGTGGGTCTTACACCTATAGTTTTAATATTTCATCTCATGAAATATATAAACCATAGCTCTTTTTCCATTGCGTGGTACTTAATGTAAATCTCATTTACGTTAATCCTCCACTCGATGTATCTCATACATCACACCAATCATATCATATATAATCGAACTACCTCTTGTCAATTTGAACATTTGAAATCAACAACAAGAATTGATTCTCAACTTGATTCCATTGAACTACCAAGGGGATCTTATGGACCTGTAGCTCGAAGCTTCAACAGTATGTGAATAACTGACTAAACTCTTTAGTCACAGGATCCACCATCCGTTAACTGCCAGGAACTGCACTAAAGACTGACAGTTGAATTCTCCTTACTACAGATATATTATGTATCTATATCAACCAATTAACAGTGTGATAACCCTTCACAAATCGCTCGTAAGTACAGCTGGGTCAATAACCGTTATGCCCCTATAGTTACATTTAACTCTTTAATTGCCATTGATTCCTCTAATGAATATAAGTCATAGTCCTCCTATGATTGCATTCTCTCTTCCAAATAGAAGCTGTGACCACTATATTCAAGACCCGGAATCAGCCCTTAAAGGAGCAATCTATCTACCTTACCCCTGCTTTGGGGAAGGAGTGAATTCCATCTTGTGTAACTGAGTTCCCAGCTCCAAAATAAGACAAGTCTTCAAAATGGTAGGCATGTTGAGTTGGCAATCTGGCCACTCTCACCCATATTAATCAAAGGATCGCCCTCAAAGCCAGAAGTTCCCAAAATACTCAGGATTGAGGTAATGTCACCTATGGTCGTTTAGGTGAGATGTAAGACTCCAGTATCAACAGTGTTATATACAGAAACTAGTCATCTTGTGGTCCGTCTTATAAATCTCTTTGTATAGGACACCCCCGCTCGCATGTCTCCACGTGAATGGTCAGGATCTACTATCTGTAGTAGTTCACAACACTTGCAAACCACTATAAAGTGGATCGTATCTGTAATGTCACCAGGATCAAGAATCCCTCCTTAATACTTATACTACAGACTTATTTAGGTGATCACTTAAGGCATGATTCACTTATATATCTCATATACATGCTTAAGTTTTCATACAATAACCATGGAGCTTTGTTTATTGGATATGAGTAAATGCCAAATAAAATAACTATTATTTTATTCATAACAATGTGTACAGATTACAAACTACAAGATTCCGAGAGAATTAGGACACCAATCCGAAGGGGGATGCTCCTAGGACACCACGAGGCCAACATGAATCTCATAGTGTGAACATTCAGGGAGAAATGTGAGTGAAATCATTGACATATCAGATACATCTCTTCCTCCCACTAAGTATTTTATAACCTAGGGTTCAGTTTACTTAGAAAAAACACGGCTAAGAATTTTAACTAAGTGACTTTTTAGGTTTGCCCAAGAGTAACTTTTACCTCGGATAGTTGAAACAACTTTTGATTATTATCCAATAAACTCTTTAACGGAGTCTTTGACCAACTGTCGCATGCTTGCAGAAAATCTATCTAATTCACCTTTTCATGTAGGTTCCCAGGTAGGGGTGTTCCATTTCCGTCATCTTAAGTACCCCAGCCTAGACAGAACCCGCCTTAGATAAAAGATCCCTTATAGATAGATTTAATATGATTTTAATCTTTTATGCCAATCAATTTAATCCTATTAAACCGATTTAAAAAGATTAAACTAGGTTGCTAATTCCATTAGAACCTTTGAACTTAGGTCTATCTCAATCCAATTTTAAAACCCTTTTAAAACATGAGTTCACCCTAAGTCCACATGCAACTCTTTCTTATCGATTTTAGTTCTAATTTCTATTATAACACTTATAACAGAAACAACTAAAACCATTCACAACACAAGGCAAACACATACCAGGCATTCATAACGCTTATAAACAGCCTAAATGTCATGCTCCATGTATTGTTCATTCATTGCTACCTTTTTATATAACACTTATACAAACAAGCAATGAACCAAGTAAAAACATGATTCCATTCACCCTTATACTATAACGCTTATAATATAAAGATGATGCATGAAAATGCTTACTGCATGCAACAATATAACTCTTATATTTCCATGATGTATGCACATGCTCTTATGTAATTTCATCATGCCATATTATAACACTTATAATACATGATGCATGAATAATTACGCAACCTAAGGTGGGTTTCAAATATATATGTCATACACTATGCCATATAAACCGCATACATCTCATTTATATAAATCAAAAGTTGATGAATCGGGAAAAATTGCCTTAAAATCCTCAAAACAAAAGCTAACTATTACAAAAACAAAAAGTCTCCTATTCAAACAGGCGTTGGGTTTTGAACCGTCCAGTCGAAGTCCGCGTCTCCACTGATCGTGTACCAAAAACCCAAGTGATCGTCTACACGAAAGAGTAAATGCTTTACTCAATCATTTACCTACGCTTCCAGAGTTAAACGATTGTTTAGCAACGATCGTGTACCTTTTACTAACCGATGAAGCACGAGGTACGCGATCATTTAGCCCATAACGCACAACGCAATCTCTAAACAATCATCTAAACGATGACGATGCGATGAAGCACTATCGTCTAAACGATCACTGAGCGAGCGCCTTCGTATCGTCTATCGCATGATCGTATAGTGCGTGCGCTTTTTTCTAAACGAAGAGCATTAAATGTTCCCACTCGATCGTTTACCTCCAGCGTCTACGCGATCGGGCAACCAACGCTACGCGATAGAGCAAACACTTTACCCCATCGTTTAGTATTAGCTAAATGATCGTTTAGTAAATACTACACGATCGTATGAAACATCTACATGATCATTTAGCCAAATCCCAACAATCATTTACCTGAGGCTACACGACACGACCAACTCATGGTCTTCTTCTTCGCTGAGAACCGCATCTTCATTCTTCGAAACTTCATCACGAATGACTCGATTAACTCAAACATTTTGAATTACATACTCGATTGCAAGTTAATTATGCCCAAAAAACACAGGATCCTTTATACATTAACACTTTGTAATTTAAAGAAAGCTTGAAACAGAGGCAATTAACCCATAAACATTCATCAACGCCATCGACAAGTGCATTTAACACTTAAACACAAATGCGAAAAACCCACCACGACTGTAAAAGAAGTTCAAAACAGAAGTGAGGTCATGTCACCTATGGTCTTTTAGGTGAGATGTAAGTCTCAAGTATCAACGGCGTTATATATAAAAACTAGTCATCTCTTTGTTCGGTCTTATACAAACTCTTTGGATATGACACCCCCGCTTGTATGTCTCCACATGAATGGTCAGGATCTACCATCTGTAGTAGTTTACAACACTTGCAAACCTCTATAAAGCGGGTCATATCTGTAGTGTCACAAGGATTAGGAATCCCTCCTTAATCTTTATATTACAAACCTATTTAGTTTATCACTTAAAACATGATTCACTCGTATATCTCATATACATGCTTAAGTTTTCATACAATAACCATGGAGCTTTGTTTATTGGATATTTGTAAATTTTAAAAAAAATAACTTTTATTTTATTCATAACAATGTGTATAGATTACAAACTACGAGACTCTAGGAGAGTTAGGACACCAATCCCAAGAGGGTGCAAGATGGAATTCATTTCTACTTGCTTTCAGAGATAGTAGAGAGGTTTTCCATCAAGTGCTGACTACGGGTCTTGAACAAGGGGCTCCACCCTGTCATTGGCTCGAGAGGGATTCAGTTTATTGACTAGATCACAAACAAATTGTTCATTAGAGGATCAAGAGGTAATCTCAGGGGTAAAACAGCTAATGTCCTAGTCGTTATTATGAACAACCTATGAAGGGTTAACTTATTAATCATGATTATATCGAGTGGATCTAATATATCTATAGTGAGGGGAGTGCAACTACTGGTCTTTAGTGAAGTGACCTGGTAGTTAACGAATGACGGTTAATTTGGTGTTAGAGTTTAGTCAATTAATCTCGGATCGTTGGATCCCATGATCTCTAAGTCTATTAGGTCCCCCTACTAGCTCACAAATAGAATAAGCATTAGAATAGAGTGAGGAGTTAATTTGAAACGTTCAAATTCGGATTAAGAGAATTAGTAATTATATGCGATATGATTACATGTTCAATTATCGAATCAAACAAAATCGGAGAATCGATTAATATTTAAATATGATTTAAATATTAATTTCATGAATAAGGATTCACAGTGGTGGAATTTGAAGGAACTCTAAATCTAAAGAACAAGTGAGCGGAAGCAGATCGTTCCAAACCCCATTGTGAAATAACAAGAACATTTACAATCAAACAGAACAATTATGCATCAAAGATAAAATTACAGCATGCTTCAAGGTTAAATACAAAAGGATCGAGTAAACATACCTTTGAAGAACCCTTTCTTCTAGTATTTCCTCAATCAAACTCGAACGCGTTGATCAGCACGAATGCAACAAGCAAATCAGCAAACAGCATGAACTAGTAGATCCTCGATCACAATCGAGTAAAACTCAATCCTTGACCCTCCATCATCACTCGTTTACCTTCGTATTATCGGTGTGAGATTCCAAGAGTGGTGGGCTCTGTATGGATTTGGGTAGAGGGATGGAGGAAGAAGTAAACGAGTAAACGATTGAGTAAAGCACAGAACGATCGTGTAAAAGGTTTCAGTCTATCGCATAGAATCCTTCCTCGATCATGTAGTAAGCGAGTTCTATCGTATAGAAATCTTGATAACTATCGTATACTCTCTTAACAAGTAATCTGATTACTTGATCTCTTTGCGCATGGTATGAAAAATGAAAACAATTTTTATCTTTTATCCAATAGTTGCCATAAACCAATTAAAACCTCCCACTAAGGTTGTTATTTGGAGAAAACTGAAAATCAATTATCTCATAATTAATTTATTATAAATAAATATAATAACTAATTTCTCATATTATATTTATAACCTATAGTTTTATTATCACATCATATGCAACATATAAATCATAGTTATTTTTCTCCTTTATGGCATTTAATATAAATCATATTTATATTAATTCCGCTAATCAAATAATATATCAAATACATCAAATCAATTATATCACATATAATTGAATTAATTTAATTATATCATATATAATCAAATTCCCTTTTGTTAATTTGAATACTTCAAACTAACTCAAAAATTGATTCTCAACATGAATCCATTGAGCTACAAAGGAGATCTTATGGACCTGTAGCTTGAAGCTCCAACGGTTTAATAACTAACTAAACTCTTTAATCACAATATCCACCATCCATTAACTGTCGGGCGCTCCACTAAAGACCGACAGCTGCACTCTTCGCACTCCAGATATATTTTTGTGTCCATCGGATAAAACCAATCAATAGTACGATGATCCTTCAAAAATCACTCATAAATACAACTGGGCCAATTTGTCATTTTTCTCCAGTAGTTACATTTAACTTCTTAAGTACCACTGATCCCTCTAATGAACAATATATCATAGTCCCACTATGACTAAACCCTTATCGGGCCAAGAGAAGGTTACCACATTGTTCAAGCCTCGAAATCAGCCCTTAAGGGAGCAATTTATCTACTTACCCCTACTTCGGGGAAGGAGTGAATTCCATCTTTTGTCGCTAAGTTCCCAGCTCCCCAATCAGACGAATCCCTAAAGTGGTAGGTTTAAGTCGGCGATCTGGCCACTCGCACCCATGCAAATCAAAGGATTGCCCTCATAGGCATGAGTTCACAACTCACTCAGGATTAAGGTCATATTACCTATTGTCATCCTAGTGAAATGAAAGTCTCTATCATGAACGACATTATATAACGAGACTAAATATTTCATGGTTCAATATTATACAAACTCCTTTGTATAGAGCATCCCCGCTCGCATGTCTAATATATGAATGGTTAGGATCGAACCATTTGTAGCACTTTACAATATTTGTAATACCTACAAAGCGGGTCACACTCGTAGTGTCACCAAGGTAAGGTTTTCCATTTTTTATCCATATTCTATAGACCATTTAGGTTATCACTTAAAGCATGATCCACTTGTATGTCTCCACATACATGCTTAAGTTACAACGATAACCAGGGATCTTAGTTTATTGGTTTGTGGTTAATGCAACTAAAATATCTCATATTTCATAGACTGAAGTAAATAAAATATCTCATATTATAAATCAAAATATTTGTTCATATAGATGTTTACAAACTACAAGACCCTACGAGATTTAGAGCATCAACCCCGACAAAATTGGTGTTAAATTAATTTAATATTTCATATTAAATTAATAGAATTAATTATTAATTTTATTAGAAAAAATTAATTATTGAATTAATTTTTTTAAAATTAACAAAATTTTAGTTTTAATTAATGAATTAAAATTAAAAATTAGTTTTATTTTGAAAATTAGTTCCAATATGAAAAAAGAGAAAAAGAAATTGAAAAATGAAAAAAAAAAATCCCAAATGTGGGATTTTCCCACTTTGAAGACCTAGCACCTTAATCATCTTCCAACATTAATTTCCACCTCAAAATTCAAGTAGGAGGTGTAGATTAAACAGGCAATATGATTACATGGTAAAGCTACATAAAAACAGGCAATATGATTACATGGCAATATAATCAAAGTCAAGTGTGTTTAGCTTCTTTGTTACCCATGGTATTTTGGCACTAAGTGGCTCTTACCCATTGAATTCCAATTTTAGATTGGAGTTCTAAAGAGAGTTGAGCTGCTGACCAGCCATATTAAGTTCAATTTTTGGGCAATTTCAATGTATTTCAGGGTAAGATGTTGATCTTGTGTGGATTTTATTTAGTCTTGGAAACCCACTAACTTATGGTTTGATTTACTGTTGTTCATGGGCTTTCAGTGTTAAATTCAAGCTTTGGAACAATTTAAAAGTTTACATCAAGCTGTCCGACATTATTAAGTGTTGAATTTGGTAACATCGATAAGTTCTAAGGCTTCGACATCCCTTTGGTTGGTCACTAAGTTTTGAATTGGGTAAATTCTTAGAAACACTTTAGATTGGGACATGGTTAAGGGTCCTAAATGTTGAAATAAAATTTGATTATGGTCTTTGATAGGGAATCCACAATTCTAACTATGCCAAGTGCATGAATAATTTGCCTATTGTTTGACTTTGATATCGAGGTAAGTAACCTTACTACTAAAACTGCCTTCGTGTCGGGTGATATAATTACAATAACTTTGATTGTTTTAAGACTATGTAAATCATGATGTTGATTAGAGAGTATCTATGAGCATATAATAAATAAGTTTGAAGTATGATATGTGTATGAGCATGATCTAGAATTTTATGAGATATTTTAAAAGGATGAACGAGCATAAACTAACCATTATATGACATGTTATGAGGATGTATGTGCTTAAGTTTATGCTTTATGTTATGGAACTCTATTTTTTATAATGTGCTTAAGGTTATGTGTTGTGTTGTGGGACTTTGTTTTATATTTCATGATATTTATGTTAGTGATAGTTGCCTCCTACCCGTAAACATGTACCCTCCAAAGGTTAGTGTCTCCTTTGGGATTCACTAGAAGTTAGTGATCTCCTTCAGGATAAGAGGTTAGTGATCTCCTTCGTGATTCACCGGAGGTTAGTGATCTCCTTCAAGATTCATAAGAGGTTAGTGAACTCTTTAGAGTTCACTAAGAGGTTACTGACCTCCTTCGAGATTTCACCAGAGGTTTGCATTTCTTTCAGGATTCATTAGAGGATAGTGTCTCCTTGGGGATTCACCAGAGGTTAATGATCTCTTTTGGAATTTCACTAGAGGTTTGTGTTTCCATCGGAATTCACCAGAAGAAGTATCTCCTTCGGGATTCAACAAAGGTTGTGATCTCCTTCGAGACTTCAGCAGAGGTTAGTGATCTCCTTCAGAAGTTCACCAAAGGTTTATGGGTACATTACTGGGTTAAAATCCCAAGCACAGCGGAAAAAAATTCATACCATTTTTAGATTTTAATAACAAATTAACAGATGAACTAAAATCTAGAAACTCTTATGACTGTTGATGACTCTAGAGGGTTTCCCCAACTTTTTAGATATATGATATTGATTCCTCTGCTACAAATCAAGTGAACACCACCAAAATAGTTTCACCAGCATTCTCCTTGGGCTAGTGAGGTAGAAGGAGGTGGGTTCCTTGGAGGAAATTTTCTTCAAAGAAAAATCTAAGAAGACCAAAAGCCAAAGAGAAAAAAAAAACGAATTTTGTTATGTAGAGAGAACTGAGAGAGAACAGGAGAAGATCTCTCTCTCATTCCCATGTAACTCCTCATGTTGGCAGTTTGTTATAACTAATTTATTTAAATTATTTATTTATTTAATTAATAAATTAAATCAAATTTAATTTATTTAATTAAATAACAATAAATTTATTTAATTTAAAAATAAATTAAATCAAAATTTAATTTATTAAATTAAATAAATAATTATTAATTAATCAAATTAATTAATAATATCTCATATTTAATTAAATGTTCATTAGAATCATATTCTAATACATCCCTCTCTCATAATCTATAGTTTTAATTCAATTAGTTTAAGTAAATAAAATTTAATTAAAATTAACTAAATTAGATCATTAATTAATTATTAAATTAAATATCACATATTTAATTTAACCTTATAATTGAATCACATTCAATTATTTTTCTCTCATATTACCTATAGTTTTAATGTGCATCCAATGCGCATTAATTTTAAATGCACATTAATTTTAACTCATAGTTTTAATATGAATTCTATTCATATAAAATTTAATATTTGAACTCCTTCAAGTACTTAATTCTCCCATTAAATTAATTTTTGACTCAAATTCAAAATAAATTTATATTATAAAGTTTAATTAAAATATAAACTTTATACTATAATGTATTACCATACATTATATTCTTTCCCTTAGTAAATTTGAACATTTCAAATTACTTTAATTACCTCAATACCCTTTATGAGCTACCAATGAGACCCAATGGACCTACAGATTAGAAGCTCCAACGATATGAGATTAATTGACTAAACTCATTAACCAAGTTAATCAATATTCGTTAGCTGTGGGTACACTCCACTATAAGTCCATAGTTGCACTCTTCTACTGGGAATATATTTCTGTCTCCATGGATATTCACCAATAACAGCAAATTAGTCTTTCACGCGTATTCGTAACACCAACTTGGTCAAATTACCGTTTTCTCCTGGGTTACCTTTGCATTCTTAAGTACTAGTGTTCTCTAATAAACATCCTGTTTGTTGTCCAAGCATCAAACAGAAATCCTCTCAAGCCAGTGAAAGGGTAGGGCCCTTTGTTGAAGTCCAAGATACATCACTTAAGGGAACACTCATCTACTTACCCTAAAGTCAAGAAGGAGTGAATTCCATCTCGTGAAATTATGTTCCCAGCTCTCCACTCCATCTTGTCCCCAAAATGGTAGACTTATTGAGTTGAAGAACTGGCCACTCTCACCCATACAAATTTGATGTTCAAACTAATGTGGATTCTAGGAAATCAACTTCGGGATTTGTATTCATTCTAAATGGAGGAGCTATAGTATGGAGAAGTATAAAGCAAAGTTGTATTACTGACTATACGATGGAAGTGGAGTATGTAGCTGCATGTGAAGAAGTTAAGGAGGCAGTATGGCTTAGAAAGTTCTTGACCGACATGGAAGTGGTTCCAAATATGCATCTGACGATCACTCTTTATTGTGATAACAGTGGAATTGTTGCAAATTTCAAAGAACCAAGAAGCCATAAGTACAAAAGCACATCGAGCGCAAGTACCATCTCATCAAGGAGATAGTACACCAAAGAGACATGATCATCATGCAGATAACCTCAGAAGACGATGTAGAGCTGATCCTTTTATAAAGGCCCTTTTGGCTAAAGTGTTTGAGGGTCACCTAGTGGGACTAGAACTACGAGATAGATAAATCTAGGCAAGTAAGAGTATTAATGGGTATCTGATGCCCTAAATTATTGGATTTACTCTCTCATACTCAACATTGTATATATTTGTATATGTAAACCCACTGAAGTCTTAGTCCAACTGGGAGTTTGTTGGATTGTATATCCTAAAACTCGCAATTTGTAAAACTAAACATATTCTATTTGCAATAAACATGTTATTGATGTTTTATTCAATAAAATTGTTATTGAAAATGTAAATGCACTAAATCCAATAAACTAAGATTTATGACTATTACATGAATACTTGGACTTTATGTGGAGACATAAGAGTGGATCAAGTTCAAGTAGATAGCCAAAACAGTTTATAGTATACAGATAAGACTGAGTACCTTATTCTGAGGACACTATCGAATGTGGCATACTCTGTGTTTAGTACAAACGATGTGATCCTGAATCGTTCATGTGGAGACATACGAGTGGGGGTGTCCTATGTAAAGAGTTTGTATAAGACCGGACCAAGAAATAAGTCACTCTTACTTTATAACATTGTTTACTATTTAAGATTAACTCTTTCAAAGCGATAATGTAGGTAACTTGACCTTAATCCTGAGCTAACTATGAACTTCTATTTATTCGAGTTTATCCTTAGATTTCCATGGGTGAGGGTTGGCTCACAGTGCCGGCTCAATAAGCCTCTGATTTTAGGGTAGCACCGGGTAGATAGTTTGGGACATAGGGTGCAAAATGGAACTCACTCCTACCCGCTTTTAGGGATAAAAGAAAGGTTATTCCCTTAAGTCCTGACTTCGAGTCTTGAACAAGGGGCACCACCGTCTTCTTGGCCTGAGAGGGACTCATTTTGGTGATTGGATCATAAACCAATTGTTCATTAGAGGATCAGTAGGACTTAAAGAGCAAGATGTAATGTCGAGAGTAAAACAGCTTTTGACCCAGTCGTTATAACGAACAACCTGTGAAGGGTTAACTTACTGATTATGGTTAAATCAAATGGACAAAAATATATCTACAATGAGGGGAGTGCAACTACTAGACTTTAGTAGAGTGACCCAGTAGTTAACAGATGTTGATTAATTCGGTTTAAAGAGTTTAACCAATTAATCTCGGATCGGTTGAGCCCATGATCTGTAGGTTCATTAGGTGCCCCTACTAGCTCACAAATGAATTAAAACTTAGAATTGCATTATGAGTAAATTTGAAGCGTTCAAATTCGAATTAAGTGAATCAATAATTATATACAATATAATTACGTGTTAAATTAGCGAATTAAACGAAATTGGAGAATTGGAAAACATTTAAATTTGATTTAAATATAATTTACATGAATAGGGATTCATGATGAAAGAATTGGTGTGATATATTTAATATTTGATATTAAATTAATTTAATTATTTAATTAATTAAATAAAGATTAATTTTATTTTAAATTAATTATAAAATTAATTTTGTTTAAAATTAATGAATTTTATTTAATATTAGTTATTGAATTAATATTTTATAAAATTATTTTTATTTTTAAATTTTAATTTTAATTTTAATTTTGAAAATTAAGTTTCAAAATTGGAAACTGGTTTTTGTTTAAAATCAATTTAAAATGAAAAAAAAAAAAAAAACAAAAAAAAAACAAAACAACTCTAAGTGGGTTTTTCTCACATTGAACACTCACATTTTCACTTTCAAAGTGGTTTTAGGTGTCAAGCCATGAGACAAGTTGATGACTTGCTGAATTTGATAAAAATCAAATTCTTTCTAAGTTGAATTTTTCATGCAAAACTGAATTGAGGAAGAGAAAATGTTCTCCATTCTCATGTGACACCAAAACCAGAGACTTCTTATCATTTTTCCTCAGTTCTAACTCATTTTGGATACCACCATTCAATCTAAGGTCCTAGAGAATAGTAAGGAAGATCAAGTGGTGGTGTACAAGATTTTGGTGTGAAGATTCAAGTTGGATTTCAGTAATTGAAGAGTTCAACAAAGGTATAATTTCTGAAATCCTGTTTTTTTTTTAATATGACATGCTTGCTAGATTGCTAAAATTGATGAAATTAGAGTACTTAAGACCCCGATTGCCTGTGCATGTTGAATGTCAACGCCAACATGACTTTCACCTAAGTTCTTTTATTGCTAGCATGCACCCACACATTTTCAAACATTACATGGTCACTATGCATTCTCTCAATCAAGATCAATATGCCTCCGTCAGTCATAGTTCAACACATATTCAAAGGTATCTAGAAAAGTTACACAAATTGTCAGATAGTTAGAACTAGAGCGAATCCAAAGCATCAATGTTAGAAGATCTCTACAAAAATGTTAAATAAAAGGAAAATTAGCTAAAGAACTTCCATTAAAACATAGAGGAATATTGAAACCTAAACAATTTTTTAAGTACAACAGTTATTTGGAGGAAACTTGGGACTAGCCACCCACAATTTAAACCAAGGACAACTTCATGAAAATCGCATCATCTTCTTAAAAATCGATTATCATTTTTCTAGATAAAATCTCAAGCTCCAGAGATGGCAATTTGTTGGTCACCTCACCTCTCATAAATTAATATTCATCTTTCTTGAGAATGTCTCAAGCTCCAAGGATGACCATTTGCTTACATCTTCTCTTAGAAATCGATTATCATCTTTCTAGAGAAAATCTCAAGCTCCAAAGATGGAAATTTGTTGGTCACCTCACCTCCCAGAAATTGTTATTCATCTTTCTTGAGAATGTCTCAAGCTCTAAGGATGATTATTTGTTTACATCTTCTCTTAGAAATCAATTTTCATCTTTCTAGAGAAAATCTCAAGCTCCAAGGATAGCCATTTGCTGGCCACATCACCTCTCAGAAATCGATATTCATTGTTCTCGAGAAGGTGCTTATAATCTTAAGAAAAATCAATTTTCATTTTTTTGACAAGATTCAGTACAAGGATAATCCCTCGAAAAGGGGTTGGCTTTAGAATAATTGAACCTGGAGGAAGTTCAAACCTCTACCATATTGACGGGGTGTCATGGGTTATCCCCATGATAATCTAGAAACTACCTTAGAACACCGCCAAGGTAAATCTAGGGCGTAGAGAACCGTTCAAGGAAGTACCCAACATCAATCTTATAGGTTGGATTGGTCAATCTGCCAGCACCTCACATGGATACTGCTAAGAAGCTCAGCCTTGCTAAAAGCCAATTGACAGGGTCATTGAAGCAGCACAAGATAGAAGAAATTATACTCCCAAGCCGAGCCTAGAATGTTAACTCATAACAAGTAGTCATATATCAAGACCCAACATGAGAATGGGGATTAATGTTATGGATAATTTGGACCGAAGGATATAATTGACATTTAGAAACGACAAGGTCGAGAAGAAGCGTGATATGAGCCAAAAGTATAAACTGAGAAACAAAATGAGCAAACGAAAAGAGGGTTGGCTTGGGCCTGGCTTAAGCTAGCGTGCTCGACCTCGGTCGAGCCTTGCCAAATGACTAATGGAACATTCGTCCGAGAGAGCGTTTTGGGCTAGAGATATGGCCCAAACAAGCTGCTCGGTAAAGATCGAACCTAGCCAACATAAAATCTGACTTGCCTCTTGCCTGGTAGTTCACCAAATGATCCTAAGGAGATTCTGAAACCTTAGGGAACAACCTAGGTCAACTTTTCCTATAAATACACTCCTTATGGCTCCGTATGAGGTAACTTGAAAGTTCTTATTTATTCAATACATCTAGTTCTCTTACTAACTTGGGTATCGGAGACCTTTTTCTTTGTTTTGAAAGTCTTCTCTTCCCTAAATTACAAATTCACAGTTGCTCTCACGTGGAGGTCAAATACGTTAATCTTTGACCAAAAGCTGGCATCAACAAATATTAATGTGTAGACTTCAATAATAAATACCTTTAAAGTTAGTAGAGTAGAGTTGTTTAACATATATGTTGTGAGACTTCAATAATAAACACCTTAAAATGTATTATTAATCTATTTGAAAGTTTTGTTCGCTAGAAAAATACACACATGTATCACAATACCATTAACTTTTCTTTTTCATTCTTTTTTTTTTTCCCTTTTTTTAAGGAACCCATAAATTAATCGGGAGAGAGCAAAATAATAATAAATTTTGTTATAGTACTCATAGCCATCGTAGAAAAGAATACTGATATAAGGACTAAATATAACTAATACCTCTGGTTGGTTGATATCAAAATTTGGATAGAAAAAAAAAAAAGATACATAATCTTTACGTAACAATAATGGTAAATTCGTAATTTTGAAAAGAGAAGATAAAAAAAAAAAAAAAAAAAAAAAAAAAAAAAAATATCAAAGTCAGAATGAGAACTCAATAATAGAGAAGTCAGAAGTTTAAGTTACATCGTATAAAGCTATAATGACATATTTATAAGAAAAATGAGATGGAGTTTACCTTTTCTTATTAAAATAAAGATGAGATGAATCTTTCTTTATTATATATAAGTTATGATTAAATCTTACCTTATTTTTTTTTTTCTAATCTTTTGCTTATTTCGTCTAGTCAAAAATCAACCATAACACCTCCAAAAATATATTAAATTAATAAAATTAAAGAGATTTTTTCATAAATTTTTGTTTTTTATTTAGGATGTGTTTGGATCGTCGTAATGAAATTAGGATTACTGACAAATTGATTACGATAAGATTTGTTGTTTAAAATCGGATTATTAAAAATGTTGAAGCTTATGTTTGGAGTGTAGGGTTGGATTGCTTGGATTTCTGATGTCTAGATTTGGATTGCAGAGTTGAGTTAGGTTGGATTGTATTTTACTGTTTTTTTAATTATTATTGCAGACTATTATTACTTTTTTGACTTTGTGTTACCTAAGCTTTGTGGCATTATATAATTTTTATACCCTAATTTTTCTAATGCTATTTTATTTCACAAAAAAAATAAAAATAAAATAAAACTACTTTCCATATTTATATGATTTGAACCCTAACTAAAAAACATAAAAAAGACATCAACTCATAACTTACTAATATATATATATATAATAGTTTTTGTAACCATTTAACCAATTAGACAAGGATCATATTGGAATATTAAGGTACATGGATTCTAAATAATCATGATATGATATAAGGAGGAAGGTCCAAAGTGATACAAAAGTCAAAGTACAAATAATTGAGTTAAATAAGTAGTGATATTTATGAATGCTTTGGTGGTATAGCAATTAACTATATATGATAATTGCCTCAAGAACTAACCTTATCCGACAAAATAATTGTTGCCTTAAAATCCAACGTTATTATGTCAAACCAAAGTTGGCAATTAGGTCCAAGGTCACAAAACGGTTGGAGTTCGGTAATCATTTTATTTTTAAATAATTTTAAATAATTTCAATTTTAATTTAAATGATGTATAATTTAGTTTTTGATTTTTGAAAATTATATTTTGTTTTCTGAGCTTGTTTTAATTTTCAAAAACATGCTTGAATTTTGAAAATATCATAAAAGTTGGAAAAAACACAAATTAGAGAAATCAATAAGTAACAATAGTATTTGTAAGCTTAATTTCATGAATAAAAAACATCTCAAATGATTATCAAACTATATTTAAGTTAAGTAAATACTTAGTCATCTAAATAAAAAATTTTAACTTTGTCATGTACAAATGTCAAAAGATTATTGGATGAAAGGAGTAAATTTATAGATTGAATTAAGATTCAAATCTTAATTTGATTTTATCTTAATCAAATCTCAAAAACCCAATTTTTTTCATAATATCTAGTCTATAAATCATTTTGAAATTATATTATCTAATCTTTATATTTTAAATTACCTAAATATGGCCATGTAATCATAAAATAAAATGGACAAAAGGGAAAATAAAAAGTTAAAAATTTTGTCACATGATAACTTGAACATTTGAATGGGTTGCACAAAAATGAAGCAGGTTAGAATATACTCAAATATTTTTCTACATTAAAATGTAAGGTAGTTCATGATTATTTTTAAATTTTTTTAACACAATAAGTATTGGAAGATTCGAACTATAAACTTCATTGATTGATAACAAGATATCAAAACTTTCGCAAATATTTGTAGAATTAATTTTTCATTAATATAATTTAAAATTACAAGTTTACACTTTTTTTAAGACAAGCTTGCACCTAATATAATGATGGTTTATACTTGATTTATTATATTTATATTTTGCAAGTGACCTATTATTATTATTATTTTAAAAGATAATTGATTTATACCATTATTTTACGTTATTAAAATTTAAAAAATATATTTACATTACAAATTAAATTAGCCACATTTAAATTTAAAATGTTCTCAAGTCCTAACAAATTTATAAATTTTTTAAAGAAAAATTATTTTTAAAATTTCATATGTTTATCTTTTAATAGGCCAAGATTTCAAAGATAAAATTTTAACACAAACCATAAAAAATGAAATAAAATGTAGTTTTAGAATTTAGTGATATTAAACCTTCTAAAGGTTAAAAAAAATGTGTGCATATGTCATATTGCAAGACGTTTATTAACTTAAGCATAACTTAAATAGTTAAGTATATACCATCAACCAGTTAGAGGTAAGAGTTTCAAATATTTACACTCACATATTGTTGAACTCAAAATATTTGAAAATACTAAGAATAATAAAATGGTTAAAACCCATCTGACATAATTGTGCATAATTTCTAATAAGGAATATCTACAAGAGTAGATATAGAGAAAAGTAGGGGGAAGTTAAAAAGCTATGGCATTGATGATCATGAAAGCATTGAATTTGCTTTTATTATGATTTCATAAGAAATAGAGTAAAGTTGTGGACTTTGGATTTGGCATATTTTTCTAAAGTTGAAATTTGGTAAATGTTTGATTGGAAAAAGAAAAATAAATCCCAAAATGGTACACTTGGCTTATATTTATTGCTCTATGTGGTCCTCTTTTCCAATCCAACATAACAAAGTTGATATCTCTCTCTCTCTCTCAAAAAGTGGATTGTGAAAACAAATTAACAAATTATTTACTACTCCTTCTCTATCATCAAATAAATTAAATGTAATGTTTTTTTTTCTTATAATTATTTTAATTATGAAACTATCAATGTTGTAATGAGTACTATCACTAAAACTTTGAATACAAATATATGATTTGAAAATTTTCTATACTAAGATAATATATTTTAAGATATTATATTTTAATCACTTAAAAAATTATATTTTAACAATAAATAAATTTAAAGGTTAAATATATATTTTGGTCCCTCTAATGGACTTTTATTTTTTGTAAATTTGTTTTTTTCCTCCTTCAATTTGTGGCGTAATTCGAAAATATGTTTCTCATGTTTAAATATGATAAAATTGATAGATGAGAAAGTTGTAGATCTCATTTATAGATGAGAAAGAAAATGTAAGGATGTTAACTAATGAAAAACCCCACAAGTTTAAGAGAGGAATGAAATAACTCATTTTATGTGGTAGGTTTCCCAAATTGATCATGAAACCCACCAATTGATTTCATTTATACACCTTAGTAAATACTATCAATGAAAACAACCAGTCATATATAAATTAATTTATTAGTGTCAACTTGAGCATATAATTCAACTACATTAACATTACAACCTTGACAACTGATTATTGTTATCGGAAATAAACTCACTAGAAATGGAAAGGAAAAAACATTTTATACTCCTAAACTATGCGAAAAGTATCACTTAAAATCCTAAGCTAATAATTTATGTCAATTGAAACTATAAACATCAAAGTAAATATAGTTCAACTAGCATAAAATGTGTATCATTGACCAAAATATCTAAAATTCAAGTCTTCATCCCATGTTGATCTAAAAAAACAACCCACCAATTGATTTCATTTATACTTCTTAGTAAATACTATCAATAAAAACAACACGTCATATATAAACTAATTCATTAGTGTCAACTTGAGTATATAATTCAACTACTCAAGCATTACAACCCCAAAAATTGATTATTGTTATAGGAAATAAACTCACTAGAAATGGAAAGGAAAAAACATTTTATACTTCTAAACTATGAGAAAAGTATCACTTAAGATCCTAAACTAATAATTTATGTCAATTGAAACTATAAACGTCAAAGTAAATATAGTTCAACCGGCATAAAATGTGTACCATTGATCAAAATGTCTAAAATTCAAATCCTCATCCCATGTTGAACTAAAAAAAAAATTTTTAAAACCCATAAGCTAGTCAATGATTCAATTTTGAACCCTTAATGCATAATTTCAAATGTTTTATAATGCTAGCAAAGATTAACATAAGTTAGAAAAAAAAATTGTTAAAATCAAATGAGTAGCAACGACTTTTCATTAATTTGAGTGATTTTTGTCCACTCATCTATTTTATTTTTCTCTACTTATTTATAAAGAATTACATCATACTTGTTCTTGCTACTTTGGTAGCATTGTGTGAGAAATGCAATTCCCTAAGCGACAAGCCGGATTCAATTTTTAAATCTGACACTTGATGGTCCTAACATTCTCTGATGACCTATCAGCATTATTATTCTTTGTCTTAAAAACATTTAAGAGTATTGAGACTTTACTCACAAACCAACACGAGTCCTTTTAGCATGTTTTTTTCTCAATAATGTGTTTAATTTTGATGTTCTTATGATTGAGCCAACAAAAAGAAAGGTGCACCTTATTAGTCTAGGTAGAAGCTATCAATTCTTTTTAAGCCTTTTTTTTTTTATAATCATACTTTCATATCCTCTGGATTCCTCTCATTCAAAAGTGATCTCAATTCATTTTATGTACCCCTCTTGAGCTCATGCGTTATGGAGAAGAATAGTTTTGTTTGGTAACTTTGAGTAAGATTTCAAATAGAACAAGTGAAAGTAGTTATAAAACACCAACTAATAGTCTACATTAATTCACATATGAAAGTTTAGGGTTTAAGTTGATACAATTATATCTTTGAAGATTTTAATTGATACAATCTCAAAGTTTAGGCATATAAAATGTTTTTTTTTTCAAAATATTGGTAAACAAACAATAGATGGTTTCATTAATTTTTTATAAAAAAAAATGATTAAAGTAAAAGTTTTGTCTCTAAACCTTAAGGTTTGTTTCTATTTAGTCTCACAGCTTTCAAAAGTATTAAATAAGTTTCCTAAACTTTTAATTTTGTATATAATAGATTCCTAACTGATAAATGTGCATGCATCAAATTGTAATAAAGTAAAACTGTTCAAGATTGAGTATCGTCCTCTGGAGATCGGGTTATTAATTCTCTTAGATATTATAGTGATCGTTCCAATTTTATTTAAGTGACCAACTGATGATTGAAATCCTAAGCTAAAGAAAGCAGTAGATGGTGACAAACGCGATGAAGATCAAATAGAAACACATAGTAGGGTAATGACTTCATTAATTGTTTAACTAGAATCACCCTTGAATTTATATTACTCAATCATAGACCTAAGCCTAATATCCAAGTATCCTCTCTCGAGCTCAACCTCTTCTTGCACCTATCCAATAAATTCATGACTTGCAATTTTTTAACTAAGCATGATACTAAGACTTTTATGAAAGGCTCTGTGGTAGTTTTCCACATCATCAAATTTCTTATATGCTCTTAATACAATACTTCTATGAAGGGCTTGTCCCTAGTATAAGAGGTATTGTTGATGCAACTATAGGAGGAGCCCTAGTCAATAAGACCCCTTCTGAGGGGAAAGCATTTATCTCCATCATGGAAGCCAATGTCCAGTAGTTTGGGGCACGAGCCTCCTACCCTTAAACATTTTCACAAGAGATAAGTGAACTTAAAGTTGAGCTTGTTGAATTATCCACTTTTGTGAAATAGGCTTTCTCTGCGAAGGCGCAGCCCCAAGAGTCTAGAGCTAAGGTGAGCTACGTTGGAAATTGATAAGGTGGACAGATGTACAATTATAGCCGTGGGGCAATCAAGGAAATCAAGGGTAGAGTAGGCCAGAAATGCCTTTGGAGAATGTGGTGAAGAGTCTGGCAAACATGACTATGTAGCTCAAGCAGAATTATGAGATGACTCTCTCCCACATGCAGAACATGGCTAATCAAATTTCCCAGTTGGCCAGCATTATTAGTACAATAGACACTCAGTATAGGAGCTCCCTTCCCAAACAGTGTCTGATGTTCATAAGGTTAGTGCCATCTCCACTATTAGTTGCATTGAGATCCCTCGTTGCTTGTTGTTGAGCTTACTGTTGAACCAGTTGAGTTTTTAAATGAAGAAAATGTTGAGGAAAATATTTCCAGCCCGCCCAGAAGATGTGAGGTAAGATTTGCTTCACCTTTAAATTTAAAAGCTAATATCCCTGGTGCTTTTCCTAGCAGGTTGATTGTTGCTCGGGGAGGATCACTCAAGGGGGAGGTGAAATCTATCCACTCTTATGGAGACAAGAGTTGTACTGCAAAGGGCAAGAATGTTTGGGCTGATGTTCCTGGAAAGGAAAAAAAGGGAAGAGGATAAATAGGAGGCAATTCTTTCAGGTAACTTGCCTGTTAAGCATGAAGACCCAGATATGTTTCTTGTGTCCTGCCAGATAGGGACTAGGAAATTTGAGCATGTCATGTTAGATCTAGGGCCTGCTATAAATATTATATCTACCCCTATTTATTATGAATTTAAGTCTCACATCCTGCACTCTGTTGATATTTTGGTGCAGTTAGCTGATCTCTCTCTAGTTAGGCTATTAAGGTTAGTTAAGGATGTTCTAGTTAGAATAGATGGCTTATCTTTTCTTGTTGATTTTTATGTGATTGATGTGAATGTTGATCCCCTTCCCTCTAGTTTATCAATTCTATTAGGTAGACCATTTCTAAAGACAGCTAAGGTTGTCATTGATAAAGGGTCCCTTAAAATTGCACAAGGAGAAATTTTGAAATTTTTTATATGAATTTTGATATCCCTATTATTAATCCTGCTTGTTCAAGTCAATACTTTCTCTGGATAGTGGTCAACCTCCTATGTTGGAGGTGAGAGATGCTGACACAGGAGATAATAGCAAATATGGATGATAAAGTCAAGTCGGGTCAAACATAGCGACCTTAAAAAATTGCACTACCTAGAGGTAACTAGGATTTACATTTTTATCGCTTTCTTAGTATATGTTTCCTTTCTATTATTTTTATTCTTGATTAGGCTTAATTCTTTCAATCTTTCTTGAATTTAGGTTTTTTTTGTACATTTAGGAAATGGAGAAGATTTTATTTCATGTGCTAGATATCACTGCCATCCTCTATGTCAAATTCAGGGAAGTTTTCCGTTTTTCCTGCATTTGTCCCATATTTTCTTTTATTTATCCATTGGGGATAATGTTAGATTTTAAGTTGAAGGTGGGGAGGTCTATGTTCTATTTGGAGCCCTTGAGCATTTGGGCTCGAGCTATTTTTTTGTGTGCTTTATATGCATGTTTACTCACGTTGTGTGGTTCATTATTATGACTAGTTGATGATGCACACCCTTGTGATTTTAATTTTTATGAAATGATGTTTGAGATGAAAAAACATGATTTTTAGCTTTTTTTCAAAAAAAAAAAAAAATCTTATTTTTCATGCATGTTTAAGTTCTTTGTCTGCATACATTAGGTCTTCCATGCTTAGAATTGTATTACTTGACTTATATTTTTGTTGTCACTCTGAAAGGCCCCATTGATCAGAGAGTGTCTTGCGTGATAGATTGTAATGTAATAATGAGGAGTAAAAATGATTTATATGCTTGCTTAAAAATTTATAGATAAAAATGTTGTATTTGAAAAGAAAACATCATGAAATAGAACAAAAGAAAAAATGAACTTGTAATGTTATGCATGACTATGAGTAGAAAGAGCCACCTTTAATGTGATTAATTAGGACACTCGCGAGAAAAGAATGAGTATAGTTCCTACAATAATGTATGAAAGATAATATCTCTAGGTAAGATAAATGCAAGTCTAGGACACCCTTAATTAAATTTCAGGCACCTTAGTTGACATACTACCATCTTCATTGTTTTGATACTTGATAGTTCGTGTTTGAGTCAATGTAAGGAGAAAACAAATTAAGAGTTATTTAAAACCATCTCAAGCAACCAGGATGCAATTAGAAGGGCTTTGAACTCACTCATACGTGAATAGGTCTAGGATTAATTTTAAATTGTACTTCATTAATCAATTATAATTTGATTTCATTATTGGGTCCAAGTTAAATCTAAGAAGACTGTTGAGAATTGAGTAACGAACCGTGCAATTTGAGTGAATGTATCTTTTGTTTGACTTGTATTTTATTCTACCTTGCTCGAGGATGATCAAGAATTAAGTTGGGGTGATGATAGCGCTTAAAATGTGCTATCATATTCCAATTAACTTAAGATCGTTCTTGTATTTTTTGTGTTTACTTAATGATTTTGTAGGTTTCAACTAAGAGGTAAAACAGTGCGTTGGAGACGAGATGGAGCTAAAATGAGCAAAACAGAACTTTATTGCATCAATCGGGAAAGAAAAGGCAAAAATTACCACTTTTCCTTTGGAGACAGAATAGTGCCGCCCAGCTAGGTGCCAGGCTCAGCGCTGTAAGACAAAGAGCATTGTTTTCGTGCACACACAGTGCACTGCGACATTGTCTCAAAGCGTTGTGGCACTTCAAAATTCTTAACATGAGATTTCCATCAGTGTCGCACTATAACAATTATTATAAAAATAGATTTTTCTTCCCTTTTCTCTTACATTTTGATCATTTTATGCATCTGAACTCCACTCCATTGATAGGTATGTTGATTATAGGCTAAGGTAACTTATTCTAGATTGGGTCTTAAGATTTTTCTCTAGTTTCATGTACTTGAGAGTTTTCAAATCGAATGTTATTGCATTTGTTTGATTCAATTTTATTCTTATAGATTATGATTATATTATTAAACACTTGGGAATTTTATGATTGATGCTTTTAATTAACATTTGATATGTGATATATAATTTTATGTTGATCACTAACAAGCGATAGGTTAGGTTAGCTTGCAAATCATGTTGTTCTAACTAATCTAGGATTGATTCGAATGAATATTTAATCATGGCTTTTCTTGTTGAACATCCCACCTAATGTTTCCCTAGATCTTAGTTCAACTAAGACAAATTTGAATTTGCATGCTTTTCATCAATTCTATTTAGACTAGATAGTTGACTAGGACGAACTAATTGGCTTTTCCAATTATGATTAGGTGTAAGCAAATATTCAATTTTGGTAATGAGGATTCGATGATCAAGTATTTTGAATAGGAAAAATCCATAATAACCCAAGTTAGGCCTTCTTAAAAATAGTTTCACTACTTTCACTTTGTGCTTTAATTTTATGCAATTTAATTTCTCTTGCAACCAATCAACTTCAAACCCCATCTTTTCAGTTACCTCAGACTGTAAACAGCTTGATAGAGAAATTTAAAGCTTCTCTATGTTTGACCAAATGCTACTACTGCTACATATTTAGTGGAAACAGTTATTTATGTGGTCCGGAATTAGGCAACAAATTCCGACCAACCAACCACTGAATTTTTACATACTTTGCACTTCCCTGGTCCTCTACACCTCAGATTGAGCTTCTTCTCCTTCATCCTCTCCACTTTGTCATCTACAATTCATGCTCTACTTCACAATCCACACTCCCTACGTTATTCCTAAGTATGTACTCGCTTGTCCTTAATGATTTTTCAATTTGTTGCTTTTTTTTCTTTGTTCCATATCTATGAAGTAGCATGTCTAGGATTCATTTGGTCGGGTTTTAGATTTTTGTTCATGTCTACGAGTTTTTTGATCCCACAGGTTTCATATCATAACAATGTACCCAAGTCGCACAACTATTTTTCCCTTCTATTTCATAGGTCGAATTAGTAGACATGGACCAAAGGTATGGTGATAAGGAGTATAATGTATAAGTTTAGAATAGAAAAGGGCTCGAATAAGAATGAAAACTAGTAGGACAATGAGATCCCACAACATAACTGTTGGGTTGTTCTTCAATTCGAAACGGACTTTTTCATGAAACACCCGCGGCCCAAACTAAAGAAAACCAATCTACTTTGAAAACCAGCTGATATTACAAGTTGAATCAAAACCATGTGCTAAAAGCACAATCCGTGTGAAAGCACTTTCTGACCCTACACGTTGATGGCCAAGATTAAACTATAGCACTGACTTATCTGAAGGCTTTGAATGACTATCTCACTTTTTTCATTCTTTCTGTTTCAGAGAGCTCAAGAGAGAGGGAAGAACAATGGTGAAATTCTGTCAATTTTCTTAGAGAGATCTAATGAAGATGAAGATCAAATTGCTATGCATGAAGAGTAAAGAGAAGGGGAAGAAGGAAGACACCAGTCTTTAACGTGGTTCGGCCATAAAAAGACCTACATCCATGGAGGAGCTAAGATTTATTAAATCTTGTAGAGTTTTTTGAAGAATACAAATAACTACCTAGGATTCTTTCTTTCGTTTTCAGTATATTCAACCAGCTAGCTAAGTTGTACTTCATAGGACTTTACAAAGGATTGTTATAACAAACTTGTAAAGTTGATTTCAATAGTATTCCATAACAAATCTCCTCCTTGAAATGACTTTATCAAGTTCTTGTTCAACTTTTCCTTTTTTGCTAACCCTTTCTTCTTTATCCTTTATCTCTTAGCTCAAAACCAATAATGTCGAGACACTTCTAAAGTTTGAGCTGGGTCACTGCCTTGGTCAGCATGTCAAAGGCGTTCTTTGAGGTATAGATCTTCAACACCTCTATTTTCCTTTCTTCTATATGTTCCCTTATAAAATGATATTTAACATCAATATGCTTTGTACGATTATGATATTTTGGATGTTTTGATAAGTGTATAGTGCTTTATTTATCACAATATATCTTGAATGTATCTTGTTTGATTCCAAAGTTTAGTAGTAATCCTTTGAGCCATAAACTCTCCTTTACAACTTCTGATAGTGCTATAAACTCAGCCTCAGTGGTTGAAAGAGCTACTATAGACTGTAAAGTAGCTTTCCACTAAGTACACAACTCCCATATAGGAAGACATAACCTGATAAGAACCTTCTTCTATATAAATCCCCCATATAGTCTGAGTCAACAAAGCCTATTAGCTCAAGATCACTATTCAATGTCTGTTGGTATAACAGTCTGGCACTCATAGTGCCTTTTAAGTACCTCATAATCCACTTGGTTTCCTCCCAATGCCTTTTGCCAGGGTTAGCCATGTACCTACTGAGCAGACTTGTAGCATAAGCAATATTTGGCCTTGTAGAAATCATAAGATACATCAAACTTCCCACTGCTTAGGAGTAGGGAACAGTAGACATTTATTTTAAATGCTCAATATCTATTTCTTTTGGTAAATTTTCTGCTGACAATTTAAAATGATGAGTTATTGGTGTGTTAACTGTTTTAGCTTCTGTCATATTGTATTTCTTGATTAATTTCTCACAATATTGTGACTGATCAATGCTTAACTTGAATGCTAACCTGTCTCTGTTGATGTCTATGCCTAATATTCTGCTTGCACTGCCCATATCTTTCATTTCGAATTCTGATTTTAATTAGTCTTTTACTAGCTTTAGCTCTTTCATGGTAGTTCTTGCCAGTAGCATATCATCTACATATAGGAGTAGATAGATAGGATTAGCATAGGTATTGGAGTTTATATAGACACAACTGTCATAAGAGCTTTTAGTAAATCCATTTTTCTGTATAAAGTCATTGAATCTTCTGTTCTAGTACCTAGGAGATTGTTTAAGTCCATAGATAGACTTCTTCAATAGGCACGAATGATCTTCCTTTCCACTGACTTCATAACCTTTATTTTGACACATATAAATGGTTTCATCTAGAAAACCATTTAGGAAGGCTGTCTTAACATCAAGATTTTCCAACTCTAGATCTTATTGAGCCACAATAGATAATAAAAGCCTGAAGTCTGTTGGACCACAGGGGAAAAAATCTCATTGTAGTCAACACCTTGTCTTTGAGTGGATCCCTTTGCAACTAACCTAGTTTTATATCTATGTCCTTGAACATTTGGAACACCTTCTTTATACGTGTACACCCACTTGGATGCAATAGGCTTGCACCCTTTAGGTAATTGAACTAGGTCTCAAGTGTCATTTCTTATAAAAGACTCAACTTCATTATTCATAGCCTCTATCCATTTCTTTTCCTTAGCACAACTCACTGCCTCTTCAAAAGTGGAGGGTTCTAGCTCACTATCTAGTTCTAAGGCATTTAAAGCTAGATTGATGTAGTCATTATACCTTGAGGGTGGTACTATAGTTCTCCTTTGCCTGTCTCTAGCTAGGCTATAATCCCTTAGGTCTGGTCCCTCTTGCTCAAAGTCTGATACTGACTTCTCTTGTTCTTCTCCATGGTGAGTCAACTGGCTACTAGTATGATTAGTATTTGAGCTTGAGGGATCTACTGTAGGCAACAAAGAGTGTTCCACCTCAATTGTCTTTGTCCTCTCTTGTGGTGCTGATTCATTTGAGTTAGGCCTTTGCATAAACATTTCTGTCTTGGCTACTAGTATGATTAGTATTTGAGCTTGAGGGATCTACTGTAGGCAACAAAGAGTGTTCCACCTCAATTGTCTCTGTCCTCTCTTGTGGTGCTGATTCATTTGAGTTAGGCCTTTGCATAAACATTTCTGTCTCTCTAAAAATGACATCTCTGCTTATTACACACTTCTTCTTAGTAGAATGCCACAATCTAAAGCCTTTCACTCCTTCAATGAACACCAAAAATATACATTTTACTACACGGGCAGCTAACTTCCCTTTGTTCTGATGTACAAAAATTGTGCACCCAAACACCCTTAGGCTATTTAGGTTAGGTGGATGTTTGGTACACCTTTCTTCTAGAGTGAATAGATCAAGTGAGGCATGAGGTCCTTTATTGAGAGTATAGACTGTATAAGAGGTTGCTTTAGCCTAAACCTTTTCTGGTAGGATAGCATCTGATAAGAGACTCCTTACTCTTTCCATCATTATTCTGTTTAGTCTCACTGCCACCCCATTTTGCTAAGGTGTGTACCTCATAGTCTTGTGTCTAACAATCCCTTGCTATCTACAGAAAACATTAAACTCTTCTACACATAACTCAGGTCCATTATCAGTCCTTAGGCACTTTATTTGAAAGTTAGTTTTTTTTTTCAACCATAGTTTTCCATTTCTTGAATTTCTCAAACACCATGTCCTTAGTTTTTAGGAAGAATATCCAATATTTCCTAGAATAATCATCAATAAAGGTTAGGAAATACCTAGCACCACTTAAGGATTGGAAAGGTGAAGGGTCCCAAAGGTCTGAATGCACATAGTCAAGGATGGCCTTAGTTGTATGCTAAGCCTTAACAGAACTCTGCTTGGTAGCCTTGCCTATCACATAATGCTCACAGGAAAAATAGGCTCTAATGAATTCCTTTAGGCAGAATTCCTTCGTTGACAAGAGCTTGGAGGCCTTTGACATTGATATGTGAAAGTCTTTTGTGACAAAGATCTCCCTCAGTAAGCTCCTTGGTAGTCACAACTAGGGCTGAGTGCATTTTATGAACTCCTTGAACAACATAGACCCCATTTATTTTGATCCCTTTGAGAATAGGCTTACCATTCTTCAATACTTCACATTAACCTTCCTTTCCTCTGTACTCACAACCAATTGAGTCTAGCATGCCTAGTGAAATTAAATTTCGATTCAATTTAGGCACATGTCTAACATTTCTCAGTAGTTTGAATGTCCCATCTTCTAGCTTGAGTGAGACTGAGCCTATTCCAACTACTGGACATGAGTTATTATTACCCATGTATACTGAACCTCCATCCAAATCTTTGTATGTGCTGAAACAGTCCTTGTGAGGTGTCATATGAAAAGAGCACCCTGAATCTAGAACCCAATCTAGGTTCTTAGCTGGTCCAACATCATCAGCCCTTTGATTTGATGTACCTAGGTCATCTGAATAGAAAAAAGAGTCCTCCCCAACTGAAGCTTCTCTTGACTGGTTTGTCTGACTTTTTTGTTGTTGTTGTTATTGTTGGGATTGGTGTCCTAATTCTTGCGGAGTCTCATTGTTTGTAAAGATACACATTGTTTGATGAATAAAATAATTGTTATTTAATTCTAACATTTACTCATATCCAATAAACAAAGCTCCTTGGTTATCTTTGTGAACTTAAGCATGTATATGTGATATACACATGGATCATGCCTTAAGTGATGACCTAAATAGGTTTGTAGTATAAGGATTAGGGTGGGATACCTGATCCTGGTGACACTACGGATACGACCCGCTTTGTAAAGGTTTGTAAGTGTTGTAAACTACTACAGATGGTAGATCCTAACCATTCATGTGGAGACGTGCGAGCGGGGGTGTCCTATACAAAGATTTTGTATAATACCTAGAGCACGAGATGACTAGACTCTGTATATAACGCCGTTGATACTAGAGACTTACATCTCACCTAAACGACCATAGGTGACATGATGTTTTGGGAACTCTTGCCTTTGAAGGCAGTCTTTTGATTAGTATGGGTGAGAGTGGCCAGATTGCCAACTCAACATGTCTACCTTCTTAGGGACTTGTCTGATCTGGGAGCTGAGAACTCAATCTACAAGATGGAATTCACTTCTTTCCCGAAGTAAGGATAAGTAGAGAGATTGCTCCCTTAAGGGCTGATTCTGGGGCTTGAACATAGTGGCCACAACTTCTCTTTGGAAGAGAGGACTCATTCATAGTAGAACTATGACTTATGTTCATTAGAGGAATCAGTGGTACTTAAGGAGTTAGATGTAACTATAGGGTCATAATGGTTATTGGCCCAGCTGTACTTACGAGCAATCTGTAAAGGGTTGTCGCACCGCTGATTGGTTAAGATGGACACATAATATATCTGCGGTAAGGAGAGTTCAGCTGTCGGTCTTTAGTGGAGTGCCTGGCAGTTAACAGATGGTGGATCCTATGACTAAAGAGTTTAGTCAGTTATTCACGTACCGTTGGAGCTTCGAGCTACAGGTCCATAAGGTCCCCTTCATAGCTCAATGGATTCAGTTGAGGATCAGTTCTTGGTGTTTATTTGAAATGTTCAAATTGACAAGAGGTTATTTGATTATATATGATATAATCAGTTTGGTGTATGAGATGCATCTAGTGGAGGATTAATGTAAATGAGATTTACATTAAGTACCATGGAATAGAAAAAGAACGGTTTATATGTTTCATGAGATCAAATATTAAAACTATAGGTTATAAATATAGTATGATACGTTGGTTACCATTTATATTTATAATAATATTAATTATTAGATAATTAAATCTTTTTCTCTAATAACCAATTGAGTGGGAGGTTATTAGTGGTTCATGGTAACCATGAGATAAAAGAAAAATTATTTTCCTAATTTTAGTAAGTTTTTGGAAAAGATTTTTGTCAAAAAAATTTTTTGAGATTTCTCTCTCGAAAAGAATCTCACAGAGCTTGTCAAGTAAATATGGATTTACTAAATGATAGTTTGACAAAACTTAAACGATCGTGTAGTGTTTGTAGGCGACAGACACACTGTTAAACGATGAGTTAAACGATCGCTTAGCTTTTACTAGACAATCGCTTAGCTTTAGCTAAACGATTGGGCATCAACCTATACGATAGGTTTCAACCATCTCCCACTTGCAAAATTATGTACACAGTTGTTGAATCCTCCTTCGCCTGCCTCAATCCAAGTCCACACCGAGCCCACCCTTTGGATTCTCACACCGAGAATACCAAGGTAGCCTTCTTAGTGGTGTCATACTCAACTCAACGCCGTCGAGGTTATGTGGAAGTCGTTCGTGTTACTGGGGTGTTCGTGACCGAGGTGATCACAGAGTTCCAGTATGTGATGTTTATGCTATGGAGCGATTTGTTGTTCGAGCATTCGAGGTTGCTGTGTTAGAGCGTTCGTGATCAAGGAGCGTGGATCTACAAATGTGTGTACAGATTTCTCTTCTTGATCATTTGTAGTTTTCATGTTGTAATTTCTTTATTGATTGCATAACCGCTTGTTTCATTTTTCGACTATAATTGTAATGTTCATGCATGATTGTAATTTGGAATGATCTATTTTGTTGCTCATGGAAATCCTCGTGTCGATTTCCTTCAGTTGTTTGTTCTTCTGTTCATTTTTCCATTTCAGGGTTCTGCAATCCTTGATTAGATACCCAAATTTTTTGCAATATTTGCATCTAATCTTGGATTTTTCATTGCCTTCTTCTGTGGTATTCTGCTTGCGCTTTTCTTTATTGTTTTGCTTAGATTTTCCTTTCACAAATAAACCTTCAACACTAGGTTTCTCTTCCTTGTTGGTTAATAGCTCCATTTCTCTGATCGTGAGGGCTAAAATTATTATGTCAATAGTAATCGAGTCACTTCCATATTTTAAGGTTGTCTTGACATCTTTGTAAGAGTCTGGAAGTGAATCCAAAAGTACAAAGGCTTTCTTATCAGCCCAATGTCTTCACCTTGAGTCTTAAACTCTGCCGTAATTCTTTTAAAGTCATCAAGGTTTTCTGTCAAAGCTTTTTAAGAGCTCATCTTGAAAGTAAAAAATCTCTCTCTCAGAAAAATTTTGTTTGGCAAATTTTTTGTTTCATAGAACTCATTCAACTTAGTCCACATCTTAAAGGCTGTTTCTTGATCAATAACCTGACTGAACACACTGTCTGATAGGTTTAAGACAAGTGTTCCATGAGCAATCAACTCCATATTCTCCCTTTCTTCTTTTGTTGCAGTGGTAGGTAATTTGGTTGGGTCTTCAAAGGCTTTGTGTGCCCTTTGTTCCCCAAAACAACCCTGATCTTGGATTTCTACAAGCTAAAGTCTCCTTTCCCATCAAATTTCTCAATGTCATATCTTGTTAATGCCATATTTGAGTTTTTTTTAAGATTCTGAATGCTTCAAGATCTTCTTTCTTTAGTTCTTGACTGATCTTGAATATTTCTTGCAAACTCTGATACCACTTTGTTGGGCTATTTTTCACTTCAAAATGGGCTTTTTCATGAAACACCCGAGGCCCAAACTAAAGAAAACCAATCTGTTTTGAAAACCAGCTGATATTACAAGTTGAATCAAAACCATGTGCTGAAAGCACAATCCATGTGAAAGCACTTTCTCACCCTACATGTTAATGGCCAAGATTAGACTACAGCACTCACTTGTCTGAAGGCTTTGAATGACTATCTCACTTTTTTCATTCTTTCTGTTTTAGAGAGCTCGAAAGAGAGGGAAGAACAATGGTGAAATGCTGTCAATTTTCTTAGAGAGATCTGATGAAGATGAAGATCAAATTGCTATACATGAAGAGTAAAGAGAAGAGGAAGAAGGAAAACACCAATCTTTAACGTGGTTCAACCATAAAAAGACCTACATCCATAGAGGAGCTGATTTATTAAATCTTGTAGAGTATCTTGAAGAATACATATAAGTAGCTAGGATTCTTTCTTTTGTTTTTCAGTATATTCAATCAACTAGCTAAGTTGTACTTATATAGGACTTTACAAAGGACTATTATAACAAACTTGTAAAGTTGATTTCAATAGTATTCTATAACAATAACGAGATACGAAATGGGAAGGAAAATAGATTGAGGTATGAGAGACTACTAAAAGGCACGATTTGAGAGCACCTAAAATAACCTAAAGTTTGCATGATAATGGGAGTCACAATGTTATGAGAGCCCTTATAATGTAATGAGAGACCACATAAAGTGCGAGAGATTGAATTAGTATAATGACGATTTATTATCGACCTAACAATTTTCATGAGAGATTAATAATGATCCAATACAATAAGTCTGGTTAAATATGCAATCTATCAAATTGAACTTTCAACCTAAATATTCTCACTCTTGCTATCAATGAAATGGGCTCTCGGCGATTCAAAATAATAAAAATAAAAATAAAAATAAAAATAAATAAAACTAATTTATACCCTAAATTAAGATCAGTCAAATCTCATAAATATTAAAAGAAATAAAAACTCAATTCCCAATAACGGCGCCAAAAACTTATATGCACAAGCTCATGCATCAAATAATAATATAGTTAAAACGGTCAAGTGATTGAGTATCATCCTCTAAAAAAACTGTTTAAGGGACTGCACTGTGATGATTTTTTAATTTAATCTACTCCTAAAAAGTATATAATGGTAAACACAGGGCAAAACCAAAGAATACACGTTCTAGGGCAATGACTTCATTAATGGATTTACTAGATTAATTATTTTAACCTTAGATTGATTTTATCCTAATTATAGACCTGGAAGTATTTTGTCTAGATATCCTCTTTTGAGTCAACCCTTTTCTAATTCCTAACCATTAATTCACTTTTATGCAACTAATTAGGTAGTCACAACATTAATTTTTTTCATCATTAATCTCTATTAATCCCCTATCATTTTCATGCATAGTTGATTAATAGTTTAACATGCTAGTACTAATCCAATACCCTCTTTCTCAAGCAAGACATCAAATAAGAATCAATCAAACAATGACCAATTGTTCAAAAAAAATTAACACAAGCATCCCAAAATAGTTTATGCATAAAACCAAACTAAGAAACAATCAAAATAGCCTGACAACAATCCAAAAAATACATTAAAAACCCTAAGGATTACAACTCAGTCACTCATGGCAATAATACAAATATAGACAGTTCATATTCTATTCAAAATACAAAGAAACAAATAATTAAAGAGGGGAAGAAGTGGAAGTTTTGCAAGTGACTGTCACCCTCAAGCTTGGAATTACCCTCCAAAAAATTAAAGAGGGGAATGGAGGCCGAACTCTAATTAAAAAAAAGCTAAAAATCGTCTCCCACCAATCTAATAGCAAAACTGCATTTTTATAAAAATCGTAATAGTGTCGCGGCACTATCTAAAAAAACAATGACTAATCTCCATAATGTCGTTGTGTTACCCTATTTTCCACCCTCTCAGGTTTTTGTGTTGAGCACAGTGCCGCAGTACGCCATCCACACTCCCTTCCACATTTTTCACCCCCTTTTGACCTATTTTCTTGCCCTATGTTAGTTTGAACTCCCTTAGGGGTACTTTGGTCACTTTACCCTTGAAATTGCTTGTTCTAGTCTCAAAGCTTAATTTCCTATGAAGTAAACAAATAAAGCATCAAAGAACATAAATTAAGCATGAAAACTAACTGAATTTTAAGCTCAGGAAAGCACTTTTTGATTGCCTTTCACCAATGCAGGAAATGCAGCCAATGTTGCAAATGCACTATGCCTGAAAATCACATTCTATTGGCGCATGATAGAAATAGGCTCATACTTGAGTATGTGTCACTTAATTTCTATGATTTCTCATCAGAGATTATGCATCCAGCTTTCTGTTGGGATTAGTGTCCTAGTTCTCCCAGAGTCTCGTTGTTTGTAATGATACACATTGTTTGATGAATAAAATAATTGGCATTTACTCATATCCAATAAACAAAGCTCTTTGGTTATCTTATGTGAACTTAAGCATGTATATGTGATATACAAATGGATCATGACATAAGTGATAACTTAAATAGGTCTGTAGTATAAGGATTAAGGTTGGAAACCTAATCCTGGTGACACTACGAATACGGCTCGCATTGTAGAGGCTTGCAAATATTGTAAACTACTACAGATAGTAGATCCTGACCATTCATGTGGAGACATGCGAGTGGGGGTGTCTATGCAAGGAGTTTGTATAAGACCGAACCACGAGATGACTAGACTCTATACATAATGTCGTTGATACTAGAGACTTACATCTCACCTAAACAACCATAGGTGACACGATGTTTTGGGAACTCTTGCCTTTGAAGGCAGTCTTTTGATTAGTATCGGTGAGAGTGGCTAGATTGCCAACTCAACATGCCTACCTTTTTGGGGACTTGTCTGATCTGGGAGCTGAGAACTCAATCTACAAGATGGAATTCACTCCTTTCCCGAAGTAAGGATAAGTAGAGAGATTGCTCACGTAAGGGCTGATTTCGGAGCTTGAACATAGTGGCCACAACTTCTCTTTAGAAGAGAGAACTCAGTCATAGTAGAACTATGACTTATGTTCATTAGAGGAATCAGTGGTACTTAAGAAGTTAGATGTAATTACAAGGGCATAACGATTATTGGCCCAACTGTATTTACGAGCGATCTGTGAAGGTTTGTTGCACCGCTGATTGGTTAAGATGGACACATAATATATCTGTGGTAAAGAGAGTTCGGTTGTCGGTCTTTAATGGAGTGTCTGGCAGTTAATGGATGGTGGATCCCGTGACTAAATAATTTAGTCAGTTATTCATGTACCGTTGGAGCTTCGAGCTACAGGTCCATAACGTCCCCTTGGAAGCTCAATGGATTTAGTTGAGGATCAGTTCTTGGTGTTGATTTGAAATGTTTAAATTGACAAGAGGTAATTCGATTATATATGATATGATCGGTATGATGTATGAGATATATCTAGTGGAGGATTAATGTAAATGAGATTTGAAGTACCATGGAATAGAAAAAGAACTATGGTTTATATGTTTCATGGGATGAAATATTAAAACTATAGGCTATAAATATAGTATGATAAGTTGGTTATCATTTATATTTATAATAATATTAATTATTGGATAATTAATTCTTTTTGTTTAATAACCAATTGAGTGGAGGGTTATTGGTAGTTTCATGGTAACCGTGAGATAAAAGAAAAATTGTTTTCCTATTTTTAGTAAGGTTGCAAAATTGATTTTTAGATTTTCTCTCTCGAAAAATAATCTCACGAAAGTTGTCAAGTAAATAGGATTTTCTAAGCGACAACTTGGACCAAGGTAAACGATCGTGTAGTATTTGTAGGCGACAGACAAGCAACTAAGCGATGAGCTAAACGATCGCTTAGCTTTTGCTAAACGATTGGGCATCGACCTATATGATAGGTTTAGCCTTCTCCCACTTGCCCAATCATTTACATGATTGTTGTATCCTCCGTCTTCTGGCTTAAACCAAGTCCACACAAAGCCCACCCTCTGGATTCTCACATCGAGAATACCAAGGTAGCCTTCTTGGTAGTGTCATACTCAACTCGATGCCATCAAGGTTCTCTGGAGGCCATTCGTGCTGTTGGGGTGTTTGTGACCGAGGCGATCACTGAGTTTGAGTGCACGGTGTTCGTGCTGTGTAGCGATCGTGTTGTTCGAGCGTTCGAGGTTACTGTGTTCGAGCGTTCATGATCAAAGAGCTTGGCGCTGGAGAGTCTACAGATGTGTGTAGATTTCCCCTTGATTTTTGTTTTATCATGTTGTAATTTATATATTGAATGCATAACCGTATGTTTCTATTTTGACTGTAATTGTAATGTTCATACATTATTGTAATTTGGAATGATCTTTCCGCTACTCATGGAAATCCTCGTAATCGATTTTCTTCAATTGGTATCAGAGCCAGGTTGTTCTGATATTCCAAATTACAAGTCTGCTTTGAACTTTATTTTACAGCCTCGGTGGGTTTCTGCATTTGTATTTAATTGTTAAGTGCATTTGTGGATGGAGTTGATGAATGTTTTGGGTTTAATTGCCTTCAGTTAAAGCTTTTTTCAATTACAAAGTGTTAATTTGTAAGGGCCCCTGTGTTATACAATTTAATTAATTATATAATTTAATATCAAATATTAAATTATTAAACCACCTTCATAAACATGAATCCCTATTCATGTATTTAATATTAAATCATGTTTAAATATTTTTCAGATCTCCAATTTTGTTTAATTCAACAATTAAACGTTTAATTGTATCGTATATTATTAATAATTCTCATAATTCGAATTTGAACGTTTCAAATTTTTTTCATTACACTATTCTAAGGTTTAGTTTTTCTATGAGCTAGTAAAGAGGCCTAATGAATCTACAGATCATGAGCTCCAACGATCCAAGATTAATTGGCTAAACTCTTTTAACCGAATTAATCAAAATTTGTTAACTACTTGGTCACTCCATTAAAGCCCAGTAGTTGCACTCTTCTCACTGTAGATATGTTTCTGTCTATTTGATTTAACCATAATCAGTAAGTCAATCCTTCACAGGTTGTACGTATTTACAATCAAGTTATAATTACCGTTTTACCCCTATAATACATCTTGCTTCTTGAGTCTCCACTAATCAACTAATGAACAATTGGTTTATGGTCCTACCAATAAACTGAGTCCCTCTCATACATAGAGAGGGTGGGGCCCCTTGTTCAAGACTAGGAATCAGTACTTAAGGGATGAAAGCGGGTAGGAGCGAATTCCTTCTTGTAGGACTATGTCCCCAGCTATCTACTCGGTCTTACCCCTAAAATGGGAGGTATATCTAGCGGCAATATTGAGACACTCTCGCCAATGAAGATTAAAGGATAATCTCGAATAAACAAGAGTTTATAATTAATTCAGGATTGAGATCAAGTTACCTTAAGTCATCGAGTTAAAATAGTCAGTTTTAACAGTAAATAGTGTTGTAAAGAAAAGTGACTATTTTGTGGTCCAGTCTTATGCAAACATCTTTTGTATAGGATGCCTCCACTCACATGTCTTCACATGAATGATTTTGGGATCACATCGTTTGTATCAAATACAAAGCGAGCTGCATCAATAATATCCCCAGGATAAGGTACCCAACCTTATCCTTATATTTGTAGACTGTTTTGGCTATATACTCAAACTTGATTCTCTTTTATGTCTCTACATAAAGTTTAAGTATTCATGCTATAGGCAAGGGTTCGTTAGTTTTTTGGATTTAGGCTTTACAAGTGCAATTTACATGTTCAATAACAAATTTATTGAATAAACCTTAATAATAGTTTTATTGTAAATAGAATATATTTAAAGATTACAAACTGCAAGTTTTAGGACATACAACCCAACAAACTTCCACTTTGACTAGAACTCTAGTGGATTTACATATATACAAATATATACAATGTTAAGTATGAGAGAATAAATATAAATACAATAAACTAGGGCATCAAATACCCATGAATTCTCCCACTTGCCCTAGATTTACATATCTCGTAGTCCTAGTCTGAATAGGTGACACTCGAACACTTTAAGCCATGAGGGCTTTTGTAAATGAATCAACTAAATTGTCTCCTGAGGCTATCTTCATGACGACCACGTCTCCTCGGTGTACTCTCTCCCTGATGAGATGGTACTTGTGCTCGATGTGCTTCTCGTGCTTAGGCTTCTGTATTCTTTTCAATTTGCAACTACTCCATTATTATCACAATAGAGTATGACAGGCAGATGTATGCTTGGAACTAGTTCCAAATAATTCAAAGAACTTCCTAAGTCATATTACTTCTTTCGTTGCTTCACATGCAGCTAGATACTCCACTTCCATGTTGAAGTTAGCAATACAACTTTGCTTTATGCTCCATATAATAGCTCCCCCATTCAGAGTGAACACTGATCCCAAAGCAGATTTCCTAGAATCCACAACGATTTGAAAATCAGAATCGGTGTATCCTATAAGGATAAGATCCTTAGCACCATACACAAATCTATAGTTTCTCGTTCTTTGAAGATACTTGAGGATGTTTTTAATGATAGTCCAGTGATCATATCCAAGATTAGACTGAAATATGTTGACTATTACAACTTCATAGCATATGTCTGGGTGTGTACACAACATGGCATACATCAAACTCCTAACTGTTGATACATACGGAATTCTTTTCATAGCCTTAACAACTTGAGGGTCTTAGGACATTGTTCCATAGACAAATGAATTCCATGTCTAAAAGGTAACATATATCTCTTGGAATTTTGCATCTTATATTTTGACAACATCTTGTCTATAGAGAATGCTTGGGATAAGGCTAATGTTTTGTTCTTGCGATTCTAAACAATTTGGATTCCAAGAATATACTGCGCATCTCCCAAATCTTTCATTTGAAATTGTGATGCTAGCCATTCTTTAATGACAGCTAAAAATCCTACCTCGTTCTAAATGAGTAGGATATCATCAACATACAATACCAGAAAAGCTACAGTCTTATTGACAACTTTCTTGTAAACACAAGGTTCGTCAATGTTCTGTTCAAACCCATAAGATTTTATCGCAGTGTCAAATCTTATATTCCAAGATCAAGATGCTTGTTTCAACCCATAAATTGATCTTTTATGCTTGTAAACTTTTTACAATTAACCTTGTTCAATAAACCCCTCTGGTTGAGACATATAGATGGGGGAGGGGAATTACAAATTTGGTTTGAAACTCTCTATCTAAGAGTCTTAGGTTCTAGAAAACCCTATAGTAGAAAGCTTAGTTGAGTTCAGTTACGCCAAGTAATTACATATTTTTTGGACTCGTCAATGCCTCTGCCACATTCTACACCCTCTATGATGAGCTATTCCACCCGTACTTAGTAATTTCTTCAAGATTGATAGGTCTTGTAAAAGACTATCTTTTCTATGACAAAACCCTAAATTCTATCATAATTGTTTGCTCAACAAAGCTATTACAGAAGATTTTTAGTTAATTCAAGCCAAATGACACCAAAAGATCACTTAACAAGAAGATCTATGATGAACTACCGCTTTGCCCCTCAAGAGGAACAATTCAACACACTTCAGCAATGCTTGCAGCGTCGCGACACTCCTTACAATACTGAGCCTGACGCTAGCTCAACGCTTGAAGACAAAATGCATCTATTTTCTACAAAGCAGGGTAGCGTCGCAATGCTTGACCTAGGGTCGCAGCACTCTGAATATTCACGGAATAGTTCGCACGCGCACGTGCGCCTTGCGCAACCAAGCGTCATTTGAGTCCTTTGATTCTTTCTTTTTCTCTTTTTTTATCAAATATTAGAAAATCCAAATTTGATCTGTCTGGTTCTCGAAAGAGGATGAGTTCTCTTATAGCCCTTCTCGGCTATATAGATTCATCCAAGAGAGGACCGAAGAAATATGAGAATTTTTCTGTACCTTGAAAAGCAATAAAGATAGGTTGCGTCGAGCAATCGACGTTAAAAATTTGCCCTTCCTGAAGGTAGCAACCGTAAAAAATAAAACAACTTTTACTTGCTTTCTTTATTAGCTTTCTAGGTTTAGAAAATTTTAGACTAACTTTCTTCTTTTTCTTGTAGCTTTTCTTTTCCTTTCTTTTTATTTTCTTTTCTCTTTTTTGTAGGAACAACAAAAATGAAAGAAAAAAGTAAAAAAAAAAAAAAAAATTATGCAAGAAAAGAACAAGAACAAACAAGGAAAAATTTCTACCACCACCCATTGCGTGAAACCTAAGGAGTTCTCTGTTCCCTTTTCTTTTTTGTCTTCTCACTCATATTTTATTAAACATTGAGGACAATATTTGTTTTTAAGTTGGGGATGGGAATACATTGCATGTTCTTAACATTTTTTTTAGGGTTGTTAAAAATGAGCTTTACAAAATTTTTTGCTCTATTTGCTCTATTATTATCTCTATTATCTCTATTATCTTTGCATGTTTGGAACCCTTGAGTACCTGAGCTCGGATTATGTAGATTTTATGATCTTGATGAAATATATCTTGATTAGGCTCCATTACATTCCTATGACATTCTTTTTTATTCTCTTAAGAAACACAATATCATTATCTTGGCATCATTTTTCCTTTTTATATGACTCATTTTTGCTTTCAATACATGATTCATCTAAGTATGTTCGTTCATTCAAGAATAACATTCACTTTGTTTGTCATAATCATTTGTTTTTCTCAATCTTTTGATTCTTATCAATGAACTTTGATGACACATTCTCTCAAGCAATGATACAAATCAGTTTTAAGCTTCTTAAAATCTTTCTTACAAAATGTGAAACTCATTTTTCAAAAGAAAATTTCTTTTCCTTTTAACTTCATAAAAAATTGAATACTTAGTCTTTAGATTTATTTAGAATCTCAAACTCTTAGAAATTGCATATCTACTTAATTTTCTTTGTAACCCCGATAGGACAAACTTTGGTTTAAGAACAACCATCTTATTTTAGAGACAAGTCTAGATATAGAGAAATAAAAAGAGCCTAGTATATATATATATAAAAAAATTGCTAGCACAAAAAAAATAAAGCAAATTTGCTAATTTAACATAACCTTCCACTAACGTGTGTGTGTGCATGGATAGAGGTAAAAAGAGCTACCTCCATCATGTTAGTTAGGGCCCTCAAGAAAAGAGCGATGGGTTCCCTACGGTGTGAGTGTGAAAGTTATCCCTCTAGGTAAAAGAAATGTCATTTACGTTTTGTGTGTGTGAGTTAAAAAAAAAAAAAAAAAAAAGGGGCACCCTTGTATTAGAATTGTCTTTATCCAATACAAGTTAAATATATCATAGATTGATAACCGAGCCAGTGTAGGGCAAAGAGGAATTGAGAGTTGGATATAACCTTTCTACTAGGTTTAGCCTTTAAATAAACTAAAATTGGATATAACCTTTCTACTAGTTGCATGTGATGAATGCGATAGTGTCTATAGAGCTTATTCCTAAGTCTTTACTTCTTGCCTATGCAATGATGCAAGATGCACACAAGGACAAGGTGACCACATACAATCATAACCTATCTCTAGGATGCATGCGATGCGTTAATAGCAAACAACGCTTATTCCTAAGCTTCTATCTCTTGATTATGCGTTTCTAATCTGACTCTCCCGAGCCTAGATTCTAACCTAACTTTTCCAAGCCTAGATTCTATCCTTAGACTACCCTCTCGAGATCTCTAATGGACGAATGATGCATACATAATACAAGATAATCGCATCGAATGAAGATCCCCAGTTATGCTAGCTAAGTGCTTCTCAACCCATTCGACAGATTTAGCTACTCATGCGTATCGTACAGAGAGTGAACAGATATAAAGATGAAATTTCCATTTCTATAAATAAGTTCAGAGTACAAAATGACAATGGAAAGTAAGAATAGAGAGCCTAGTAGCAATTCCGTGCTTCCCAAGGCTTTTACACTATTATCTCTATTCTGCTCAAAAGATATTCTTGCATCTGCAAGAGTTGGCCCTCTCTCTGATCTCGATGCTCCTGGCACTCTTCCAAGTTCACTGGAACAATCTCTCGATATAATCTCCCTTCGCTCGCTTCCACCTTCTAAGTAAAAGAAAATAAGAACAAGGTTACTTCTATCTAAAGGAAAAATTATCTAACTGAACGAACTTAAAAAAACTGGTTGAACTCCTTCACTGAAGGTGGCTTTCGGTATTTATAGAGCTTCGGGGTGAAAGGCTTCTTCTCTCTTATGATTGTACTGATGGGATGGCATTAATTCTCACCGAAAAGTTGAATGTACTTGCTATAGTAGATCATTAACGGCTTGTCAACTTAATTCGGAATCGACCGTCATCAGTTTTCTGTCTCATTGTGATTTATTAAGCTTTCACCCAGATGCGCCCACCATGATGTGTCGGCTCTATGCGGCAACCTTCTTGAGCAGATATTCGCGAGTGCAAATGATTGCATAGCCTTGCGTCAACACAATCTCTTAATGCGCTCAGCCGTTAATTTCTTTGGATCGCATTTTCGCCTTGCGTCAATGCATTTTTTGCACAAAAATACATAAGTTAGCTATTTTAATGTGATTGATGCATGAAATCGCAATGTTGTGAACTCAATGCTTTTGGACGCAATATTGTATATTTTAATCATCGCAATCCTGCATTTTTTATAACTTTGCGCTGTAATAACGTGCATTTATGCCTGTTATCAACCCACCAAGCCAAAATTAACTTGAATTGAATGCTTAAATGATGCTCTAATATCAATTGTTGAAATACAGAAACATGCAACAGAAGAAAATGAGATCATAAGCATTCTAATTCATTAATTTTTACATCAAAACAAGCATGTTCACAGAGAATTAAGAGGGTTTCAACACATACCTTTGAAGAACCTCTTGAATCTTGATATTCAACTGCAATCTCCTTTTTCTTTGGTTGTGAACCACCATAAGGTTTAAAGTTTATAAAAGTAGTAAATAAGAATGTTGAATATGGATACAGTTATCTTCCAACCTTTTGGGCTCTATGTTGTAAGTGATGTGGTTGAATCATACAAAGACAGTGAAATGTGCATGAATAGAAAACTACTCCTATTTGATCTGGTGTCCATTTCCTTTATGAGGCCTAAGCAGCTACTACCGAATGTCCCCATGGGTAGCTAAATCTTAGATTAATTCAAACTTAGATTCTTTATCCTATGATGTTTCTTATTCCTAAGGCGACCGACCCTCCTATTCCTAGGCTCCTAGTCCTGTATTCCTTTATGACATCAATTTATATCCTAATCTTCTCAACATTAAGACTCCACTAGATTGATAAATTAAGTGATCGGTTTAACTTAACAATATTTATCCATAAATTCAACAAAGGAAATGTAAAAGTCAAATAGGTATGAAACATAAGCATTACTCAAGTCAAAACCCTAGATATTCACATAACTGAACCCCTTAGATAATTTAACTCATGATAAATGATAAAATAATGAACTTTATTAAAGCAAGAATGATAGCTACAATTTGATGTTCAACGGGTAAAGAAAGAAAATAAAGAATTACAAGAAAATAAATTAAATAAATACAATCAAAGATGCCTTGTGACAATTCCTCAAATTCTTAATCTTTCCCTAGGTTGATTCCTCTCACCACACGCTCCCACGGGATGAGATGACCTAGAGTCACTGTGCCTTAGAGGAACTTCTGTTCTTAATTGCTACTGACTTGAGAATTTAAGAAGAAGCCCAAAGGGAATGATAAAAATGGTAGAGATTGTGGTAAATGGTGATGATTTCGGTGATGGAGAGTTGATTGATGAAATGGAAGGCTTCCCATGCTTTATATAGGCCAAAATTAGTTGAGGGATGACCCAAAATCATGGCAGATTGTTTTTCCATCATTTTAGACAGGGAATAATAGCTTTGATCGAGGAAATAGCAATCAGAATTGACTGGGCACGAATCTAAAAATTTGGGGGGTTTTTATGCAGGCACATCATTTTGTTGTGGCCACATCAGACAAAAAATTGCAGTTCAGCCAAAATTGTTAATGTGGATGCATCAAATCTAGTGTTGTGGTCACATCAAATAGAAATCCGCCAAAATAGTTAAAATCGGTTTAAAAGCTCATATAGTTAGCCCAAATCACTCTAAATCAAATTTATACAATTCAAGGACATGTGTTTGCTCATTTTACTCAACTTAGGTCATCCCATGGTCAAAATATCACATAAAGTTCTACTTTTACTCAAGAATGTACAAAAAATGTAGGCACCCTTTGGTAACCATTTGATCTTTTGTTTTTGTTTTTTAAATTAAGCCTATTTCATCCACATTTCTTGTCATGATTTGCATCTTTCTTAAGTGCAATAGTTGAAATCTCGATCAAATTCCATAAACAGAAAACTTTTTGAAAGCTACTCTTTTTAGATCTCAAAATTTGGCTTGTTTTTTAAACCATTGGTGAAAAATAGTTAACAAAGGAAGAAATTTAGAGGTGAACATAGTGACCATAGGGTTAATTTTCAAAAACGAAAATCAAAATCAAAATGGTTAACAAACGGGGTTGTGGTAAAAATATGCATTTGTTGACATGAATAAGTATACCAATATTCATTCTTAATAAAATTTCAAGTATAATATTTGTTGTTCCAAATTGATTGGTTAATTTTATTATAGGCAAAACGTTTTGTAACTTGTCTCGTTAAATGTCAAGCATCTTGTCTCATGTTATACACAATCTACCCGGAGATATTTTCCTTATTTGTTAAAGCGTGAAATGTGGTGTCGTAGGAGTTGCTTTTTTTTTATTGTAGAAAATATTATTTCTATTCTAGAAGATCCTTCAAGGTTGCATCATCATATTTATAGCTTGTGTTTGTCCATGTTAGGGTTAGCCCTTTCGAATAAGATTGTTGTTGTGTTGTACTAAAAAAAATTCTCAGAGAGTTTATTCATGTATTGTTAAAAAACCTTGTGAACCTCATTGTTGAGGGTGTTACCAATAATCATCCAGACTAGACTGAGGTGTATTCATATATTGTTTATCATTATACATGAAAAAGAGTTTGTCTCATACTTATGAGAACCGTTCCATTATATTGAAGGGATCTCATATTTATATGCTTGGAAGAAGATGCTTCATAAAAGTGAAGGAAGCTCACACTTAAAGGAAGTTTAAGTAAGTTTGTTTAGGGGATCTAAAACAAAGTTTGAAAGAAACACATTTGTGAATGTGAGGGGATCTCAGACATAGGGGAAGTCTAAGTTGAAACTAAAGAATGGGTTATACATGATGTTAGTTTCTAAAAACATGCAGCGGAAGAAAACTGAATCATAAATCATTCTAATTCATCAATTTTGGCTCTGAATTAAGCATGTTCATTAGATATTAAGAAGGTTTCAAATATATACCTTTGAAGATCTTCTTCAACGAAATTCAACTGCAATCCTCTCAAATTCTGATCATGGACCACCACTAAAGTTTTCCTACTATTCTCTAGGAGCCTTAGATTGAGTTGTGAGACTCAAAACAAGTTGGAATTTAGGGAATGAGAGTTGAAAGGTCACTGGTTCAACAGTCTTTAAAAACCCTTCTTCAACCTTGAGACTTCAACAAAATACACTATATTGAATGCCTAATTCTACTCAAAACTGAGTGCTTATATTCAAGAGCTTCATGCAAATGCTAATTGCATGATGTGGTTCCAGCTCCACCTTCAAATTTGAGCTGGAAATGTAGTGCAAAGGTGACTAAGGAGTATGCTTGAAAGTGGGAAAATCCCACATTTGGGATTTTTTCATCAAAAACCCTTTTTATTTTGAAAATGAATTTTCAAAAAAAAAAAAAAACAACCATTTTTTTTAATTTTTAATTCTATAATTAAAATTTAAAATGTTATTAATTTTACAAAAAATTAATTCAATAATTAATTTTCTAATCAAATTAATAATAAATAATTAATTAAATAATTTAATTAATTCTATTAATTTAATATCAAATATTAAATTAATTTATCACCAATTCCGCCACCATGAATCTCTATTCATTAATTTAATATTTAAATTATATTTAAATATTAATTGATTCTCCGATGTCGTTTAATTCCAAAATTAAACATGTAATTATATCACATATAATTACTAATTCCCTTCATTAGAATTTGAACGTTTCAAATTAACTTATCACACTATTGTAAGGCTTATCCGTTTGTGAGCTAGTAGGGGGACCTAATAGACCTATAGATCATGGGCTCTAACGATCCGAAATTAATTGGCTAAACTTTTTACACTGAATCAACCCCCCTTCGTTAACTACCAGGTCACTCCATTAAATCCCAACAGTTGCACTCCCCTCACTGTAGATATATTATGTCTACTCGATATAACCATGATTAGTAAGTTAACCCTTCACAGGTTGTTCGTAATAACGGTTGGGTCAATAGCTGTTTTACCCCCGAGATTACCTCTTGTTCCTTAAGTTCCACTGATTCTTTAATGAACAATTTGTTTGTGATCCAATCAATAAACAGAATCCCTCTCGAGCTAATGAGAGGGTGGGGCCCCTTGTTCAAGACCCAAAATTAGCACTTAAGGGAATAACCTCTCTACTATCCCTAAAAGTAGGTAGGAGTGAATTTCATCTTGCACCTTATGTCCCCAGCTATCTATCTGGTCTTATCCCTGGAATTGGAAGCTTATTGAGCTGCCGTTGTTGACTTATGCAAATCTAAGGATAATATCGTATAAATAAGAGTTCATAGTTAGCTCAGGATTAAGGTTAAGTTACATAAGTCATCGCTATGAAATAGTCAGTCTTAAACAGTAAACAATGTTATAATGTAAGAGTGACTGATTTCTTGGTCCGATCTTATGCAAACTCATTGTACAAGACGCCCCTACTCCTCATGTCACCACATGAACGAATCAGGATCACTTCGTTTGTGACACTTTCCAACTCCTTGTAACAACTAAAGAGTGGGCCGCATCTAATAGTGTTACCAGAATAAGGCACCCAATCTTATTCATATACTATAGACCATTTTGACTATTTACTCAAACTTGATCATCTTTATGTCTCCACATAAAGTTCTAGTATTCATATAATAGCCATGGATCTTAGTTTATTGGATTTAGTGTTTACAAATGCAATTTACAAAATTCAATAATAACTTTATTGAATAAATGTCGAATAGAGTATGTTTAATTTTACAAACTGCGAGTTTTAGGACGTTCAACCCAACACATGAGTCATTGTAGAGGGAGTATAACACATAAGTACTTTGTTGTAATTACTTAACTCTTTTGATAGTGAAGTTTCATTTCACTTTGGCACACTGCCCCCAAAATAGATATTATTACACCAAACTAGGTTACCAACATCTATGTCTTTCTATCTCAACTCTTGTTATATGTTATTAGTTAGTCTACTTGTCGATTGTTTTGTTACAACATTGTAGTTGGCTTGTGTATACTCTATGTTAATGTCACTTTAAAATTTTAACGTTGATGTGTATGATTACTATATCAGTATTTCTTAGAAAATACATCTATATTGATATCTATATAATATATAAAAGGGACTATAAAGGGAGAATTTTTACATCCACGTTTTGTCCTTCTAAATTTTTCTAATTCCTATTTTATCTTTCATCACAACTATTCATTGAGGTGGCTATACTCGAAGTGATGTGTTTTCTTATGTATGAGTATGATCTAAACCATAAATATGAAACATCATAATCTAACGGTAGAGACATGTTTGAACGAACAATCGGATCCTTTTCTCATTACAACTATTTTTAGGTTGATGTGGTATATCTTTTTGTATATGAGTATGATGTAGACCATAAACATGAAAAATCACGATATAATTGTGGAAATATGTTTGAACGAACTGTCACATCTTTTATCATGTTACAACTATGCATGGGTGTGATCTAGATACATACTAAACATTAATATCTGATGGTGGAGAAATGTTTGAACTGACATTCAAGTCTTTTGTCTTTAAAAATTTTCATAAATTCCTGTTTTTTTTTTTTTTTTTTTTTCATGTAGTTAAAACTATAAGGATAAAAACAATGTAAAAAAAATATTTGATATATTATTGATAATTTTTTTAAACTTGTTTTTCTCTTTGTACTAAAATAAAGTATAAATTTCATTTACATCACATATGTTATGAACTAGTTTGTTCAAGTACGTCAAAAATATATAAAAAACCGTTAAAAATTTAATTTCAGTACAATATTGGTGTATAAATAGTTTATCAATATTCATTTAGAATGATTACTAATAGAATAAATTAAATCATTATAAGTTGATGATTATATATTGAAAAAATAATGTTTTGAAAGAAACGAAGAATAATTCAATTTAAACCCATGAATTTCAAATGTCAAACACTTGCTGTCTAATAAACTTGATATATAAATTGTATAACTGATATAGCAAATGTAAAATACACCACATAAACTACTAATATATCATATTTTGCTACACTAACGAGGCTAAATCGGAATAATAAAAAAATATAAATCAAATCTAACTTTTTTTTGTTATGTATGAAAATTTTAAAAACTTATTGCTAAGTTTACAAATTTAAATATATATAGTAAAATCAATACTTTTTTAAAAAAAATTAATTAGCCATATTAAACAGATTTTTTTTTTTTTTCATTTGTTGAGTCAAACTATAGGTTATCAAACATTAACTATTTTACATTAGGGTCCGACATTTTATTTTATTTTATTTTTTATTCTGTAGGGTTGGACATCTAACTCAACGTCTTCAATTTTTTTATTTTATTATCTAAAAATGAAAGGAATGACAAATTACATAGCTCATTTACTTGTTCTAGTCACTAAAATAAAAGTAGTGTTAGTAACACAGATAATTATTTCGAATCTCCCTACTCTTATTATACTAAAAATCAATAAAGATAAAATCTCAAAGTTATGAATAGTACAAAAATAATTCAAAAAATAATTTAATTTTAGTCCAATCAAAACTAGCAAAATATATATTTAATCAAAATATTTGAAAATTTAATTGAAATTAAGTTGAATTTAAATCAAGAACTACTTAATTCAATTGGCATGAGTGTGTCAATAATCATAAGATTGGTGATTCAGATCTTTCTACCACTAATATATACTCAATTTAATTTACAAATTAGACATATTCAAGGTTAAAAAAAAAAATTAAGCCAATCTAAATTATAATCATTTAATGGAATACAATTAAATGTTTTGCAAAATGAAGATTTATAAATTTATATTCTATTCCAAGTTTTTTAAATCTATACTCTAAACACAAACTTTTTAAAGTCAACTTCCTATATGTTTGTTGATTTTGAAGTGTAAAAAGGAAAAAAAAAAAAAAAAACATATTTTAAAGTGATTTTAATCATTTTAGAATTGTTCCTTCTTGTTAGTGAAATTGAATTTGACAAATAAGCCATAAATGAGAATAAGATAAGGGTAACTAATCAATTATCCAATCAAATTTAATCTTAACTTAGGTAGGATAAAGAAAAATTCATCTCATCCAATCCTAAAAGAAAAAGGATAAACTACATCTCATTCTTCATATAAATATATCATTATAAATTCATATGAGATCTCTTCATCTCTGACTTTGGCATCAAAGTTATTGTTGTTTGCTCGTAGGTCCTTTTTTTCTCAAATTAAAAATTTGTTGTTGTCGTTATCGGAAGATCATTCCCCTTCCAATTTAGACATCAAAATTTTCAAATATGCCCTAGTATATTTCAAATACAATTTTTTTAAATTCAAGCCACCTAGACGTTCAACTAAATTTCCCAAATTTAACATTCACAAACTAATTTTTTTTAAATAATTTTATTTTAATAATTAATGACAAAAATAGAGTGGGTGAAAAAATTCAAATTTAGGGCCTCCGCCACTTCTAGATTTTCCTATTTTGACTCTCCCTGATTTCTTGGATTGGTCCATCTGTATATTCTATATTTTATCCTATGTAATTATGTTAATTATTCCGTTTCCTTCTTCTTCATGATTTTAGTCCACGTTTATCTCCCAAAAATTTTCTATCTCAAAATTTCCATATTCTTCAAACAAGAAAATAAATAGGATTGCCTAATAAATAAATAAATAAGAAAAATTAGAGAGAATTTCTCTCCCAAAATTTTATTCTTCTTCAAACAAGGTATACTCCATCCACGATTTACCAACTACATTTTTGTCAATAATTTCCACTTCAACTCTATTCCTAAAATTGGTCTTTTAAACTACATTATTTTTTTTAAAAAAAATTATTATTACTATCCTACTTTTGTCATTTTTTAAGAAAAACTACCATATTCTTGAATTTAACCCAATATTATTTTAATAATTAATGACTACGAAGTATGAATAATGGTGAGAGGACAAAATTGGAATTAAGAAGAAATATGGGGCTGGAAACTTGGAAGTTGGAAGTAAAAGTAAGACGAATGAGAATCCGTGGCTTGTCGCCATGTCACCATCACGTAGATTTGTGATAGCGATTTCCACTCCCTCTCTTCCAACCAATTCGATTCCCTTTCTCTCTCCTATTTCTCTCTTCTTTTTTTTTTTTTTTAATTTTCTCTCACTCTAGAATTATTTTTTTTATTATATTATATCCTAAACTTTCTTGAAGTATTAGCAATACTCAGGATGTAATATGTCGATGTCGACCAAAATATCGACATTTTAATTTGGTAGAAATGTTGTTTAAAATATTGAGAATATATCGATATCAATGGATATTTCTTGAAAATTATGGAAACAAAAAGTTTAAAAAATAAATTTAAATTAGTAAATAAAATGCTAATTATTTATATTATATTTACCTTAGTAACATTTTGTTGCTTACTTTTTTATTTTATAGATTTTTTACAATATAATGAAAATATTGATTCACTCCCTTATGTTTGAAGTTGATGGAAACATAAAAAATTCGGTGAACATATTGACATGTTAACAGAAATTTAATATTATGGTTATACCTTAAAAAAGAGGTAAATTTCAATTTACACTCCAAAATTTTGAGAATTATGAGTTTATAGTTGTATCAATTTAAATCTTACATTTTTGTAAGTATATCAATTAGCAATCTCCTTCAAACTTAGTTCAGAAAATATTGTACGAAACATATAATTGTTTCAATTAAAATTTTAAATTGTTCATGCATTTAATTCTTGCGCATAAGTAAAGTTCTTCAAATGTCAAATTAATAAAATGGACGATTATAATTGATGCATGGATAATTTTAAAAGAAAATCTTAATTGAGAATCTAAATTTATTCGCATATGAAATTTTAAGTGTTTAATAGATAAAATTATACGTGTTACATGAATTTTATCCAAATTGAACATAATAGAGTGTGTAGATTGATAAATTCACAAAAGCTAAGGGTTTAAATTCATACAATTATTAGTTTAGAGTTTAAATTGATATATAACTAAAAAATTAGTTAAGGGTGAAAATTGATAGTTTTCAAAAAAAAAAATATTATTTTTTCTTTTGAACTTTGAAATTTATTTTAGAGGACAGTTGTAAATATAGACATTAGACCCAAAGTATTAGCAGATATAACATAATGTTAAAAAAAATACAAATATGGTTAAATTTAAATAGTCTATCAATGATAAACCATATTATTGGTAGGAGTCTATCAGTGATAAACCATATCACCAGTAAGAGTCTATCAACGATAGAAATCTATCGCTGATAAACTTGGGAGTATATCAATGATAGAAATCTGTCACTGATAAACTTGGGAGTATATCAATGATAGAAATCTGTCACTGATAAACTTGTCTATATTTGTAATTTTTTTTAAATGATGTTATACTTGGTTTTTGTTTCTAAAAATACTACCAAGTGTAATTACCCTTTGTTTTAAAACTTTTTGGAGAGATTTTTTTTTGTTAACATAAGATTGAAATCCATGTAACATGTAGATGGCTAATGTATAAAAATTTGAATGGGTACTAGATATTATGTAACGACCTAACTCTCTAGGACTCAAATTAGGTCGTTATTAAAGAAATGCATGCATACAATTCAAATTGACATATTTTCATGACTTAGTAAAACCAAATAAATATCATAAAATAATCATCTTTATTAAAAATAAATAACTGAAATCCATTTAACATAGTACCCTTAAAACCATAAAATAAAACTAGAAAATTCTCTTAAAAGGTTTTAAAGCACAAATACCAAAACTTCAAGTTCCAACATCAAGACTCGAAATTTTAAATCATAAAATCCTGAAAACATGAGCGGAAGCATATCACTGGTCCTAGTGGCTCGATCATGGATTTCGCTTGTTATTTGTCGGCGTGCCCTTACCTTTATCTGAAAAAGAAACATGAGAAAGAATGAGTATAAAATACTCAGTAAGCAACCCCACTACTGAAGTCAAGCTAAACATTTATGTCCAATAAATGCAACATGAACTGAACATCCTAAGCTTGTGGGATCTAATCTGAAGTGTTAAAGTTGTACTTGGACTGCCATCTAAGTGAACAGTTTAACTCGTTGTACCTTAGGTGAGATGTAGTCATATTAACTGTAAACCTGAAGCAACACATAATTGATGGACCCGAAGGTGCACATAAACAGGTGGACCCAAAGACACACATAAACTAGTGGACCCAAAGGCACACATAATCAGGTAGACCCAAAGGCGCACATAATCTGGTGAACTCGAAGGCGCACATAACTAAATCTGAAGTGTACATAGCTACGGATATGAGGGAAAGTGTCACTACTTTGACCTTTCAAGAAACATGCAATAAAATAGTCTCTTATCATGAAATCATAACATAACATAAATTCTTGAATTCATAGCATAATATCTCATAACTCATGGCATGCATAACTAAAATTTGTTCCACAATAAAACCATATATTTTCTGAAAGTTTTTTGGCAAAAACCTAAAAAGATAATATTTTAAATTTATCTAGCATAAAGACAGTTCCCATGGTAAAACCACTTACCTCAGCATAAAGGCCCATGCACAAACATTTTCTTAATATATCATAAAACTCTAAATCATACTCGTACTTCAAACATATTTATCATATGCCCATAAATCCTTTCTTATTAGTTCATACAATCTCAAAACCAACAAAATTATCCTTAAATTTATCGTCAGACAAAAAAGTGCTTCCAATAATAAGATTACTTAGCTCAGAATTTAGACCCAAAAAACAAACTCAAATAAGTTTATCTTCTTTTGCCAAACACAACCTTAAATCAAAACCAAAATTGTGGTTTGGTCCAAAATTAGTTCCAAAACTCAATTCATTTGGCCAACCTGAATATATATCAAATCCAAAATTTAATAAATTAATTTTCAACAATTACCCCTAATCCAAAAGGCCCAAAGGGATAAAATTCACCCAAAACTCGAATTTAAAGGCCAAACAAAATGGGTGTCAATAAATTAGATCCAAAATTAAGTGGGTAATGAAGAATCTTTGAGAAACCAAAGTAAAATAGTAAAAACTTACTTCAAAACCCAAACCAAACCACTCTTGAAATTTCAGCCAAAAAACGAGAATTGGTAAGGACTGGGCAATGGTTGGTAGGATCACCGTCGCTCGTAAACCTTTGCTACACAAATAATATTTATAAATCACCAAACAAACTACTTATACTAACTGATAGTACAAGCAGCAAGTCCAAGGTCGAACATCAAGGTAGCACGTTAAAATGGTAAATGAGAGGGGGAAGGGGGGGCTGGTGCGTATTGATAATTGAAAGTGCATGAAAATAAATGCGAGAAAATAAAAGATAGAATTGCAATTAAAGAAAATGACCTAGCTTAGGGGAATTGAAATTGGCCAATACAATTTTTGTTCATAGAGTTATTTAAATGCAATTTTTGGTTCTTGATTATGCCCAGCCCAATTGATTAGAATCCCAATCAATGGTCCTAATTACCTAATTAATCAACATGCATAGAAAACAAATCTACTCCATACAAATTAACGAATCACATTAAGTTCTATGGATAACACTAGGATGAGTGTTCAACTTCCAATGTCTAATCAAACATTTAAGACGATTTCTCTCTAGGTTGATAGGAGCACTACTGTTCTTTTTAGGAAACATATCTCCGGCCTAATGAATCACAAGCCTAACTAACCTATTGCTTCCAATGGGATTAACCTATAATTTCATGCCACATATTACAAGCCAATCTCCAAGTATTAGAATCACACAACAAAATCACTGGTTGTCAATGAATAATAAAATCACGTAATTCATGAACACAAAATTCAAATTAAATCCCATAGACAAGATAAAAAGATTACATTCAAATAAAACTCCCAAAAACTACATTGTTCCAAATTCCCCTAATCTAGAATATAGCTAGAATTTACCTTCCCATGGAGATGGAGAAGAAAAATTCTGACATTGTTCCATTAGTTACATGAGATGGTGAGAAAAATTGAGAAAAATACAAGTGGAGAGGTGAGAAGAGGAGAAAATCGGCTTAGAAGCCGATTGGAAGTCGATCCTTCTGCCCTAAATCGAAGACAAATATATATAGCAGTCGTCGCAATATCTCAACGTTGCAACGCAGCGTGGCAACGCTGTGAGCCTCGTGTGCATGCATCTGTCAGTCATAATTCGAGCATCGCGACGCTACTCTGTGCTCTAGCAACTATCAACTATTGCCTTATAGCGTTGCAATGCTCCGTCCAAGGGCATTTTTATCCATTCACGTCCTTTTCAAGCTCGGTTGCTTAAATTAGCTCCTAATTATTCCAAATTAACCCCGAATAGCTCATAATGACAGATTCTACCTCCAAGATGCTCGATACCTGTAAAATCACTAAATAAACACATTAAACATAGTAACAACCTTGAATTAAGAAGAGGAAAAATAGCACATTTTTGGTGCTATCAAATACCCACAACTTAATTCTTGATTTTTCTCGAGCAAGGTAGAATCACACATTCACACAGAAAATTATGCTTGCTCTATCACAAAGGTCGTTACTTTAGTCTCACAGTCTATAAGGATGAGATTTGCAATAAAAAATTAAATCTGATTACAATCAATCAATGAAATACATTTTAAAAATGATTCTAAACTATTCATGCATGAGTGAGTCAAAAGTCATACTAATTAAGCTCGCAAAACCCAGAATGGTTTTATAAGACCCTTAATTTGTTTTCCCTCTACACTGGCTCAAAGGTTCAAGAGCCAAGCTTTTTAGACTCAAATTTGTAATGATACACTTAAGGAAACCAAACTTTTATTTAATTTTTGTTTACATTTTTTTGTTTACCTTTTTTTTTTTTTTTTTTTACTTTATACAAAAGAGGAAACCTTATCTAGACACGTCACCTTCGTTTTGGCTTGCCCACACGGGTGTCATGTGTTGGGATTGGTGTCCTCCTAATTCTTCCGGAATCTCGTAGTTTGTAAATTGTACACATTGTTATGAATAAAATAAGAGTTATTTTGTTTTACATTTACTCATTTCCAATAAACAAAGATCCAAGGTTATTGTATGTAAACTTAAACATGTATATGAGATGTACAAGTGGATCATGTCTTAAGTGATAACCTAAAAAGATCTGTAGTATAAGGATTAAGGAGGAATACCTGATCTTGGTGACACTATAGATACGACCTGCTTTGTAGAGGTTTACAAGTATTGTGAACTTCTACAGATGGTTGATCCTGACCATTCATGTGGAGACATGCAAGCGGGGATGTTCTATACAAAGAGTTTTTATAAGACCGAACCACGAGATAACTAGTCTCTTTATATGATGCCGTTGTTACTTGAGACGTACATCTCACCTAAACGACCATAGGTGACATGACCTCAATCCTGAGTGTTTTGGAAACTCCTGTCTTTGAGGGCAGTCCTTTGATTAGTATGGGTGAGAGTGGCTAAATTGCCAACTCAACATGCCTACCTTTTTGGGGATTTTTTTGATTTGGGAGCTAAGAACTCAATTAAACAAGATGGAATTTACTCCTTTCTCGAAGCAAGGGTAAGTAGATAGATTGCTCCCTTAAAGGTTGATTCCAGGTCTTGAACATAGTGACCACAGCTTCTATTTGAAAGAGAGAACTCAGTCATAGTAGGACTATGACTTATGTTCATTAGAGGGATCAATGGTACTTAAGGAGTTAGATGTAACTCAGATTCATAACGGTTAATTGGCCCAGCTGTACTTATGAGCGATCTGTGAAGGGTTATCGTATTGGTGATTGGTTGATATGGACACAAAATATATCTGTAGTAAGGAAAGTGTAGCTGTCGGTCTTTAGTGGAGTGTCTGGCAGTTAACAGATGGTAGATCCCGTGGCTAAAGAGTTTAGTCAATTATTCACGTACCGTTGGAACTTCAAGCTACAGGTTCATAAGGTCACCTTGGTAGCTCAATGGATTCAAGTTGAGAATCAGTTCTTGGTATTGGTTTGAAATGTTCAAATTGACAAGAAGAAACTCGATTATATATGATATAATAGGTGTGATGTATGAGATACATCAAGTGGAGGATTAATGTAAATGAGATTTACATTAAGTATCATAAAATAGAAAAAAAGCTATGGTTTATATGTTTCATGAGATGAAATATTAAAACTATAGGTTATAAATATAATATGGTAAGTTGGTTATCATATATATTTATAATAATATTAATTATTGGATAATTATCTCTTTTTTTCTAATAATCAATTAAGTGAGAGGTTATTGGTGGTTTTATAGTAACCATGAGATAAAAGGAAAAATGATTTCCTAAATTTAGAGGAGTTGCTATTCTCGGAAAGGAACTCATGGATTCCTGTCAAGTTAATTGGTTTCACTAAACGATAGTTGAAAGAGAGACTAAATGATCATGGAGTGTTATTATACAATAGTTCACTCAGCTGGTCGTAGCTAAACGATCGCAGGGAATTCTCTATTCGATAGGTTGTCGTCTTTTACACGATTGAGCATTCGTCTACACGATAGACTCTTATCATCTCCCACTTGCTCAATCATCTACACGATTGTTCTTCCTCCGGTTTCTTCCTCTAACCAAGTCCATACAGAGCCCACACTTCTGGATTCTCACATCGAGAATACCAAGGTAGCCATTGTGGTGGTGTCCTCACTCAACTCGACTGGGTTCGAGGTTTTGGAGGCTGTTTGTTGTGCATTCGTAGTGTTCGTGTGGTGGTTGCTATTGATCGTGTTGTGTTACAGTCATTTTGTTCGAGCATTCGTGTGTTGCTGTCTTAGAGACTGAACGAGCATTCGTGATCGAGGGAGTTTGAAGAATGAGTCTTCAAAGGTATGATACTTTATCCCTTGATATCACTGAAAGCATGCTGTAATTTCGTATTGTGCATGACCTGTTAGTTTCCGTTTCTTGACTATAATTGTTAGTGTTCAATTTCGAATGGAATTTGGAACGATCATTCTGTTGCTCATGGAAATCCTCATGTCTGATTTTCTTCATCATACAGGCCATCCAACTACGAGCAATGTCTCCTAATAAGGTGCTGAAGCTTACTCATTCCTTAGGATACTTTAGCTTAGAGGGAAACTACGGGTGTCATAGCCGCCCTAGGTTAATCATAACCCCAAGAAAGAGGAGTAATCCCCTTCAAAAATAACATACAAACTTACTTTTACTTTACAACATGCTTCACCTTTTACAAAACTTTCTTTTTACTTACTCTACACTTGGCTTTTACAATACAAAACAAGAGTTTGGCAAAAACTTAGGCATGTATTTCTAGGTTAAGCTTTCAATCACTTAACACGTATCACCTAGATCTTTTGAAGTCACAACAAAAATATAAGCCTAATAAAAAAACTCTAAGCATGCAAGTCCTAACTTCGTTGGACAAGAAACTTAAAGATGCATGAGAGATAAGAATTTTTTAAAAAATGGGCTAAAAATTATGATTATGCTTTATAAACACAGTTTCATGCAAACCTAATAAAAAAATGGTGTGTCATCAACTACTCATCATAAAAAACCAAGCAAGAGAGCAAGCAAGCAAATTCAAGCACACAAACATCATCCGAGCATAGCGCTCAAGGACCCCAGCAGTCAAAACATACCCCACCCCCAACTTAAAATGATACATTATCCCTAATGTATCCCTAATCTAAGGCTAATAAAATAAAAGGGTCAAGGGAACAAAAAACCTCCCCTGATAACGTTTTCGTACACGAGATGGTGGTAAGAAGATTGTCTTAAATTGATCTTCTTCTTTTTTAGGGTAGAGGAAAAGAGCCTACAAAAGAAAAACAAGAAGTTAAACTAGAAAGCAGTAAAGGAAAGTAACAAATTTTTCACCTGGCTCCCTCTAGGAAGGGCAAATTTTTAACATTGATTACTCGATGTGACCTGTCCCCTATCAAGGTACAAAGAAATTCTCATAGTTCTCTGGTCCTTTCTTGGATGAGTCAATATAGCCTGGTAAGTCTATAAGGCTTCTCATCTTCTGAAGATAACCAAAGAGGTCGAATTTTGATTTTTTAGAATATGGCAAAAAAGGTAAAAAGAAAGAATTAAAAGACTCAAGTGACTCTAAAGAGTCCAAAGAAAGAAAAGATGCAACAGATTCCTGAGGGCTAAGGGAACAAAACTCAAATATATACGAAATACCAAGAGTTAGAACAGGGCGAGGTGTTTCGACCTCTAACTCTATCACCTGGATCTCATCAGATTTAGGATCAAAATTTTCCTTAACCTCACAAACTTGCAAGCATGGAGTGACATCCTCATCATCACTGGAGTAGTAGCACTCCACAAGACACTCTGCCTTCGAGGTACAGACGATGGGTTGCTCTGGCACGCTCTCCAATCTCTGCATGGCCTCTGTCAGCTGGGCAACATGGGTGATCAACCCTTGCAGCCACGCCTAAACATCCTGCTAAAACTGAAGAGAGCTATTAGCAAGTTTAGAAATTAAAAACTTCAAAGTCATACTTGGGCACTAATCTCCAAGAAGTGGTTTCTGTTCCTCCACCGCGTTGACATGAATTACCTCATACCTTTAGATCTCTAGAAAATCAAAGGAATAGTCTGGAAACGACTCATTTGGGCCTCCCAACTGAAGTTGCAAGTCGAGCAACAAGGTCACTTAGACTCTACAAATTAGTCCTGCCCTCGGCCTCAGGGCAAAGGCTCTTCTGCTGGATACGCTCAAACTCCTACTGCCTACGGAGGTTGTCCTGCTGAAACTCAAGAGCACTGTCAGCAAGCTCGATAACCAAAGCCTCTAAAGACTTCCTGACCCTGAAGACTAAGCATGAGTCGACTGGTGTGGTGCTATGAAATCTTGGTCGTCGAAGCTTTGTTGCCATCGTGAGTATCCACGGTCAAAAGACTCCTCCCATATAGGATGATGAGACTCATAATCCATATGACCATAATACCCCTCCTTGGCGAATTCATATGGTGTTGGCATCCATTGCAACCTTGGACATGCTTGCATGGGATGCCCCTTGAGTAGGCAACTCCCGCACACCTCTACTTGCTGGGAACTCCTTTCCACCAAGTGGCCAACTAAGGAAGTCAACTGGGCAATGTGGCGTCGAAGGCCACTTACCTTGTCGTCAAAATCTGCAACTTAACTTCCGAATGTCCAAGATTGATTCGAAAATTCTGTCATGTTTAACTAACACAAAAGGAAAAAAAATCAAAGCAAAACAAACTTTAACTAAAAACTAACTAAGAATAATTAATTGGCTTCCCCGACAACGGCGCCAATTTGGTAGGATCGAGTTTACCATCACCCGTAAACCCTTGCTACACAAATAATATTTATAAATCACCGAATGAAATACTTATACTAATTGGTAGTACAAGCGGCAAGTCCGGGGTCGAACCTCAAGGAAGCACGAAAGATTAGTTCATCGAAGCTCGTTTTCAGTTAAAGTGGTAAATGGGGGGGGGGGGGGGGGGGGGGCTGGTCTGGATTGATAATTGAAAGTGCTTGAAAATAAAATGCGAGGAAATAAAAGATAGAAATGCAATTAAAGGAAATGACCTAGCTTAGGGGAATTGGAATTGGCCAATGCAATTTTTGTTCATCGAGTTATTTAAATGCAATTTTTGTTTCTTGACTATGCCTAGCACAATTGATTGGAATCCCAATCAATGGTCCTAATTACCTAATTAATCAACATGCATAGAAAACGAATCCGCTTCATACAAATTAACGAAACACATTAAGTTCTATGGATAATGCTAGGATGAGTGTTCGATTTCCAACATCTAATCAAACATTCAAGACGATTTCTCTCTAGGTTGATAGGAGAGGAAACATATCTCAGCCTAATGAATCACAAGCCTAACTAACCTATTGCTTCCAATGGGATTAACCTATAATTTCATATCACATATTACAAGCCAATCTCCAAGCATTAGAATCACACAAAAAAAATCATTGGTTGTTAATCAATAATAAAATCATGCAATTCATGAACACAAAATTCAAATTGAAACCCATAGATAAGAATAAAAAGATTACATTCAAACAAAACTCCTAAAAACTACATTGTTCCAAATTTTTCTAGACTAGAAGATAGCTAGAACATACGTTCCATGGAGATGGAGAAGACAAATCTCGACATTGTTCCATTAGTTACATGAGATGGAGAGAAAAATGGAGAAAAATACAAATGGAGAGGTGAGAAGAGGAGAAAATTGGCTTAGGAGCCGATTGGAAGTTGATCCTTCTGTCCTAAATCGAAGATAGAGATATATAGCAGTTGTCACAGTGTCGCAATGCTACAATACTGCGAGCCTCATGCACGTGTGTCTGTCGGTCATAATCCGAAGCGTCATGACGCTGCCTGTAGCGTTGCGACGCTACTCTGTGCTCCAACAATGATCAGCTATTACCTTGTGGCGTTGCGCAACGCTCGTTTGAGCATTGCAACACTTCATCCAAGGATATTTTTATTCGCTCACGTTCTTTTGAAGTCTGGTTGCTCAAATTAGTTCTTAATTGCTCCAAATTAACCCCGAATAGCTGGTAATGGAAGATTCTACCTCCAAGATGCTTGATACCTGTAAAATAAACATATTAAACATAGTAACGACATAGAATTAAGAAGGGAAAAAATAGCACATTTTTTGTGTTATCAATGGTCGACCGTGGCGCACAATAGATGGCGGTGGAGATCAGTGCGACGACTTCAAATCAGGTGGTAAGGCTCAGCGGTAGCATCTGGAAGAGATCTGGGCAGTGGCTGAGAGAAGGCAACGGTGCGGCTGGATATGGCGTCTAGAATAGGAGCGGCGGAGACGAGTTCTGGCAGTGCGAGTTGATGGCTGAGAGGAGACGAAAACTGGGCAGCTGGCTCGCATAGATGACAAGAACGATCAGCAGGCTAGGGCTGTGTGACATAGATGTGTGACGCTACGAAAAACTCAGAGGAGGAGGGTTTGCGATGTCTTCGTACACGAAGAAGAGGAAAATATTTATTTTCCTTTTTCTTTATTTTTTAAAACATAACCTTAAACAAATATATATATCTGTAAATAGATATATATTCTAAAATCATTTCATTTCCTTCTTCAATTCCAAATTCTAAATATGTTTAAATTAAACTCCCAAATCCTTTGCAATTAAATTTAAATCAATTATCTTATAAAATTGGTTTAAAGTAATATTTTTCCAAATTATAAACAATTACTAAATCTCCAAAATCTAATTCAATTTCCCAAATTGAATTGAAATTTGAAATAATTCAAACTCTCTTTAAATTAAATTTTAAATTTTGAAAAAAAAAATCTTTCATTGAAGCAAATTTTTAAAATTGAATTATCCATACACAATAATTCAATATAACCTCAAAATTCAAGATAACACCCAAATAATTTAAGATAATTAAATTAAAAATTACCTCAAAAATTGGATTATTACACATCATTTACTATATCATTCATGAAAATTAATGCAACAATTAATGTGTAAAATTTCATAGATAATGAACTCAACAATATGTGTTTTGAGATCAAACAAATAGTAACAATGATCTCTCTTTTTAAAGAAACATACTAAAAAAAAGGCCAAATCAATCAATAGCACATCAGACACGAAAGGTCCTAAAAACACATCACACAATGATCTTAATCTTTTACAAAGTTCTAAATAATATCATGTATATGTCTTAACTTTTCGCATCAACTCTAACGATAATTTTCATATTTTATTTAATAATAAAGTATGTTTTAGTTGTATTTTTTTAATGTTAAAATTTTAGGGTAAAAATAATAATTTTCAAATCGAAAGACCTAATTGAAATGTATCTAAATTTTCGAAATACTTTGTGTATACTTTTTTTTTCTTTATATAATCTATTCATAATCTTAATCCTCCCAACAAAAAGGAGTTCAAATCTTTCATTGGTGCTGAATTTTTGCGTTCATGTCTTCTTTCATTCTCTTTGACTTTTCAATTAAGTCTATGTCTTATTTGGTGTTTGAATTTTCGAATTTGATTCATCCAAGATTTTGAAATTTTAAAACGTTGATTTTAGTTCTTTTATTTGTTGGCGCTTAGAAATTTTAATTTGCAGATTTTAACTATTGAGTTTTTCATAAGTAACCATTTTTGCATTATCTCGTAATTTTTTACCTACAATGTACTCATTCAATATTCTTGACTGTAAATTTTATGCTGACAAAGTGTTTGAATCACTAACAATGGAACTATGTATGGTGATATTTGTTTTCTGAAATCAAGATTACTGAGGAAGCTAAGGTCGGTGTTTACGGTGTAGGGTTGGATAGATTAGAATTTTTATGTCTACATTAATTGTATGGCTGGGTTGGGTCTAGTTTGACTTTTTTATTATTATTATTTTAAGGTGTTTTTGTATATTTCTTTTTCTCTTTCATATTACAATACTATATAATTTTAAAGGTTTTTTTTACCCAATGTGTAATAAGTTCAATGGTTTTTTTTTCCAACCATTATTAGGATTTTCTTTAAAAAAAAAACAAACAAAAAAGTATCCTTTAGTATTTTCTTTTAAAATTTTGGAAACATATTCGCATTATATTTTTTCTTATATGAAAATTATTATTATTATTTTAATTAATTTTGATAATTAAAAAAAAAAACTTCAAATGACTAATTTTAAGAGTAAATGAAAGTAAAAAGACTAAATGTTGACATTTGAAAGGACAATAAAAAAAATGCAATGGAACTCAAAATATGGAGACCAAAACGATATTTTTAACGTTACTCTCTTATAATTCAATTACCAAAACATACATTTTAAAAGATTTTAGGATTAAAATGGAATAAATTGAAACTTCATATGCCAAAATTAACATTTTGAAAGTTCATGCAAGATGATCACCTGAGCTTTTCTATCATCATTGTTTGAATATATAGATACAATGACACAAGATATTCCAATGCTAGGAAACTAAACCAACAAAATCTACACTTTCCAAGTATACAAAATCTAATAGGTTTTCTAAATTACATATATTCTAACAATTCAGGAACTCTCTAAAATATAAAATAAAATTAAATAAATATAAAACTTGAATCGTTTGTCAAATTTAACTCAATTGAGTTGTTAATCGACTAAAATCAAACACAACTCATTCAAATTGAAGAAACTACAAATTTAACTTTCATACATGTTAAATTTGTACATGAAACTTCATCTTAATTTGATGATTTCGATCCAATTTGAAGTTTCTAACCATTCATTTTTTAATATATCAATATTCAAGAATGTTTCACTTTCTTTCACTACAATATAAATATTCAATAGGTTGTTGTATGAGGTAGATGGATGTTGAGACTATCTCGAAAATCACCAGAGAGAACTAACAGTAGCCCTTCAATGGAGATGTTTGCAATTAGGAACCAAGATGGGACATGTGCAAGACTCGAGTTTGTCTACATGCAAGATTTTCACAAATAAAATGAATATCCATCTCGATATGCAAAATGAATATCCATCCCGATATGCTTAGTGATTAGAATTCCCAACTAAATATATTGCACTAACATTATCATTATATAGCAACGTAGCTTTCTAAATAGGATAGTGAAGTTGCAACAAAAGGTTTCGTAACCAACAAGACTCAAAAATCACATTAGCAACACCTCGGCATCCTACTACCAACGGTTTCTAACACATATTATTAGTAAAGACATTTTTAATTTTGTTAAGATACAGAAATTTTTGTAACATTTGAAAATTCGGGATATTTTGAAAACAAAGTACTAATCTTTTTCATCTAAAATTATCGGTATGAGTATTTCTTTTAAGTTTAAGAATATTTTTTTAAAACATTTTAAAGTTTAAGTATATTTTTGAAGTACAAAGTTCTAGGATATTTTCTTATATAAATTTTAGGATTTCTGGAAAAGCAAACAAAAAACGATATCCTTTAGTATATTCCCTAATACTTTTATGAATCATATTCGCATTGTGTTTTTTTTTTTAATGAAATTTTTATTGTTATTATTTAATCAATTTTGATAAAAATAAACTTTAATGGAGTAATTTTAAGATTTATTAAAAGTAATAGAATTAAATTTTGATGTTTGAAAGTATGAATAAAATAAATGGAACTCAAAATATGGAGATGAGTATATTTTTAATCTAACTTTTCTACATCTAAATTACTAAAAAGTAGATATTTTGAAATATTTAGGGATCAAATTACTGAAACTCCATGTGCCAAAATTTACATTTTGAAAGTTCATGTAAGATAATCCCTGAGCTTTTTCATGATCATCATTTGAATATATAGATTCAAAGCCAGAAAATATTCTAAGGCTAGAAAGTTGACCAACAAAACTTACACTTTCCAAATATACAAAATTAACAGAAAATTCTCAAAGAGAACTACCGGTAGCCCTTTAGTGAAGATGTTTACGCAATCTGAAACTAGGATGAGATGTGTGTAAGTGTAACGTCCTAGACCTAAAATTTAGATCAACGTTAGGAATCTTAAGTCTAGGGAGATACATTATATGGTATTAGAGCGGAACATCTCCTAGGAAGATGTAGTTTGGGGATGAATCAATGCAAAAGTTGGTGGGCATGCAATACTCGAATTTAGGAGGGGTATATGAATTAATCGAGATTGCATCTAAATAGGAGGAATTCTGAGGACATAAAAATATGGTTAAGACTGACTTAAAAGAATTGAAAGTTACTATTTATACCAATAAGGCACACCTTTAAGCGTGCTTATCTTGGAGCAATTCTATGTTAGGTGACCTCTTGAAAATTTTCCTATAAAGCATATGAACGACGATCAAACATACTAGAAGGACACGTGTTAGCTCTTGAAGAGAAGTAAGGATGACTTGACAGCAGGAGAATGTCGAGGCCATAAATTGCCAAATTTAGATTTTGAATCCTAGACCTGAAGCATTACAATAAGATTCGAGCTTGTCCAAATGAAAAATTTTCAAAGAAAAAAATGAATATCCATATTCGTTATGCTTAGTGCGTTAATGTTGGTCAGGGTTCCCAACTAAATATATTGCTAATGTTGGTCAGGGTTCCCAACTAAATATAGTGCTTTCCAAATAGAACGGTAGGGTTGCAATAAAAGATTGTGTAACCAATAAGACTAAAAAATCACATTAATGATACCTTGATATTCTCTTTTGCACTCGAATGGGACAAAGTGACATGTTGTTTAGTAGATCAAGAGACCAAGTTATCACCAAAAAATATACACAATAATTAGAGGTAGATCATCGAGTATCTAGACATGCACCCAATCGACATGTGTATAAGAGATTAGAGTGGGCGGAGAAAAATGTAAATCATGATCAAGAGTACCTAAACCTAGGGCACGATGCATTGGAGAGCTTGCATGTGTGCCTCTATTTTATCATGCATGAAGAGACACACTTAATGTACAATATATGTAATATCGAGTCTTGTGAAGATAAGGTACTGAGGAGCTCTAATAAGGCTTCAATATTGAGAAGAGATCCGTGTAAGGTGGGTTACTATGAGTACTTATCTTCAGTTTAATGTCAATAGGAGTGAGCGACGACTTATATGAAGATATTCTATAGCACACTCAACAATTTCAATCACACACTTACGTTATAACACATATAACCCACTGATATGATGAGTCACAACAATGCCCATAAAATAATTTAGAGGACCCAAGTCCTTCATAGAAAATTCAGAGCTAAGAAAGAATATAATGATTGACATAACCCATCAGAGAAAGTAGTTAGGATTATATCATCCACATACAACATAGTATAAGTCATATCATTACATTGACTATAAGCAAATAGAGAATGACTTGATCTAATATGCTATAAACCACAGGGTGAAATAAAATAAGCAAATCCATCGTTCCACTCAAGATTATATCATCCACGTGACCCTGCTTAAACCCATAAAGAGACTTTTTCAATAAGCATACATGATGAGGATGCTCGTGATCCCGAAACCACTTAAGTTGATACAAATAGATATTCTTTTTTAGTTTCAATGTAAGAAGGCATTCTTGGCAGATAGTTGGTGAATTGATCATGCTTTTGAAGGAGTCAAACTAAGCATTGTACGAAGAGTAACTGGTAGGACAACGGGACTAAAAGTCTCTCCACAATCCATGGCCACCTATTTAGATTTACCATTTCTTACAAGACAAGCTTTATTTATGCCTCTCAAGAGTGCCATCATATTTTTTCTTTATGAGCAAAAATTCACCTATACTGAATTACACTAAAGGTTGAGTCATAAACTTCTATATCTCATTTTAAATAAGAGCATCATATTCATCACCCATAGCCATTTTTCAATTCAGATCACGAAGGGTCAATAGTGAATTACACGATCAATTAAACTCTTTAGTTAATCAAATTTCATTCATTCTTTAGGTCACTCCACTATAGAAATAGATTTATGTTCTTATTCATTGTAGGACATGTTGTGTCTAAAGATCTAATTATTACAAGCAAGTCGACCCTTCACGAGTTGTTTGTAATTATAGTTGGGTTAACTGTCCATTTTACCCCTATAAATACCTTTTTCCCTTTAAGTTTTACTAATCTTTTATTGAACAATTTTTTTATGATCCAGTCATAAACCAATCTCCTCTCGAGCAAGTGAAAGAGTGACACCCCATTATTCAAGCCCTAAAATCAGCATATTAGAGAATAACTCATCTACTTATACTATATGAGAAAAAAAGTGAATTTCATCTTATGAAAATTACGTTCCCATCTTCCTATTGGTCAAGTCCTAAAAATGGTAGGCTTATTGAATCAGTTACTAAGATCATTCTTACTCATGCAAATTAAAGGACGAGTTCTCATAGACAGAAGTTCATAAATCGCTCAGAATTGAGATCGAGTCACATATGATCATTCTATAAAATATTAATCTTCTCAATTAACGAATTTACAAAGAGAGATTAAATATTTCACGATTCAATCTTATACAAACTTGTTGTATAGGATAGCCCCACTCATATATCTCCACATAAATGATTTACATCAAAATCGTTTATAACAATTACAAATGGGGTTGTATCTATATTGTCACAAGGATAAAGTACTTGACCTTATCAATATATTAAAACCATTTAGGTTATTTCTTGAACACGATCTATCCATATGTCAACTACAAAACTGCTTAATATTGCACTAATAACCTTAGATTTTTACTATAACCAATAATTTATTATTGCAAATAAAATAATAAAATAATAATTAAATACACATTCATGAAGAGATTTTAGGGTACAATCCCAATCGGGTGTTATTGACAGAGTTGATCTTTGACAATGATTGTCGAAGTTGGCTAATGGAGATAGTCATTAAAGTTGGTGTCGTAGGTGGACACTAGAATTTATCGCCAAACATGATTTTTACTAGAGTAGTTATTAGAGATGATCATCAGAGTATGTCATAGATGATGATTGTTGCTAAAGTGAGGTGATAGTAGTTGGTGAGGATGGTTATTTCTTGAGTTGCTCGTTAGTGGCAATTGGTGGGCAGAGTCATTACAAAACATTGGAGGGAGGGTGAGTGAAAAAGAAAGGAAGATGAGGTTCTTCTATAAGTGTGTAAACTTCAACAGTAGTAGAGTTGAATTATTTAATATTGAGTCGTGAAGCTGATGGACCAAACTCAATTAACTAACTCAGTTCAAGTTGGCGGGTCAAATACATGTTAGAGATTTAAAATTTTACCATATTTATGTCAATTAGAAAAACAATAAAATTAAAACTTTAAAACATTAATAAAGACCAAATTGAAAATTATCTAAAAGATTAGATACCAAAAATCCATATTTAAGGTATAATTAATGATGCTTACTTTTGTTAATGAAACTAGAGAGAGAGGTTGACAAGCATTTCATAAAGCTACAATAAGAGAGAGAAGAGAATAGAAAGAGGACAGAGAAAAGCAAGAAAAAAACAATAAAAAATTAGTGCGAGGGAGACAATAGCGTATCTTTGAAAATCCTAAAAAATCGCAAAATTTGGATATCTGTTTTGCTTAAAAAGCAAAGAGGAAAGAGAGGATGCATAGAACCCAACTTTCAACAAAAAAAAAAATAAAATAAAAAAAAAAGCTCAAATTACAACACTCCTCCAAGAAAAAAGAAAAACCCAAATGCTTTCTTCTTCTTCTTTTCTTCTTCTCAATCCTCAAATTTTTGCTCTGTCAAACAACCCATCTCTCCCCTTTTTGTCTCCTCAATTTCATGTTCCACTGTTTCAAAACTCTCAATCCTGTGCTTAGCTGTTTGTTTTTTTTATATATATATTTTGTCCCCTTTTCTTTTGGGTTTTCAACACTCTCTGTATTTGATTATTTTATGCAGCACAGACAGTGAACGTGCTCTTCTTTGTCAGATTGCCGCTTCCTTCTCTTCCCCAACTAAGCTTCACGTTCGAGGAAGCACATGATTGCAGTTTTGTATTTTACAATTTTTTTGTATGTTGTTTATTGATATTCCTCTTTGCCCCATTTGTAATCTTCTTGTGAACAACAATCATGGTCAAAAGCTAGAGTAATTTGAAGTGGGATGCAGTTTGAAGAGTTGGGGAAGAATTGTATAAAGAGGGAATACTTTGGAGTTTGGGCTTTTTTCTTCTTTTTTTCTCTTTTTACATCTTTTAAGAGTCTTGCTTCTTCTGGGAATTAGGAATTGGGAAAATTTTCTTTTCTGTTTTCTTTGCTTCTTCAATTATGCCTCTCTCTGCCCTCTTCCTTCCTATCTCTGAAATGGGTTCAATGAGATAGAGCCATAGAGGGAAGTGTGTGTGTGTGTGTGTGTGTGTGAGAGAGAGAGAGAGAGAGAGAGAGAGAGAGAGAGAGAGAGAGAGAGAGAGATTGTGTGTTTCTTGAAATGGGGTTCTTGAATGATTATCAGTTTTTTTACAGAAGAAGTGAGCTTATACTTGTGAATCTCTCTGTGCAACTTTAATATGAGGTTGTTAAGGAGGGAGATAAGGGAAGAAGAAGGGAAAGAGAAAAGGTAGAAAAGACAAGTGTTGGGATGAGTATGAAGATGCAACAAAGCCACCACTCAGTGGCTGTGAGGTTTAATGAGCAAATTGGAAGTAAAAAAGGGTTCACATTCATTCAAGCCAACAGGGCTTGGCTTCCTAAGTTCCTATTGCTTTGGGTTCTGTTGGTGGCATTCATTAGTATGCTAATCTACAAGGGAATGGATGCTGACAACAAAGTTAGAAGAAAGGAAGTTTTGGGGAGCATGTGTGACCAGAGAGCAAGGATGCTTCAGGATCAATTCAGTGTCAGTGTCAACCACGTCCATGCTTTGGCCATTCTCATTTCCACTTTCCACTATTCGAAAAACATATCAGCAATTGATCAGGTATTCACGTTTCTATTTTTGTCTTTGATTCAACTTATTAGTTAGGCTTAGGAGTGTGAGAGAATTCATTTTTGTTGTTTTCAGCTAGAAATTACCTTGATGTCTTGATTCTCAGTTTTTGGGGGCATTTGGTTTGTATGATTGCAGGAAACTTTTGCTGAGTACACGGCCAGAACAGCTTTTGAGCGGCCTTTGCTTAGTGGTGTGGCATTTGCGCAAAGAGTGGTGCACTTTGAGCGAGAGAAATTTGAGAAGCAACATGGATGGACTATAAAAACAATGGAAAGAGAACCATCACCTATAAGGGATGAGTATGCGCCAGTTATATTTTCCCAGGAGACTGTTTCCTATATCGAATCTCTTGATATGATGTCTGGAGAGGTAGTTTGAATTATAATCAGAGGCTTAGTTGTTTATATCTTCATTGGGTTTGTTTCTTGTTTGGACTTCGGTACTTCCAAATATAATTTGAGTTTTTTTTTAATGCATTGCATTGTAGGAGGACCGTGAGAACATTTTGAGGTCAAGAGAAACAGGTAAAGCTGTATTAACGAGCCCTTTCAGGCTACTGGGTTCTCATCATCTTGGAGTTGTGTTGACGATCCCTGTTTATAAAACCAAGCTTCCTGCAAATCCAACTATGGATGAACGAACTCGAGCAACAGCAGGGTAAGTTCAATAAATACTTTTTCTTGTTCTTGTGTTGTGGGTGGGGGGGGGGATCAGCTCTCATTGAAATGAGGGAGAGTACAAAGAGGTGGCCGTACAAAAACACAGATTGCACCGAGTAAAAGGAACCTCCAAAAATAAAAATTTACAAGAAGAGGCTAGAAAAATGGGGTTCATCAAAGTTAGAACTTGTAATGTGCTGAAACTGACCCAGACTACAAACTTTGTACCTCTCTTTCCCCTTAAAGAGTTCTCCCGTCTCTTTCTAACTAGGTGATCTTTGAGTAGCAAAAAAGTCACAGTGCCAAACAAATCTTCTGCTTTTTCAGAATGGAGGATGCATTAGTACCTCCTCCATGATAGTGCAACAGTTTCAACTGGGGACTTACATCACACAAAGAGGAAAAAACCTAGCTGTTCAGAGTATACAAATTAATTTGCTCTATATATTCCCGAGTTGAAAATTGGTGTTGACTGCATATAGAAGGCTGTTGAATAAGCACCATGTGAAAAGCAACGATAGGAAACTTGCAATCAACAAGTGAATTTTAGGGGCTGCTTTAACACTTTCTGTTCTACCATATTATTTAATACTTGTTGCCACTATCTTTTGATCCCCACAAATAGTAGCGTGGAAGAATATAACCCCTAATGTAATTGTATATAGGTTTATGTAAGATTTTTTGTACCAGATGTTGATGAATTATAGCTAAGGTATTTATCGTTAAACATTGTCAACGAGGGTGTTATCAAATTTTGGTTAAACTTGCATCTCTATGCCTCAATTGTCAATTTGTATGTTAAGATGAAGGACAATCCACAGAAATAGGATTATTTTCTTGATCATCAAATTGTAAAACAAGGTCTCAAGGACATAAGGCATACGTGTGCAACATGTTATACCTTCAATGTAATTGTGATTTTCGGTCTGCTTTGCAGTGCAAATACTTCCTCTCTGCTTATGCTCTTGCAGTTGACTGTCCAATTCCAGCAACTCATATTGCATGCCAATAACAAGATTTCTAGAAAATCGTTCATCTCTACCATGATGCTATTTATGTTTCAAACAACTCTTACAATCTCTCTAATGCCTAATTCTATAGAAATTTAAGGCAGAAGTTTCATTTATAGCTGAAAGATAATGGTCACAACTGAGGAGCTCTTCTATCTCTCCCAAATGTTTCCCAGACTTTTCCCAACTTCCTTCCCCCTTCATTCTTCTAATCACGTCACTCACTTAACATCCCACTGTTTCCATTTCTAACCCTTTCCCTTAGATTGGCTAGCTAATTGAATCTAATTACTAGAACTTTAGTTTGCATGAATTTCTTGGTTGAGAAATATTTATTCTCAGAGCATGTTATTGTAGTTTAATATTTTGGTAGAATGAGAGACTAGTTCTCATGCTATTTTGGTTGTGATTTCTCTTGTTGCCTGTATAATTTTTTGTAAAGCAGTTACCTTGGTGGAGCATTTGATGTGGAATCGCTTGTGGAAAATTTACTTGGGCAACTTGCTGGAAATCAGGCCATTTTAGTGAATGTCTACGATGTCACAAACTATTCCGATCCCCTAGTAATGTATGGTCATCAATATGAAGACGGTGACATGTCTCTTTTACATGAGAGCAAACTAGATTTTGGAGATCCATTTAGGAAGCATCAAATGATATGCAGGTAATTGTAATGAATGTCAAATGTTTGAGTTATAGCTAGAATATATTTTTGCATTTTCCCATATAATTCTTATGGTTGGAACTTTAAGCAGATATCATCAGAAAGCACCAACATTATGGACGGCACTTACTACTGCATTCTTATTCTTTGTGATTGGATTGTTAGTGGGATATATCTTATACGGTGCAGCTACTCATATTGTTAAAGTTGAGGATGATTTCCATGAAATGCAAGAACTGAAAGTTCGAGCCGAAGCTGCTGATGTTGCAAAATCTCAGGTATTTCTTGAAGTCTTTCATTCCCCAATTTCATGCTACAATTTTCTGATTTAACTTTTTCATCTTATGCCAGTTTCTCGCCACTGTCTCTCATGAAATCAGGACACCCATGAATGGCATCCTTGGTGAGTATTTATCTCTTATGGAATTCTTTTGGAAGAGCATTAAGCATTAGATGTGTATATCCAACGACTTTGTGAGGAAAGACATTGGGGTAATTCGGAATATTATTAGTAAAGGGTACATAGTAACTAAAGAGTTTAGTTGGAGTAGGTTTTAAATGGAGAGAGTGGGGAGGGGATGAAGATAAGATAGGTTATACTGTGGCTGTTCAAGCTTCATTGTGCTCGAGAGAGAGGGTCCAAGTACATCAAATTAATTGGGAGTCATCTTTTTGTTTATTCTTCATTATCGATAGATATCTCTGGTTCCTTCCCATTAAATTTACTTCTATTTTCAATTGTAGGAATGCTTGCTCTACTTCTTGACACTGAATTGAGTTCAACTCAAAGGGATTATGCTCAAACTGCTCAGGCCTGTGGAAAGGCACTGATAGCGTTGATAAATGAGGTGCTTGACCGGGCAAAAATTGAAGCTGGGAAGTTGGAGCTTGAAGCGGTTCCTTTTGACCTTAGATTGATACTAGATGATGTTCTGTCTTTGTTTTCTGAAAAGTCAAGGCACAAGGGAGTAGAGGTAAGATCTGGAAGATTTTTTCTCTCTCTCTCTCTCTCCTAACATGAAACAAAACTTTTATTGAATAAATGGAAAGAGGTGAATACTCAAACATACAAACTCTAGTACAAAATGAAAAAGAAAACAGGTGATTTTTCCTTTTTTTCTTTCCTTATTTGCTGTAAATATTTTCTAACATAGCATGATAGCACCTTATGATGGATTGATAAAGCTTTCTCCTTGACGTAAATGAACTACTTTTAGAACGTGATGAAGATTATGATTATTTCTTTTTGAAATTTGAGAACCTTGGTTAATCTTGCTCTCTTATCTTCTTTTTCCATGGTGCTTTTGTGCATTTCTGGATGGCTGTTTCCACGGTCTGCTCCTTTTATTACACTAATTGTTGACATGAAGTTGGCTGTATTCGTTTCTGACAAAGTTCCTGAAATTGTTATGGGGGATCCTGGAAGGTTCAGACAAGTAATCACAAATCTCGTGGGTAACTCTGTGAAAGTAAGTTTTCTTCCATTCTCTCTCAAGCCACCCAAATAGCTCTCCTCTTATAAATCATTTACATTGAACTTTCTCATTAATTTAAAGTATTTCTTATTGCACTTTGCTTCTCAATATGAGTGACATCTCATCACTTGGAACATTTGACAGTTCACAGAACAAGGACATATATTTGTCAAAGTTCAATTAGCCGAACAATCAATGACCTCCACGAATATCAAATCCGAAACTCACACGAATGGACACTTAGAAGATGGTGCATCGCACAATAAACATCACTTTGAAACTTTAAGTGGATATGAGGCAGCTGATAACCAAAACAGTTGGGACACTTTTAAGCACCTTATTGCAATTGATGAATTCCAACCGAATGGTTCAAGCAATCTCATGGCTACAAATGAAAGTTCTGATATTGTTACTGTCATGATATCTGTGGAAGATACTGGAATCGGGATTCCGTTAAGCGCTCAAGGTCGAGTTTTTATGCCGTTCATGCAAGCAGATAGCTCAACCTCCAGGAACTATGGTGGAACTGGTATTGGCTTAAGCATCAGTAAGTGTTTGGTTGAACTAATGGGTGGCCAGATAAACTTTGTGAGCCGGCCTCAGGTTGGAAGCACATTCTCATTCACTGCTGTATTTGGGAGATGTGAGAAGAAAGCGACAGTCGACATCAAAAAGTCTAATTTGGAGGAACTTCCTTCTGCATTTAAAGGATTGAAAGCTGTTGTAGTCGACGGGAAACCAGTTAGAGCAGCTGTTACCAAATACCATTTGAAGAGACTTGGCATCCTGGTTGAAGTTGCCAGTAGTGTCAAGATGGCTGCAACTTTATGGGGAAAAAATGGATCAATTAGATCAAGGTAAGCATAATACATAAGAAGCAAGTTGCACAGTTTTTTTACAAAAATTTTGTATCATGCATAGTTGCAGTATTCTAAACTTGTTTTAAAAGATATAATAATTTTGAAAAGATGTTTATATGGTTGATTAGAAAGCTTTAGATCATCGATATATTTCTTAAGATCCTTTTGTAGATATATCATGGTGCAGCTTTGTGACATTAATTATTTGTCGGGTATTGCAGTAATATACTTCAACCTGATGTGATTCTTCTCGAGAAAGATATCTTTATTTCAAATGAGGAATGTGGTTCTTCTAATCTGCTTCATCAACTAGAATGGAAGCAGAATGGTCATACCTTAAAATTGCCAAAATTGATCCTTCTTGCGACCAGCATGAGCACGGTGGAATTTGATAAAGCGAAGGAAATGGGTTTCTCGGACACCTTGATCATGAAACCATTGAGAGCAAGCATGATAGGTGCATGTCTTCAACAGGTGCTTGGCTCGGGAAAGAAACGCCAGCTTGGGAAGGACATGGCCAGTGGCTCCAACTTTCTTAAAGGGCTGCTCTGTGGCAAGAAAATATTGGTCGTTGATGACAATAGGGTAAACCGAAGAGTTGCTGCAGGTGCTTTGAAGAAATTTGGGGCCGATGTAGAGTGTGCCGAGAGTGGGAAAGCTGCTCTGGCATTGCTTCAACTGCCACACAGTTTTGATGCTTGCTTCATGGATATTCAGATGCCAGAAATGGATGGGTATGTTTAATCAAATTTTCTCTCCTCTTAACTGTTAACACTGTCAAGATAAAATCATCTTTAGTGGCATCAAGTTCAACTGCCACTCTCAAATAGAACTTTTCTTTTAAATAACTTATTGGAAAAAAAAAATTGATATTCAAACTACTAAACTCAAAGTTGAACTGGCATTGCATTGTTGTAGGCGATTAAAATGGTACCTGATTAGTAATCAGTAGTTACTAGAGATATGATATATTTGAAATAGAACTTCTCTGAGATGATGTGTGTTCTCTTTTATCTCTAAGGCTCATCTCCTTGTACATCACTTCCATTTATAACTGCAGGCTTTGGCATCAAGCAGTTACAAACTTGAGCATACCGTATGGCATTATTTTTTGTTAATTTGTTTTCTTAGGTTGGCTACCATTATATGATATAACATAAATTTACCTTCAACCCATTAACTTAAGCTTTTGGGTCAATTGGTTATTAAAGAGGGTATTGGAGGAGGTGGACTAGGAAGTCCTATATTCAAATCTCTGCAATGTTATTTCCTCCTCAATTAATATTGATTTTCACTGTTGCATATTTTAAACCCACAAGTGAGGGGGAGTGTTAGATGATATAATATTAAATTCACTCTCATCCATCAGTTTAAGCTCTTGGGTCAATTGGTTATTTAACAATTACCTTTTAGATTTCAAGTAGTTCTCTCTAGAAACAACAGATTGGCGAATAGTTGCACAATAATTTCAGCATCTATGAGCTAATTTGTTCCACGCTTGAATTTACCGTGTTCTGGATGAAATAAGTTCCAATATCTGTCCAAATGCTTTGTTAGAGAAGAATATAGTCATGTGTTGCTTGATTTTAGAAAAGTAATTGAAGTGAGAATTTTTGGGGATTATACTGAGTTTTGTCTGACATGAGAATTTGTTTCCCTTCCTTTTGTTTAACATATGATTCAAATGTAATGTATTTTCTTCAACTGCAGATTCGAAGCGACCCGAAGAATCAGGCAGATGGAGAGCAAGGAAAATGAGGTACTGATTAGGGAATCTGGTGGCAAAGAAAATGCAAGAAAAGACGAGTGGCATGTTCCAATATTAGCCATGACTGCAGATGTAATTCACGCAACATACGACGAGTGCCTGAAATGTGGGATGGATGGATACGTATCGAAGCCATTTGAGGAAGAGAATCTTTACCAGGCAGTTGCCAAGTTTTTCAAATCAAAGCCCATCACTGATTCATGACACATGACCATTAAAACTCGACGCAACTGTCAACTCCGACATCAAAAGGCATTTGTTCTGGGTTTGGTTAGTACAACATTTTGCAGCAGATGCTCACAAGACTTGGTTTCAAGGAATCTTAATCAATTGAAGGGGCCACCATTTTTGACCAGGATGTTGTACTTCTGGGCATTATTTGTACATTAACTATCAGACCCTGATGTTGCTTCCTTGCATGTGCTGTGCTGTAGGTCCTTTAAGTTGTGGCTTTTGGGCTGGTGGCTGCTGTAAAGGGTGTAAATTCATTATGATTAAGATTATTTTATGCTTACATTAAAAAAAAAAAAGATTAACGTAAGAAGTACCTCATGTTTGACGTGTGTTTGATACTTGGACACTCTAACACTTGTTGAACACGTATCAGGCACTTATTAATGGAATAGATATGTTAGATCCCGAATATAAGATAAATTGAGTGTTTGAGATACTTGGACCCGCTCAATCTTGAGATACTTTCAAGATCTAATTCATAATCCAAAATATTTCTTACCTCCCCCCTTCCCTACAGACTCTAATTATAATCAAACTTTCATGATAAACTATTTAACTGATTACTAATATACTCTTAATATTACTATTCCTATTAGTTGGTATGTATAATTTTCTTCAAATAAGACATGTTGAGTAAAAAAGGTTCTTCGTTGGTTTGTATAATTTTGTTCAAATAAGATATGATGAGTAAAAGAGTTGAATGTAGGTGGATGCACAACTGATTATGTAATTGTGTTTGAGATATTAGAATTGTTAAGTAACCCTAGAAAATTTGAATGCCAATTCGAATACTGATTATTTTTATTTAGAATTAATTTTGCAATTTGAGTTTAGCTCATATGATTAAACAACTATATGTTATCATCTCAGTCTCGAAGGTCCATGGTTTAATTCTTCACCCTATACCTGGTTTAATTCTTCACCCTATACCTGATGAAAGGGTTAGAGATTTACATTTTCTCTACTCACATATTTTTTAATTAAAAAAAACAAAAGTTTATTTAGAATTAATTTATATTATTTTAATGTTGATTTGACAGAAAATATTTATTTCTATAATTTTTTAGGTGACATGGAAAGAAACTCCTATGTATTAAAATATAATAACATAAAAGGATGGTTTCATATATAGCAAAATGGGCCAAATTAACTACAAATATAGTGAAGCCCAAAATAATTTACAAATATAGCAAAATTTTGCTCTAACCATGTAAAAAGTCCAAACAGCCTACGTTCTATGAAAACCCACACCAACGCCTTCTTCCTCTCCCATCTATGATCATTAAAGATAGTGACAACTACTATCATTGTCTATAAGTGATAGTCTTCTATCACTGTCTAGCAGTGCTAGACTCTTATCACTATCTTACTAATAATGCATCTTCTAACTTAAAAACTTTTTTTTTTTTGGAGGAAGTTGATGATGATGATGATGATGATGATGATGAAGAGAGTAAAAAAAGAGAAACTAAAACAAAACACCCAAGTGACAAGAATTTGACTTTATCCTAATGGTTTGATAGTTGTATTTTTTACATCATTGATAGAATTTAATACCAGTGATAGAAGACTATCATTGATTATCAGTGGTAGATTGATTTAAAGAAGTTGACAAGATATATAATTTTCAGTCATATTCTATCACTAGTAGATAGTGATAGGAGACTATCACTGACTAGTAATGATAGAAGTATATCAATTATTATTATAATTATATGATTGAATTGATAGACTCTGATAAAAAAATGATATCAACATATCCAGGTTTTAAGGTTTTTTTTTTTTTTTTTTTTTTTTTTTTTTTTTTTTAATTTGTAGATCATATATGAAGTTTGTCTTGTGATTCAATGATATTTGATTTATATCTTCAAATAGAATATCCTGGTTATATCACTGATGTTCAATGATCAAGGTCTGATAGCTTTCGATTTTGCGGCAAATTCATGGAAAAAGAGAAGTAATTTAATTCCTAAACTTCAATAAACCAAAAACACAGTAGAAAACTCCCAAAATATTGAGGGGATGTATGGCACGCGATAAAAGTAGAGAGTTGAGTTTAGTTAAGTTAGTAATTATGATCTAGGGAGCTAAATTATTTGTTGTTTGTGTTTGTGGTGCAGAGTTGAGTTGAGTTGGTAATTATTGTCTATGTTTGGTGTGGTGAATTAAGTTAAGTTGAGTCAGAAAGTCTGTGTTTGGGATGTAAAGTTGAGTTGAGTTGAGTTGGGGTATATGGTGCAGTTTTTTTTTTTTTTTTAATGAGATTGGTTTTTTTTTTCTTTTTTGCTTTGCTAATATTGATTAATTTTCAATTACTGTGAAAACTAATTTTTTTTTCAATTTGTAAAATATAACAGATTCTTTTCAACGTATTCTTTTCAAAAATTGTAAAAAATCTAATTCTTTTCAATTTGTAAAACATACCACCAAAATACATGTCATATTGCAATAAAATAAACATTCTTCCTTCTATCCGACAATGATTTTTTATCATTCAATTACTTATGAATTTGTTTATATCTATCTATGTATTTATGTATCTATCCATCTATCCATCTATCTATCTATCTATCTATAATCTTGTGAACATAACATAAAAAATAGCATGTTGTACACATAAACGTCGAATCACTCGATAACTTAACGATTTATGTTTATATAATAATATGCATCGTCTATGTCAAACTGAAATTATGCATAGAATATTTACCCTTCATTTCATAATGATGTCGAGAATGTGATAGTATAGTAAAGTTACATTCTTTTGAACATAATAAAAACAATATCAAATGACAGAAGATGTTGCCATTAATAACACGTTATACTAATTATCTTTTAGTCGAAAATTTGAATAAAATTGGGAACAAAATTAAGAAAAAGATAAGACATAACAAGGAAATAAACTATATTCTAATCTATCTTAACTTTTATGTTATTACCTTCACTAATTGTATATGGAATGTTAATTTTATTTTATAATAAAGCCTTAGTATAAATTGTTGGGTTGATACCCTAAATCTCGTAGGATTCTGTAGTTTGTAACATCTGTATGAACAAACATTTTGTGATGTAATAATATGCAATATTTTATTCACTTCCGTATATGAAATATGAGATATTTTAGTTGCATTAACCACAAACCAATAAACTAAGATCCCTGGTTATCGTTGTAACTTAAGCATGTATGTGGAAAGTGGATCATGCTTTAAGTGATAACCTAAATAGTTTGTAGTATATGGATAAAGAAGGGAAATCTTATCCTAATGATGCTACAAGTGTGGCCCACTTTGTAAATGTTACAATGTTGTAAAGTGCTACAAATGATTTGATCCTAACTATTCATGTATTAGACATGCGAGTAGGGATGCTCTATATAAAAAGTTTGTATAAGACCGGACCACGAAATGTTTAGTCTCGTTATATAATACCATTCATGACTGAGACTTTCATTTCACTAGGATGACCATAGGTAACATGATCTTAATCCTGAGTGAGTTGGGAACTCCTGCCTATGAGAGCAGTCCTTTGATTTGCATGGGTGCGAGTGGCCAGATCGCCGACTCAAACCTACCACTTTGGGGATTTGTCTGATTAGGGAGCTGGGAACTCAGCTACACAAGACGGAATTCACTCATTCCCCGATTTAGGGGTAAGTAGATAAATTGCTCTCTTAAGGGCTGATTCCGGGGCTTGAACAATGTGGCATCACACCTTCTCACTGCCCGAGAAGGATTTACTCATAGTAGGACTATCATGTATTGTCCAATAGAGGAATCAGTAGTACTTAAGGAGTTGATGTAATTACAGGGGCAAAACAGTATATTGGCCTGGCTGTACTTACGAGTGATTTGTGAAAGGTCATTGTACTATTGATTGGTTATATCCAATGGACACAGAAATACATCTGTAGTACGAAGAGTGCAGTTGTCGGTCGTTAGTGGAATGCTCGACAGTTAATGGATGGTGGATATCGTGATTACATAGTTTAGTCAGTTATTCACGTATCGTTGGAGCGTCAAGTTATAGGTCCATAAGGTCCCCTTGGTAGCTCAATGGATTCATGTTGAGAATCAATTTTTGGGTTAGTTTGAAGTGTTCAAATTAATAAGAGGAAATTTGATTATATATGATATAATCAAGTTGTTTCAATTATATGTGATATAATCGATTTGATGTATTAGATACATTAATTAGAGAAATTATTATTAAATGCTGTAAAGAAGAAAAAGAACTATGGTTTATATATTGCATGAGATGTGATATTAAAACTATAGGTTATGAATATATTATTTATTTGTAATTAAATCATCATGGGATAATTGGTTTCGATTTTTCTCCTAATAACTGTAGGATTGTATCAGGAACAGCAGAAGCAACCAGGATCATTAAGCATTCTAATTTATTAATTTTGGCAAAATATAAAGCATGTTTTTGCAGAAACAAGTGAGTTTCATGATATACCTTTGTAGAACTTCTTCAAAGCTCAATCTCCATCTACAATCTTCTCCAAGTCTCGTTGTGGACCACCTCAAGATCTTCTCCCATATTCTCTTGGTGCTCTAGATTGAGTTGTGGGACTCAAAACAAGCTTGAATCAAGGGATTATTGAGAAGTACTCACAGCAGCAATCTTGTTGAAGAACACTTTCTTCACCACGAATTTTCAACTAAAATTCTCTTGATTGCATGCCCCAAAATCACTCCATTCTTCTTTATTTATTGCAGATGAACATGCAAAGAAGAATGTTGCATGACTTGCAGCTCATGCTTAGAGTTAATGAAGAAGAGGAAAATGGGTATTGTGTGCGCATGAAGAAGATGGATAATGGAATATCTCAATATTCCATTTGTGCATGATTTTTTTTTTTTCCAATTTTCCAATTTTATCTCAAAATTAAAACTTGATTTTTAAAATCCATTTTGATTTTAAAACTGAAAAATTTAATTTTATAAATTAATTTTTTAAAATAAAACTAATTAATTTAATATCAAATATTAAATTAATTTTTACACATATCCATCTTTATATATTTAAATTACATTTAAATATAAATTCTCTTATTCCATTTAATTTTCAAATTAAACAAGTAATTATATCTCATATAATTACCAATTCCCTTAATTCTAATTTGAACATTTCAAATTAACTTATCACGCTACTCTAAAACTAATCCAATTATGAGCTAGTAGAGGAACCTCACGGACCTACAGATCATAGGCTCCAACGATCCGAGATTAATTGATTAAACTCATTAGACCAAATTAACCCTCATTCGTTAACTAATGGGTCACTCCACTAAAGCCTATAGTTGAACTCCCCTCACTGTAGATATATTATTTCCACATGATTTAACCATAATCAGCAAGTCGACCCTTCATAGGTTGTTCGTAATAACGGCTGGGTCAAATATCTGTTTTATCCTCGAGATTCGTCTTATTCCTCAAGTTCCTATTGATCCTCTAATGAACAACTGGTTTGTGATCCAATTACTAAACCAAACTCTCTCAGCCCAGTGAGAGGGTGAGGCCCCTTGTTCAAGACCTGGATTCAGTATTTGAGAGAACAACCTTTCTCCTATCCCTAAATCGGGTAGGCGTGAACTTCGTCTTGCACCCTATGTCCCCAGCTATCTATTAGGTCTTACCCCTGAAATGGGAGGCATCGAGCCGGCGCTGTTGAGCCAACCCTCACCTATGCAAATCTAAGGATAATCTCGAATAAATAGGAGTTCATAGTTAGCTCAGGATTAAGACTGAGTTACCTAGGTCATCTAAGTGAAATAGTCAGTCTTATACAGTAAACAACGTTATAAAGTAAGAGTGACTTATTTCTTGGTCCGATCTTATGCAAACTCATTGCATAGGATGCCCCCACTCCTCATGTCATAACATGTACGAATTAGGATCACATCGTATGTAGCACTTTACGACTTTTTGTAACAACTACAGAGTAGGTCGCATCCAATAGTATTACCAGAATAAGATACACAATCTTATTCATGTACTATAGATCATTTTGACTATTTACTCAAACTTGATCCACTCTTATGTCTCCACATAAAGTTCAAGTACTCATGTAATAGTCATGGGTCTTAGTTTATTGGATTAGACTTTCATATCTACAATTTATAAAATCAATAATAAGTTTATTGATTATAGAAAATGTTTATCATTTTACAAACTGCGAGTTTTTAGGACATAAAATCCAACAATAACCAACTTAGTGGGAAGGCGTGGCGTTCGTGCTTTTGAACGTTTGTACTATTAGATCGAGGGAAACAAGAAGAAAGGTTCTTCAAGGGTAAGTTCACTTGATCTAGTATTTTCCTTTGAAAGCATGCTATAATTTCAAGTTTATGCATAACTATGTCGTTTGCTTGTAAATGTGTATGTTCTGTCACAATGGGGTTTGGAACGATCTTGCTTCCGCTCACTACTTCTCTTTGTATAGAGTTCCTTCAATTGGTATTAGAGTCAGGTTGTTCTGATAGTCCAAATTCCATTGATGCATCAAATTACATTTATAGTCTTGGTAGGTTTTATGTTGTCTGCAACGCGTTTAAACAGTAGATGTAGTTGTGGATTTGAATCGATAGATGTTTCGGGATGATTGTCTTTATTTATTAAAGCTTTCTTTAAATTTCAAGTCAATTTGTAAGGGCCCTTGTGTTTTTAGGCATAATGACATTGCTACTGAGTCTATATCAAAGTGTTTGAGTCTGTAAGAGTTGTTTGTGAAGAAGCTTCAGTGCATGTAGGTGTCGTTCTCATCGAGGAAGAAGACCAAGGGTTGGTCGCATCGTGTAGCTCAGGCTAAACGATCATTTAGATTTGGTTATGCGACCGTGTAGAAAAGTTCTACTCGATCGTGTTGTATTTGCTAAACGATCGCATGGCTGATTGGTGCGCGAAAATTGGAAGTCAATTTTTACTCGACAACCAAAATCCCATGGACGCATTATGCGATGCATGTTCCTAAGATATGCATTGATAGTCATGCGTCGATGGTCATGCGTTGGAATGAAAATTGCGTTAACGAATGTATGCGATGACCATGCATCTTGCCACAAGTTTTCTTGCATTCACGCCAAGTATAACATGAACGCAAGTTTCTTGGGTAATCCAAGGTCGAAACAAGGACTTGTAACTATATGTTTGCGGTGATTAAGCATGCGGCGGTTGAATAAAAGAATAAAGGGGATGTTGCTAAGTTAATCCTACTCCTACTCCTATCTATTAGACAACGCAATGAGAATATGCATGAAAGATAGAGATGTGACAAACCTTGACATGAAATAAATGTATTGGAAAGTAGATAAAATGCGGAGATGTTTTCATTGCAAAACTTAAGAGTGATTGTAAGGTCAACCCTAGTCAACGCAATCCATGCAATCATGCTACAACCATACACGACAAGTCATTTTCCAATGGAAATGCGGTGCTCCTAATTCTAGGATGCATGTGTTGAATGCAAAAGTGTCCATAGAGCTTATTCCTAAGTCTCTACTCTTTTCCTATGCGATGATGCAAAATACACACAACGCTGCGGTGACCGCATTCAATCGTATCCCATCTCTAGGATGCATGTGATACGTTAATAACAAATAGTGCTCATTCCTAAGCGCATATCCCTTGTATTATGTGTTCTACTTTGGCTCTCCCAAGCCTAGATTCTGACCTGACCTTCCCAAGCCTAGATCCTGTCCTTAGACTACCCTCCCGAGTATCCCTAATGGACGAATGAAGCATACATAATACAAGATAATCGCATAAACTTTGCTGAACTAAGATTGTTACTATCCCTAGTGAACAATGCATACCTTGCTTAATGCGTCCAACCACTTACCCTCTCGGGCAGTTGATTGTTGCTGACTTCACTCATAGACAAGCAATGCGTTAGCCCATAGACAGGCATTGCAGCAGCTTCACACTAAAGAAAATAAGATTACTCACATACTCACACAACGCACACCTCTCGGTGGGTTGCTACATGCTTCATATCCCTAATCCACATGACTAAGTATGCAATACCCAAGCAATCCCACTAAGTGTTGCAATGAAAGTAAAGATGCTAAGCAAGAAGATGGAGATGAAGTTGAAGGAATAGAGAAATGCATTGAAAACACTTTGTATTATATTCTTAATTCAAAATGTCATATAATAAATATAGAAAAAGAAAGGAAAAAGAAATGACCGGCTGGAAGCAAAACTTTGCTTCCAGCGGATGTGTGTCAAGGCTACTGGTGGTGTCATGGATGGGTGAAAAAGCTGACTCTTTCAAGATCTAGCTCCGGTCAAAGGCTCCGGTCGTCACTCGGAATGGATGAAGGAGGTGAAGAACTCTCAACCATCTTCTCACACAGTTTGTCTGGATCGAGGGGAAAATCCCCGGTTGAGGGATAATCTCCAAATAACCTAGAATTTTGCTTATCGGCTTCTATTTATAGAGTTTGGACCGCCGACAGCATTAATTGGACTGCTCTGAGTCTGAGGTTCGGCGCGTCAGTCCTTTTTGAACCTCTGCCACCAACGACGCGGTAAGTGAAATGTCAACATCAACTTTAGATTTTCTCGAGGCAGATGCGTTGATGTGTTCATTCCACCAATCTTACGTTGATCCCATTAGAATACATTGTCGCGCAGCCACAATCATTCAATGGCCGCATTCGCTTAAAACCACAATTCTACATGATGACCGCAATCACTTGACGAGCGCAACTCCCATGCGATGGACGCATACGGCTGATTACCGCAATATCCGTGCATTGATCGATGCGTTTGCCTCACGATGGAGTGCTTCTCCGCATGCGATCGTCTATGCGATGGTCCGGTTTCTGCGTTTGCGTTCATTTCCTACATTAGCTACAAAAATAAAACATTGAACGCATAATTAACGCAAAGTAATGGGTTAGCTGAGATTCGACATGCTGATCGACACAAACTCTTTTTCTCATGAATCCCTAGCACGATTGATGGAATTTCTGCCTAACAACCTTCATAACTCTAAGTAAAAGGACTAAGATGGCATGCATTTCTGCATGTCATCACTAATGCTAAGCGATTGGATAAAGAGTTTACTCGGTCGTGTTGCGTTGGCTACTCGATCGTGTAGATGTTGAGGTAAACAATTGTTGAGTTTATAATACTCGTCGCATGGTAGGCGCGCAACTAAACGATTGAGTCAGCCAACATGCTTCATCGCATAGTCACTGGCTACTCGATCACTTGGTATATGATACTTGACGCTTGCTCTGCGATCGTTTAGACGATCATGCTTCACCGCATAGTTGTCGTCTACTCGATCGTTTAGGCATGTGTTACACGATGCACGCTGCACAATCGCATGGCCTTCATGTTTCATTGCATTGTCATAGGCACATGATCCATGCTACACGATCATTTATGATAAAAAAAACGTTGCTTCACCCAGGCGATTCAAGACCCGGTTTACTTGTTTGAACCAGTTGGCTCGTTGGTTTTGTAATAGATAGCTTTACTTTTGCGATATTTTGAGGCAAATCATCCTAGTCCATTGATTCTTGATGAATGTACATGTAATGTATGTTTATTTATATGTCATAAAGTGTGCCATATAGTTTTAAAACCCACCAAGGTTATGATATAGTACCTTGCATGACTAAATTACACTAAAGCATGCTCATGCATCATATAATATAAGAGTTATAATATATGCATGCATGAAGTATATTCATGCATCATCTTTATATTATAAGTGTTATAGTATAAGGGTGTATGAAAGCATGTATGCTTGGTTCATTACAAGTTATATAATAGTTATATATAGTAATGAATAAACATTGCATGAGGCATGATACATAGGTTAACTTATAAAAGTTATAAATACCTAGTCTAGCTTAGCAATGTGGATGGTTTTAGTTGTTTCTTTTATAAGAGTTATAATAGAAATTAGAACTAAAATCAATAAGAAAGACATGCATGCAAACTTAGGTTTAATTATGTTTTAAAAGAGTTTTAAAATTTGATTGAGATAGACCTAAGATCATGATTCTAATGAGATTAGAAATGTAAGTTTAATATTTTGATCGGTTTAATAGGACTAAATTGATTAATAAAAGATTAAATATGTACCAAATCTATCTATAAGGGACCTTTTGTCTAAGGCGGGTTCTGTCTAAGCTGGGGTATTTAAGCTGACGAAAACGGAACACCCCTACCTAGGAACCTACCTGGAAAGGTGAATTAGATAGATTTGATACATGCATGCAAATTTGATGATAGTTTGTTAAAGTATTTAATAAGACTTGATTCGAACTTGTTTCATTATCAAAAGCAAGAGTTGTTTTTGAGAAAATTAAACTCTCATTTAGATAAAATCAGTAGTCGGATTGTCTAAGTTAATGAATCCTTAGGTAGAACATTCAGTGGGAGGTACTTGGGGTATATGATACTTCATTTGAACCTCTACACGTTTCTCCCTAAAGTTTACACTGTGAGATCTATCCTCGACCTCGTAGCACCCTGGGAGTGTCCCTCTAAAGGATGGTGTTTGGGTAGGTCAATACCAAAGTGAAGGGAGAGAATGTTCATAGTAAGTGGGAGTAGGATGTGTGACAACATATCCACGGTCTTTCTCATTAAGTTGGATAAAGTTTTGTGCATCGCTTCGAGGCACCCTGGGAGTGTCCTTTTAAAGGATGACAATTTTGCACAACTTTTTATTTGATCTTCTAAAAAGGATAAGGTTGCTTTAGTTTCTTGTCCTAATCTACTTTTTCCCTATGGTGGGCGCATTAGGGTGAGACTCTAGGGCCTAAAACGAGGGGTTACACTTATGCGAAATTGTTAAATGTTAACAAATTCGGAACCGAAAAAAGATGACTGTTAGAGTCAGTTACAATAGTTTTTTCTGTCTAATAGTTGAGAATGTCTCATCCTAATGAAAGGGCACTTGATCACCCCAACGGTGACTTTTGTCCTGCCTCGTTGGAACATCATTGCAAAATAGATGTCTTTTCACTTAGGGTACAATAAAACTATTTTGCTAAAACCTAAAATTGGTGTAAAAAGTGGTAATACAAGTAGACTTATTAAGTTTGTTCTTGTTTTTTTCAGAAACTTTTAAATTATGGCAACTGTTACATTAGCTTTCTTAGTTGCCGACAAACTAACTGGTGACAACTATGCTAGTTGGAAAAACTCAATACTCACAATACTAATCATCGATTACCTCAGATTCGTCCTTATGGAGGAGTGTTCTCCTATTCCACCTCCTACTGCTACTCGAAACGTTCAAAATGCATATGAGCGATGGACACAGGCGAACAAAAAGACCCGAGCGTACATCTTGGCTAGTCTGAATGACGTCTTGGCCAAGAAGCATGAGCCCATGGTCACTGCACGTGAGATCATGGAGTCCCTGAAGGGAATGTTGGGACAACCATTCGGGCAACTCAAGCATGATGCTCTAAAGAGCATCTTCAACACCAAAATGAAGAAGGGTACATCTTTTCGAGAACATGTTTTGAACATGATGGTCCACTTTAATGTGGTAGAGATGAATGGGGTCTGCAACGATGAGGGCAGCCAGATTAGCATTATTCTCCAAATGTTGCCAAAAAGCTTCATGCACTTCGTAAGCAACGTTGTTTTGAACAAGGTTGATTACTGATAACTTGTAGAAATACAAGTTATTTATACTGTTTTATTTAGATATTGCGCCAAAAAGAAAGAAAAGTTGCGTCGATAGTGTAGAAATTGGCTAAGAAATGCGAGAATTATAAATTGTCGTTAATACACCCACTAACACCATTGTGATGGTAGGATAGAATGTTTCAATTTCTGTTTTGCAGGAAATCAGTCACCACATGCGTTAATGGCTCAAAGATAAAAGAAACAACGCATCTATGTCGCATTGCGCCTATCATCCAGATCTGTGTCAAGACGTTGACACTCTTCTGTATTTGTTTCTATCTCTTTTTCATCACTTGTACTCATTTTCTCTACTCTATCATTCACACCATGTATCAGACGCTTAATGTTAGTATTAATTGTTATGATCATTTCCATTATCATTTCTCTGTTTATTTCCGTTCATCCTTGATTCACTTTTTCCATGATGTTTTCTTAATTCCCTGGGTAATTAGCAAGAATTAAGCAAGTAAATTAATTTGTGTTAAGGAAATAATTATGTTTAGCTAAAGCATGCTCGACGACATCTTCACCTGTGAGAGCAGAAGTGAAGATGTTATTCCGCCTATCGAGAGAGGGTTGGAAGACTGCGTTAACTAAAGCGAGAGTACTTCCAGAGATGGAAGCAACCTTACGTTCACCACGTTCATCCCTGTTTCACCATAGAGATATGGGAACGCAGCCGATCATCGAGAGGTGTACGCCAAGGGAAAGCGGAACCTTAGTTGCATCTTTAACGCAATTAACAAACTTGCGTTGTTTTTACTAATTACTCTTTCTATTTTTGATTCATCCATAAAGACTTGCCATCGTATACCACGATCCTTTGTATAACTTCACAGTCAGTCCCGACCTCAGTATAATGTATCATGTATCTTGTATCTTGTATCATCTTAGTTTAGGATTTTATTTTCAACGCAATTTTATTTTATCAACGCAATTTTATTTTCATCGCATTTTAGATTCCTGTATAAACCCAATTCTCTATTAATTGTAAAACCGGTCGCATGTATCACAAAAGTAATGCATTAACGAAAACAATCCTTGTGTTCGACCTTGGATTATTCTGAGAAACTTGCGTTGGAATTATACTTGGTTTCAACGCAAGGAAACTTGTGACACGCATTACTCTATCACATACTACAAGCATATCATTAACAACGCATATTTAGAAGTAGTATCACATAAAGACTAAAGATATAAAAATATCGTGTCAAATTTATGGCACAGTGCACGCATAATAAGGAAATCATTCTTTAGCATTACAAGTTTATGGCGTCGTTGCCGAGGATTGGTAACGGTTAGTGTTGAGTACTTTTGTGGTATTTTGTAGGACAAATCTCTTTGTACTGGCTGTTTATCGCGAAGAGCAGTCTGATGGTTTATGAGTACTAGACTTGATCCAAAAATTCTAAGCTGACCCAGAGATCAGGTGTATTTTTCGCGCAGGAACACATCAGAACTAAATTAAGCGCTGGAATTTCAAGACCTACGGTTGCGGAGAATGCAAGGTTTGAGATAAGGTCGGTCATGCTTCAAATGATCCAAAATGCAGGAGATTTTGGATACAAGGAGAAGACCTGTATGCTCATTTGACCAGCTTTGTAGAAATGTGCAACGCATTCTCCATACTTGGTGTGATTCCCGAAGAAATTAGATTGTATCTCTTCCCGTACACACTGCGGGATAAGGTAAGGAGGTGAACAATGTCCTTGATGACATTGCGCAGGCAAGCTTAACTGCCTGCAGGGGATGCTATTGCGGTAACTTTGACAAACTTCTTTCAATCAGCAGCCCTATATCTATGTTTAACCTCTTTCTTTATAGCTTTCCTTTACGGTTTTCTGCCTTGCATTATTTACTGTTTACTAAAATAGCCTTTACTGCTTTATGAGTTTACTTTCAGTTTAATTCATTTGCGTTATTTCCATGCTTTGTTCGAGTTCTTTACTTTTCTGCATTAGTTGCGTGATTCTTAAAAATTTTGTGAATGACTGAATAAAATGACGAACACTGCAAAGTCTTATCGACTTGCGTGTTTGATGAATTAAAAAGAAAAATAAAGATTGGTATGCATTGTGATGATGGGTGCATCTTGTGATAACAAGATACACTTTGCGTCCATCCAACCCAAATGCATTGTGCTGAGGGGTGTGTTTCCCTCGTATGTATTTTTCGCCCGTCCTTAGCAAAAACGCACTATGTTGAGGTAGTGTTACGCCAGTAGAAATACAGTGTTCCCGTCCTCTAGAAATGCGTTGAGTTGAGGGGTGTGTTGTGTTGACACATGTGTTGTTGCCCGTCCTTTGCAAAGATGCATTTGCGTTAATGGATGCATAGTGTTAATCATTAGCCGTGCACCCGTCTGAATCAAATACCAAAGATAATTTCATTCATTTTTCTATGTAAAGAAGCTAATTACTTGATTCTTTGTACATGCTAAAATTTTGTATTGCGTTATTTGTAATTCTTTGTATACTTGGTGAACTTTTAATAGAACTGAGTAACACTTCTTTCCGTATGCGTTAGCCTCTTATTTATCATCATTTGTCAATTATTGCGATGTTCTTTATCTTCTATTTTGTGTTATTCATTGCGCTGCCATGATGAATTATATGCATACCCTTAGTAACATTTCCCATACTTTGTATTTTCTAACCCACTTAGATAATTTGTAGCAATAGCACTTCTTTACCTTTTATCCTTCAAAATTCTGCTCAAACCTTCTTTTCAAAATTTTGTCTAAGTGTTTGTCTATTCTGTCCAAAACAACGCAATGAAGACCTTGCACATCTTTAAATTTGGGGGTGGGGAAGGTCTGAGCAGATGCGATCAAGTGGATGCGTTCATTAAGAAAATGTGTTCATTGTCAGAAAAAAAAGAAAAAAAAAATACAAAACTCCAATATCAGCGCAAGGGAAAATCAAAATCCTAACCTGATAAGAGTAAAATCGTGAAAGGAACCTGATCGTAGTTGGATGTTCGCATGACACCCGTGGGAGCAAGCCAAAACGAAGGTGGGTTTCCAAGAACGACGCAATATGAAAAGAAAAAAAATATGAGAGAAAAAAATAAGATTATAAGAGACAACTCCTCTGACCAGCAAAAAGTTGAACTTAGTTGAAAATCAAGAGTTGAAGTTGAGATTGGCACACAACCGTAGTTGGATGTTCGCATGACACCCATGGAAACAAGCCAAAACGAAGGGTGTAACCATGATCATCAGTCTCTAATTAAATAACACAACCCAACCACCGCATTCAAGTCATATCAAGTTGTTTTTGCATGAAGAGGTAAACATTTTTTTTAAAACAAGAAAGAAATTTTTTAATAGAGATTTGCTATATAAAAGAATAAAGTAGGGCTTTGTTATGAATTATCAAGGATAGAAGAAAATTGCGTTGTTAAGTGATGTTGCCTAGGTGGAGCATTCGAAGTAACCAATCAACACAAAATTTAGGATAAGAACTGAACAGTATTGCTTTAGTGAAGATATGCTTGAGGACAAGAATATATCTAAATTTGGGGGTGTGATAACTTGTAGAAATACAAGTTATTTATACTGTTTTATTTAGATATTGCGCCAAAAAGAATAGCGAGAATTATAAATTGTCGTCAATACACCCACTAACACCATTGTGATGGTAGGATAGAATGTTTCAATTTATGTTTTGTAGGGAATCAGTCACCGCATGCGTTAATGGCTCAAAGATAAAAGAAAAAACGCATCTACATCGCATTACCCCCATCATTCAAGAATGAAGAGATGATCAACGCAATGACGACGCATGCGACAATCGATCAAGAGCTTAGCGATCAACGTAAATTCAACCGCATGCGGTAATCAAAATCAATATCGCATGTGGGCAAACGATCAAGATGTAAAGAGCAACGCAATTGCAGAGGATTCAGACGTGTGTACAGCTGTCAGTTGGGCATTTTTGACGGGATTGATTGCATAACAGAAGGAATATTCACTCCACCATTTCAGGAACTGTCTTAACAATAAAGTGAGAACCACAATGCAAAGAGTCAAAGCTTTGCCTATAAATAGCTTCTACAATTCCATTGAAGAAATATACTCGATACGGGAGACTTGATACTTGTATATTCTGGAATACACAGAAACGTGTATATACTGATCTGAGAGAGAGACTGGTTTGAAGCAATTTCCAGAGAAGATCTGGGAAGAATCCAAGAGACAAGGCCGAGAGGTGAGTCTTCGGGCAAAGAATCCTTTCAATCCCCATCGTTGAAGCTCTATACGAAGGTCACTTCTACTAGAAGAGCAAGCCTGAGAGGGAAGCTCTCCTCTTCATCCATTCCACACACCAGCAAGCAAAACCTCTGTCCAGATCTGTGTTAAGACGTTGACACTGTTCTGTATTTTTTTCTATCTCTTTTTCATCAGTTGTACTCATCTTCTCTACTCTATCATTCACACCATGTATCAGATGGTTAATCTTAGTATTAATTGTCATAATCATTTCTATTATCATCTCTCTATTTATTTCTGTTCATCCTTGATTCACTTTCTCCATGATGTTTTCTTAATTCCCTGGGTAATTAGCAAGAAGTGTTAAGGAAATAATTATGTTTAGCTAAAGCATGCTCGACGACATTTTCACCTGTGAGAGCAGAAGTGAAGATGTTATTCCGCCTATCAAGAGAGGGTTGGAAGAATGCGTTAACTAAAGCGAGAAGTACTTCCAGAGATGTAAGCAACTTTGCATTCACCACGTTCATCCCTGTTTCACCATAGAGATTGGGAACGCGGCCGATCACCGAGAGGTGTACGCCAAGGGAAAGCGAAACCTTAGTTGCATCTTTAACGCAATTAACAAACTTGCGTTGTTTTTACTAATTACTCTTTCTATTTCTGATTCATCCATAAAGACTTGCCATCGCATACCACGATCCTTTGTATAACTTCACTATCAGTCCTGACCTCAGTATCATGTGTCATGTATCTTGTATCTTGTATCATCTTAGTTTAGGATTTTATTTTCAACGCAATTTTATTTTATCAATGCAATTTTATTTTCATTGCATTTTAGATTCCTATATAAACCCAATTCTCTATTAATTGTAAAACTGATCGCATGTATCACAAAAGTAATGCATTAATGAAAACAATCCTTGTGTTCGACCTCAGATTATTCTGAGAAACTTGCGTTGGAATTATACTTGGTTTCAGCGCAAGGAAACTTGTGACACGCATTACTCTATCGCATACTACAAGCATATCATTAACAACGCATATTTAGAAGTAGTATCACATAAATACTAAAGATATTTGGTGAGAAAATGTTACTTCATCATCTAAAAAGTTCCACCAAGGTTCGACCTTAGGAACTAAGTCTGCACCTTCTTCTTCTAACACTAACAAGTGGAAGAAGAAGGGTAGTAAGGGGAAGGAGAAGGCACCGACTAACCCACAACCTGTCACTCAGCGGGTAGGCAACCAACGCCGGTTGAAAAAGAAAAATGTTTCCACTGCAATCAGGATGGGCACTAGAAATAAAACTGCCCACGTTGGTTAAAGGAGAGGAAGAAGGAAAAGGCCAAGGCCAGACAAGGTAAATGTGATTTACTTATTTTGGAGACTTGTTTAGTGGGGAATGATGATTCTGCCTGAATTATAGACTCTAGAGCCAATAACCATGTTTTTTTTTTCTTTTTCAGGGGATTAGATCATGGCGGCAACAAGAGGCTGGTGTGATGACGATGCGAGTAGGCACCAGGCAGCTGTGGCAGTGGGAGGCCTCCAGTTGACTTTATAGAATAGATTTATCATTTTAAATGATGTATATGTTGTTCCTTAATTAAAAAGGAACTTGATTTCTGTAAAGTGTTTGCTTGAATGTAAATATACTCTCAATTTTTCTGTGAATAAAGTGTTTATTCTAAAAGATGGTGTTGAGATATGTTCAATTTTATTGGAAAATAATTTGTATGTGCTAAGACCATTAGCAAAAAATTCTCTCTATAACACAAAAATGTTTAAAACTGCCGTAACTCAAAATAAACGACTTAAACTTTCTCCAAAAGAAAATGCCCAACTTTCGCACCTTCGATTAGGGCATATCAATCTCAATAGGATTTAGAGATTGGTGAAGAATGGACTTCTAAATGAGTTAGAAGAAAATTCTTTACCTGTGTGTGAGTCATGCCTGAAGGCAAGATGACTTAATGACCTTTTATTGGAAAAGGTTATCGAGCAAAGAGCCTCTAGAGTTAGTGCATTCAGATCTTTGTGGTCCGATGAATGTGCGAACCAGGGGAGGCTGAGTATTTCATTACTTTTACTGATGATTATTTGAGGTATAGGTATGTTTATTTGATGCAACATAAGTCAGAAACCTTTGAAAAGTTCAAAGAGTTCAAGGCTGAAGTTGAAAATGCATTAGATAAACGGATTAAAACACTTCGATCTGATTGGGGTGATGAGTTTATAGATTTTGAGTTTCAGAACTATTTGATAAAATATGGAATTATTTCCCAACTCTCAGCACCTGGTACACCTCAGTAGAATGGTGTATCGGAAAGGAGTAACAAAACCCTATTGGACATGGTTTTGTAGATGATGAGTTACGCTTCCTTACTGGACTCGTTTTGGAGTTTTGCAGTATAAACTGCAGCTTATATCCTCAACTGTGTTCCTTCGAAGAGTGTTGCTAGAACACGTTTGAAGTTGTGGAACGAGCGTAAAGCTACTTTGTGTCACTCCGCATCTCGGGTTGCCCAACACATGTGCTTGAGGTTAATCCTAAGAAACTGAAACCACGTTCAAGGCTATGCCTATTTGTAAGCTACCCCAAAGGGACACGAGGGGGTTACTTTTATGATCCTAAGGAAAACAAGGTGTTTGTGTCGAAAAACGTTACCTTTCTTAAGGAGGATCAAATAAGGGAGCACAGTCTGCGAAGTAAAATTGTATTGAGTGAACTTTCCAAAGAAACTACTGAAACTTAGAAAAGAGTTGTTAAAGAGCCTATTACATCAACAAGAGTTGTTGATGGAAGTTCTTCTAGTAGGTCAAATCAACTTCAAGAGTTAAGGGAACCTCGACATAGTGGGAGGGTTCCGAACCCACCTATTCGTTATATGGGATTAACTAAAATCCTGGCTATGGTTGCTGATGGCGAGGTTGAGGATCCGTTGTCTTATAAGAAGACAATGGAGGATGTTGACAGAGATGAATGGGTCAAAGCCATGGATCTCGAGATAGAGTCTATATACTTCACTCAGTATGAGACCTTGTAGATCAACCTGATGAGGTTACACCTATAGGTTGTAAATGGATATACAAGAAGAAACGTGGTGCTAATGGGAAGGTGTAGACCTTCAAGGCTAGACATGTGGCAAAGGGTTATACCCAGGTGGAGGGAGTTGACTATGAGGAGACTTTCTCTCATGTTGCCATGCTTAAGTCTATCCGCATCTTCCTGACCATTGCCTCATATTATGACTATGAAATATGGCAAATAGATGTCAAGACTGCCTTTCTGAATGGTAATCTTGAGGATACTATTTATATGGTGCAACCCGAGGGATTCATAGCCCAAGGTCAGAAGCAAAAGGTTTGCAAACTGAATCGGTCTATTTATGGACTGAAACAGACATCTTGATCTCAGAAAATAAGGTTTAATACTGCGATCAAATCTTATGGCTTTGATCAAAAAGTTGATGAATCTTGTGTCTACAAGAAAATCATCAACAGTTCCGTAGTTTTTCTAATGTTATATGTAGACGATATTCTACTCATTGGGAATGATGTAAGTTTACTGACTTCAGTTAAGAATTGGCTAGCGACCCAATTCCAAATGAAAGATTTGGGGAAGGCTCAGTTTGTTCTTGGGATTCAGATCTTTTGGGATCGAAAGAATAAAGTGCTAACACTGTCTCAAGCATCGTACATTGACAAGATGTCGATCAAGTACTCGATGGAGAACTCCAAAAGGGGACTTTTGCCTTTTCTTCATAGAGTTACATTATCTAAGGAGTAATGTCCTAAGACACCTTAAGAGGTTGAGGAAATGAGAAGGGTCCCTTATGCATCTGTCGTTAACAGTTTGATGTATGTGATGTAATGTACTAGACCTGACATTTGCTATGCTATGGGGATAGTCAGTAGATATCAGTCTAATCCAGGATCGAGTCACTAGATTGTCGTAAAAAACATCCTCAAGTATCTTCGGAGAATGAGGGACTACATGCTTGTGTATGGTTCTAAGGATTTGATCCTTACAGGATACACAGTATCTGATTTTCAGACTGATAAGGATTCTCTGAACTCCACTTCAGGATCAGTGTTCACTTTTAACGGAGGAGCTGTAGTATGGCGAAGCACTAAGTAGGTGTACATCGCTGACTCACTATGGAGGCCGAGTATGTAGCAGCTTGTGAAACTACTAAGAAGGCCGTTTGGCTCAGGAAGTTCCTGACTGATCTGGAAGTTGTTCCAGACATGTCTAGGCCCGTCACCCTTTATTGTGATAATAGTGGTGTTGTGGCAAATTCCAGGGAGCCTAGGAGTCACAAGCGCGGCAAGCATATCGAGCAGAAATACCATCTAATCAGAGAGATTGTGCATCGAAGGGGCGTGATAGTCACGACGATAGCTTTGGAGCACAATGTTGCTGATCCGTTTACGAAGGCTCTCACGGCTACAGTGTTTGAAGGTCACCTATAGAGCATGGGTCTATGGGATTATCCGCGGCTGGACTGGGGCAAGTAGGAGTATTGTTGTACTGGGCCTTTGTGCCCTAGTTTATTGTTTTGTATTTGTTATTTTCTTGCACACCCCACTAGCTTTAGGATAAGTGGGAGATTGTTGGGGTTGATGCCCTAAATTTCGTAGGGTCCTGTAGTTTGTAAACACCTGTATGAATAAACATTTTGTGATGTTAAAATATGAGCTATTTTATTCACTTTTGTCTATGAAATATGAGATATTTTAGTTGCATTAATCACAAACCAATAAACTAAGATCCCTGGTTATCGTTGTAACTTAAGCATGTATGTGGAGACATACAAGTGGATCGTGCTTTAAGTAATAACCTAAATGGTCTGTAATATATGGATAGAAGAGGGAAACCTTATTTTGGTGACACTACAAGTGTGGTATGCTTTGTTAATGTTATAAGTGTTGTAAAGTGCTACAAATCATTTGATCCTGGCCATTCATATATTAGACATGCGAGTAGGGATGCTCTATATAAAATAGTTTGTATAAGACTAGACCACGAAATGTTTAGTCTCGTAATATAACACCGTTCATGATTGAGACTTTCATTTCACTAGGATGACCATAGGTAACATGACTTTAATCCTGAGTATGTTGGGAACTCCTGCTTATGAGGGCAGTCCTTTGATTTGCATGGGTGCGAGTGGCTAGGTCGCCGATTCAAACCTACCACTTTGAGGATTCTTCTGATTGGGGAGCTGGAAACTCAGCTACACAAGATGGAATTCACTCTTTCCCTGATTTAGGGGTAAGTAGATAAATTGCTCCCTTAAGGGCTGATTTCGGGTCTTGAACAATGTGGTGCCACACCTTGTCTTGGATCGAGAAGGATTTCTTCATAGTTAGACTATGATGTATTTTTCATTAGAGGAATCGGTGGTACTTAAGAAGTTAGATACAATTATAGGGACAAAACGGTAAATTGGCTCGGCTGTACTTACGAGCGATTTGTGAAGAGTCATTGTACTATTTATTGGTTGTATCCAATGGACACAGAAATATATCTGTAGCGCGAAGAGTGCAGCTGTCGGTTTTTAATGGAATGTTCAGCAGTTAACGGATGGTGGATATCTTGATTAAAGAGTTTAGTTAGTTCTTCACGTACCATTGGAGCTTCAAGTTACAGGTCCATAAGTTCCCCTTGGTAGCTCAATGAATTCATGTTGAGAATTAGTTTTTGGGTTAGTTTGAAGTGTTCAAATTAACAAGAGAAAATTTGATTATATATGATATAATTAAGTTGTTTCAATTATATGTGATATAATTGATTTGATGTATTAGATACGTTAATTGGAGGATTTTATTATTAAATTCCATAAAGGAGAAAAAGAACTATGGTTTATATATTGCAAGAGATGTGCTATTAAAACTATAGGTTATGAATATATTGTTTAATCAATTATAGGATAATTGGTTTCAGTTTTTCTCCTAATGACCAACTTAGTGGGAAGTTGTGATCATTTTTTTCATTATGCGATCAATAAGCGATTGATAATCGAATGCACAAAAGAAAATAGCTATATGATAGCTTGAGAGCATAAACGATCGTGCATTGAGTTTGCTATACAATAGTCACTCGTTTTCTGAATGATCGAGTACACAGTCTATACGATAGACTCCAAACTTCTGCCACTTACTCGATCATTTATACCAATATCTCAATTTCTCCTTCCCTCTACCAAATCCATACAGAGCCCACAAATTCTAGATTCTCACACCGGTAATACCAAGGTAGCCTCGTGGTGGTGTCTGCTTGTTGTTTGAGGGTCGAGTGCTATTGGTTCCTTTTCGAGGAGATTGCTGAGGCATGACGTTCGTGCTGTTGAACGTTTGTACTATTAGATCGAGGGAAACAAGAAGAAAGGTTCTTCAAGGGTAAGTTCACTTGATCTTTAGTATTTTCCTTTGAAAGCATGCTGTAATTTCAAACTTATGCATAACTATTGTCGTTTGATTGTAAATGTGAATGTTCTGTCACAATGGGATTTGGAATGATCTTGCTTCCGCTCACTGGTTCTCTTTGTATAGAGTTCCTTCATAAATAAGGGTTGTTGGTGAGGAGAGTTGATGACAGGCAGAAATGTACGTTATTATAGGCCTTTTATTTAGAATTATGAGGGCTGATAAGAAGAATATGCGGTGATTATACTAAGAATTCATGAGAAAGTGAGCTTGCATCGTTCAACAATGAAAATCTCGGCTAACTCACCATTATGTATTATTTTGAGTCCAAATGTCTATTTTTGTAGCTATCGCAGGAGTCGATCGCATGCGGTGAATCTCACAATCGTAGAGGCGATCACATACGTTCGACGCATGGATGTTGCGGCCATTAATCGCATACGTCCATCGCATAGAGGTTGAAACTACAAAGTAATGACCATAATAGAGGGATGAACGCAAGGGTGGTGGAATGCGATGATACTTCGGAAAGCAAGTATGAACACATACCTCGGGAGTATCAAAAGATGATGTTGACATTTCACCTACCACACCGTTAGTAGCAGAGATTTAGAGTAGGTCCATCACGCCGTTAGCAACAAAAATTCAGAGAAGGACCATTAATGCTGTCGGCGATCATGCTCTATAAATAGAAGCCTTAGAGCACAACTTCAAAGGATCCGAGTTTCTGCCTTAGGGCAGATCCTTGTGATCCAGACGAAAGCGTGAGAAGATGTTCTTGAGAGTTCTTCATTCCTCCAACCATTTCAAGTGACGATCGGAGCTTCACCGGAGATAGATCTCGAGAGAGACTACTCCACCACCCCTCCATGGCACCAGCAGCAGCCTTGACACACATCTGATGGAAGCAAGACATTGCCCATCTGGCCCTCCATCTCTCTTCTATCTTTGTATTGTATTATATTGTGGCTTAAGACATTAATATATTTTGTGATCAATGCATTTCTTTATTTCCTTCAATTCCATCTTCATTTACCTCTGCTTTATCATCCTTTACTTTCATTGCAACGACTAAGTAAGATTGCTAGAGTATCGCATACTCAATCATGCGACATAGACATATGAAGCATGTAGCAAACCACCGAGAGGTGTGCGTTGCGCGAGTGTTGTGAGAAAATCCTCTTTGCTTAGTGTGAGGCTGTAGCAACGGTTGTCTATGAGCGGTCGCAATGCTTTCTATGAGTAGAAGCAATAGTGACTAACTACCCGAAAGGGTATGTCAACCATGCTTTATGTGATTACCTTGTCTTATGAGTGCATAATTCATCATTTGGGTATACTTGGGAGAGTGATAATGGGCAGAAATGCACGTTATCATAGTGATAAATTCTTAAACAATGTTGGATTGTGTTGATGAAATATGTTACTTTGCGTCCATTAAGCATCAATTTCGTAATATTGCGATCGCATGCATTCAGCGCATTGGAACAGTTGATTTTTGTATTTTTGTGCAGAATATGCGTTAACGCAATGCAAAGATTGCGATCAGAAGAATTCATTGGTCGAGCGCAACTTCACTGCAAGGCCTTGCGTTGATCGTGCTCACAAACATTCGCCCAAGAAGGATCACCGCAACTTGGTCAACGCAACATGGTGGGCGCATCTGGATGAAAGGCCAATTAAGTGTGATGGGACAGAAAGCTGATGATAGTCGAATCCAAATTAAGTTGACAGCCGATAACGGTCACAAAGTACATTTAGCTTTATCAGTGATAATTATTCGGCGAGTCAATCAGGAATTAAAGTTGTCCCATCTGTACAACCGGGAGAGAGAAGCCGCCTTTCACCATGGATGCTCTATAAATACCAAGTGCATTCCTCAGAAAAGGGGTTCACCGATTTTACAACAAGTTGTTCAGTTCACACGTCTTTGTTCTTACTTTTCTTTTATTTTAAGGCAGACGCGAGGGAGAAAGTTGTACCGGTAGATCGTTCCGGTAAGCTTGAGAGAGCGCCGGAAGCTCCAAAGACAGAGAGAGGGCCGACGCCTGCAGAAGAAGGAACATCTTTAGATCAGAATATAGATTTCAGTGTAAAAAGCCTCGGTCAGCAAGGAATTACTACCAGGCTCTCTACCTTTAACTTTCATTGGTATTTTGTACTCAACTCATTTATAAGAATGGAATTTCTTTCCCTATATCTGTTCACTTTCTGTGATTCACACATGAGTAGCTAAATCAGTTGAATGGGTTGAGAAGCATTTAGCAAGCACAACTAGGGAATCTTCATTCTTTGCGATTATCTTGTTTATGTATGCTTCATTCGTCCATTAGAGATACTCGGGAGGGTAGTCTAAGGATAGGATCTAGACTTGGGAAGGTCAGGTTAGAATATAGGCTCGGGAGAGTCAGATTAGAATGCATAATACAAGAGATAGACGCTTAGGAATGAGCACTATTTGTTATCAACGCATCGCATGCATCCTAGAGATAGGATATGATTGTATGCGGTCACCTTGCTTTCATGCATTTTGCATCATTGCATAGGATAAGAGTAGAGACTTATGGATGAGCTCTATGGACATTTTGCATTCAACACATGTGTCCTAGATTTAGTAGCATCACATTTACATTGGAAAATGACTTGTTGTGCATGGTAGTAACATGATCGCATAGTCTGACGCATTCCCAAGTAACGGTAGCTAAATATCTTCTCAACCCGTTCATCGTATACTCATTTCATCTATCAATGCAACTGTCTTTTCTCAAATCCGTCGCATTTATTTATTTCTTTTTCATCAACGCAAACAACAAACCAAACACTTTATTTATTTACCCGGTTATCGCAAAGTCTTCATAAAAATCACCAATGCAATCTATTTTCACAAGTCCCTGTGTTCGACTCTGGACTTATCAGGAAACTTAGAGGAATTTACACTTGAATTCCGCTGGGGAAACTTGAGTGCACAACGCAAATCCATTAATGCATATAATCCATTATTCCACTTCATAAATACGAGCATCAAGTTTTTGGCGTCGTTGCAGGGGACTTCGGCAAAATAGTTTGTTAACGGTAATTTTTTTGATTTCTTTGCAGAACTCTCAATCTCTGGCGAATTATGACCCGGAGATTGAGAGGACTTTTAGAAGAAGATTAAGAGACCGCCAACAATAACAAGAAGGAACACCAAGAATAGCGGAGCAACCGGACGCAAGGGCCGCTAATGCGAATAATATAATGGCCAACCCCATCCTTCTGGCAAATGACCGCTCACCTAACCTCTACGATTTCTCTCTAGGAATCATGAGGTCAACGCTAGATGGATCGAGGTTTGAAATGAAGCCGATAATGTTGCTGATGATCTAGGCTGCTGGGCAATTTGGAGGAAGGCGTGGCGAGACCCGTACGCCCACCTCCGGAGCTTCATAGAAATCTGCAACACTTTTGTGTTCCCGAATATCTCAATCGAGGAATTTCGATTAACTTTGTTTCCCTTTTCTTTGTGTGATCAGGCGAGGAATTGGGCATATTCTCTCGAACTGAGAGAGATAACTTCGTAGGAACAGGTGGTGGAAAAATTTATGACGAAGTATTTCCCAACAACTGAGAACGCTAGGAGAAGGAAATTAATAACAAATTTTGAACAAGAAGATAACGAATCGCTCAGCGATGCTTGGACAAGGTTCAAGCGGCTGGTAAGAGACTATCCACACAATGGCTTACCAGACTGCCTGCAAATGGAGATTTTCTACCAAGGATTGAACCCCTCTTCGCAAACCGTTGCCAATGCGGCAGCCGCTGGTGGTCTGCTCGACAAAACATATGAGAAGGCTAAGAGTATACTTGATCGCATTTCCAAAAATCATGGGGATTGGAGAGAAAGCGATCAGAGATTAAGAATTAAAGATAATGACGCAAACAATAGCGCCATCGCATCTCTGCAAAATTAAATGATTGCGATGATGAGTTTAATACAAGGCATCACAATTAATAATATGGGAGCGAAAAAAGGGCAGGTCAGTGCAATCACTCAAACGATCGCAAGTTGTGTCATTTGCGATGATGCTCACCCGATGAAGGAATGCCCAACAAATCCACAGTCGGTATGCTTCATGAGAGATAATCCCTACTCCAATACATATAACCCCGGGTGGCGAAATCACCCAAATTTTGTGTGAAAAAATCAACAACAAAGCTTTCAACCTGTGGCACAAAAAGAAGGGCCACCCGGATTTTTCCTGCAAAACAACGGTCCAGCGCAAAGCCAAGCTAGCAGCTCACAACCACTGCAATCTTCGTCCTTAGAGAGCTTGTTGAAGCAGTATATTGAGAAATAACGAATCTGTGCTTCAGAATCAAGCTACATCCATTAGAAATCTCAAAATTCGAATGGGAGAAATTGTAGGCGAGCTGAAAAATAGACCGCAAGGAGCGTTGCTGAGCTCAACTGAGCTGCCTCGCAATGCTGGGGGTAATGGGAAGGAACAATGCTTAGCAGTCTCCTTGCTAGATGACATGATTGCGGAAGTAGGGGAGAAGCGCATTGCGACCAACTTGATTGCGGTGATAACCGAAGACCCATTGACCTATAGTTTGGAGAAGCCCGAGAAAATAGACCCTGAAGTTGTGTCCACCCTTAAGCCTCTGGATCTTGAGACAGAAGAAGTCTAACCACCAGTAACTCCGCAAAGATTGAAAGAGGAACAAATTGACGAAGAAAATATCGCAATAGATGATGCAGCACAAAATGCTATGATCCCACATAAAATAGGCAACCCAGGAATCTTCACGATCCCATGCTCTATCGGAGTGACCTTCAGTGGCCAAGCACTATGCGACTTTGGGGCAAGTATAAACATAATGTCATTGTCAATCTTCAAACAATTGAATGCCGGCACACTTATGCCCACAAAGGAAACTCTCCTGCTCGCGGACAGATCTCGAATACATCCTGAAGAAGAGTTGAAAAATGCCACAATCTTAATCGATAAATTCATCCTGCCGGCAGACTTCCACATTTTGGATTATAAAGCGGACGAAGATGCGCCCATCATATTGGGACGACCATTTCTTTCAACTGGTCGCGCTCAAATTGATGTGCACAAGGGGGAAATTGTAATAAGCATTCATGGGGAAAAACTCCGGATTAAGGCAGCAAAGATCCTAGAGGACAAAGAAAAGAGAGAAAAGCCATCATGAACGTGAACAAACCAGCCGGAAATAAGTGATCCTTGCGTTATCAAATGATCGCAACATATCAGGGACGCAAGTTTTTGGAAGCATCAACTCTTCAATTCTTCACCACTATTCGAAATCTGCACTTTATCCTTTCAATCTTTATCTATCCTTATTTTACTATTGCTATTTCAAATAAAAAAAAAAGAAAAAAAATGCGATAACGAGTTTTATTTTGTTTTAAAATAATTTGACCCTCTCTTTGTCTGTTTACAACGATTAAGGCACAGGATTGCAGAGATGTTTCAAGAAGAGGCAAATGATCTCACTCCATCATCGCAATCCACAGAAGATAGATCGCCGCAAAGATGGGTGCGTCAATACAATGCGGGCGACAACGCAAAATTTGGGCGTGTACTCTTCCTTATCTTTATTTCAAATTTTGCGCTATCACATCGCATGTTAGTTTTACAAGTTTTATCACCGCATTCTCTTTAATCACCGCAATCATTTGACATAGATAAATTTAGTAGTTTACCGCATTCTGTTCTTTGCCAAGTATGATTTCAATGATGGAAAATATGCTTCTATTTCTTTCGTATATATTAGAGTCAACTTAATCTTAAGATAGTCACCTCGTGAAATATTTCTAGAAGTTAGGGGTTTGCTAGCTTTCTTTCAAACTCTCTTTACAACGCATTCTAGAACATCGCATGACTTCTTTTAATCTTTTGGCAATGAGAACATTGCCGCATTTTAAATTTGGGTGTGGGGTATTTGTTTCCGACCTTTCTATTTCAAAAAAAATAAAATTGAGAATAACAACTCCACTGTCAATGCAATGGAAAACCCATGTTGATAAGAGTTAAGTTGTGAAAGGCACTTACCTGTAGTTGGATGTCTGCATGACACATGTGAGGGCAAGCCAAAACAAAAGTAAGTCACCAGGATCAACGCATAAATCAATGACTGCAACTCCACTGCCAAATTGATATGAGTTTAGTCTGAGAAAGAGTGCATTGCTTGTAGTTGGATGTCTGCATGACACATGCGGGGGAAAGCCAAAATGAAGGCAAGGCACTCGGATCAGCGCAAGGTCATAATATATATATATATATCAATGAAGAAAATTTTTTGTGCAAGGATAAAATCATTTGACACTCCGGTAGAAACTTTTTCTTTTTTTGAAACAAATCATGCGATGTTCCGGAATTTAGTAAAGTCCTTTTGAAAGTTAAACTTGTAGTCCCTAGGTCTCAGAAATATTTTAAGAAGAGACTTGAATAAGACTTAAGGAAATTCTGGTATATAGGATTTGAATGAGGTATGCTTGAGAATTCTAGGAAAAGAACTTTGCGGTTGACTTGCTAAAGGAATCTTTAGCTTATGCTTGAGGACAAGCATTGTTTAAATTTGGGGGTGTGATAATGGGCAGAAATGCACATTATCATAGTGCTAAGTTCTTAAACAATGTTGGATTGCGTTGATGAAATATGTTACTTTGCGTCCATTAAGCATCAATTTCGTAATATTGCGGTCGCATGCGTTCAACGCATTGGAATAGTTGATTTTTGTATTTTTGTGCAGAATATGCGTTAACGCAATGCAAAGATTGCGATCATAAGAATTCATTGGTCGAGTGCAACTTCACCACAAAGCTTTGCGTTGATCGTGCTCGCAAACATTCACCCAAGAAGGATCGTTGCAACTTGATCAGCGCAACATGGTGGGTGTATCCAAGTGAAAGGCCAATTAAGAGCGATGGGACAGAAAGCTGATGACAGTCAAATCCAAATTAAGTTAACAGTCGATAAGGTCGCAAAATACATTCAGCCTTATCGGTGATAATTATTCGGCGCGTCAATCAGGAACTAAAGTTGTCCCATCTGTACAACCGGGAGAGAGAAGCCGTCTTTCACCATGGATGCTCTATAAATACTAAGTGCATTCTTCAGAAAAGGGGTTCACCGTTTTTACAACAAGTTGTTTAGTTCGCCCATCTTTGTTCTTAATATTCTTTTATTTTAAGGCAGACGTGAGGGAGAAAGTTGTGCCGGTAGATCAATTCGGTAAGCTTGGGAGAGCGCCGGAATCTCGAAAGACAGAGAGAGAGTCGATGCCTGCGGATGTAGGAACATCTTTAGATCAGAATAGAGATTTTAGTGTAAAAAGCCTCGGTTAGCAAGGAATTGCTACCAGACTCTCTACCTTTAACTTCCATTGGCATTTTTTACTCAACTCATTTATAAGAATGGAATTTTTTTTCTCTATATTTGTTCACTCTCTGTGATTCACACATGAGTAGCTAAATCAGTTGAATGGGTTGAGAAACATTTAGCAAGCACAACTAGGGAATCTTTATTCTTTGCGATTATCTTGTTTATGTATGCTTCATTCGTCCATTAGAGATACTCGGGAGGGTAGTCTAAGGACAGGATCTAGACTTGGGAAGGTCAGGTCAGAATCTAGGTTCGGGAGAGTCAGATTAGAACGCATAATACAAGAGATAGACGCTTAGGAATGAGCATTATTTGTTATCAACGCATCGTATGCATCCTAGAGATAGGATATGATTGTATGCGGTCACCTTGCTTTCATACATTTTGCATCATCGCATAGGACAAGAGTAGAGACTTAGGGATGAGCTCTAGGGACATTTTGCATTCAACACATGCGTCCTAGATTTTGGAGCATCACATTTACATTGGAAAATGATTTGCTGTGCATAGTAGTAACATGATTGCATAGTCTGACGCATTCCCGAGTAACGCTAGCTAAAGATCTTCTCAACCCATTTATCGCATACTCATTGCATCTATCAATGCAACTGTCTTTTCTCAAATCTGCCGCATTTATTTATTTCTTTTTCATCAACGCAAATAACAAACCAAACGTTTTATTTATTTACCTGGTTACCGCAAAGTCTTCATAAAAATCACCAACGCAATATATTTTCACAAGTCCCTGTGTTCGACCCTGGACTTATCAGGAAACTCAGAGGAATTTACACTTGAATTCCGCTGGGGAAACTTGAGTGCACAATGCAATTCCATCAACGCATATCATCCATATTTCCACTTCATAAGTACGAGCATCAAAGAGTAGTCCAAAACACCAAATCTAGGCTTGGGAGAGTCAGATTGGATCGCATAAGCAAGAATAGAGGCCAAGGAATAAGTTTTTTTTGCTATTACACAGCGCATGCGCTCTATAGATAGGATATGAAAGTATGCGGTCACATCGCATGCGTCTAGAAGTAGGATACGGTGGTATGCGGTCACTTTGTTTATGTGTGGGAGCACATAAGCAAGAATAGAGACTTAGAAATAAGTCCTATCGACACGATCACATTACATCGCATGTGTCTTAGTCAATTGTGTATAGCATAATCACATAACTTGCTTTGGCTGGGGTTACCCTTGCGATCAAGCTTATTGATGCGGTGAAGTCATCCCCTCCACCATTTTATCTATTTTTTCATACATCTTATTACGCGTTAATAGTTGCCGTGTCTCTAACTCTCATAGTCATACCTCCATTGCTTAATCTGTTTAGTAAGAGTAGCGCATAGCCCTTAAACTTTAATATTCTTTTATTCTTCGTCGCAACACATTGCTTCATAACATTTAGCTACAAGTCTCTGAGTTCGACCTCGAATCACCCCAAGAAACTTGCGATCTCGTTATACTTGGCGAGATAGCAAGAGCACTTGTGGCAGGAACGCATGGTGATCAGACGCATATTGCATATCCCTTAGTCCAACGAATGACCAGTGACGCATGGAGAACGAACAATGAACGCATATTTATTTGCTCCATTTTCCACGCATCAAGAGTTGGTGCATTTAAGTGCACCTAACCTCAATAAGTTTAAATAGTAGCTTCATTAAACCTATAAGAAAGAGATTTAACTCAGGCATAAATAAAGTAAGTAATGGTCAGGTCAATATTAATTGGGTGGTTGACCATAAAATAAAATTGCTGAAAAAGAGTGAGTAACTTAATTAAATACAACATAATATCTCACACATAAACAGACATAAGAATAAAGATAAGAGGGTCTCAAGATTTGGCATAGTTCTTTCATTGGAACGAATCCAACTCCAAACAAACAAAATAAATAGTTGCAACATTCGTAAAACTGAAGTTCAATTTCAATGTTTGAATTTAGTTGAATACTGAAAACATTTTCAATGGAACAAAAAAAAAGTCCATTGATGAGATTAAAAATACAAAACAAATTGACTATGTATGGAGGAAGAAATTACAAAACATTCTACAAAACATAAGGAGAAACACAAATATAATATTCTGAAACCAAAATAAGAATGCGAAATTTTGAATCTAATTACCGAAATGAAGTAAAATCGAATATGAAATCGTATTAAAAAATTGGAATGCAAAATCTGGAAATAATCATCATTGGCCTTAGGGAAAAAAAGATAGAAAACAAAGCTATTATGGGGTGGATTGAAGGCCTCCACCAACCTCCAATAACATGGTCAGTATTCCCTCCCAAGAATTTACTCGCCGTCCAATTTTGATGGAAAAGCAAAAAAAAAATGGCATGGGAAGTACACATGGTTTATTATTGAAACGGCAAGAGGAGATCTAGAAAAAAAAAAGTAGGGAAGACAGAGATGAAACAGAACAGTATCAGTAGGGGAAGAAAAAATAGAGACGAAGAAGTAAATAGAATAAAAATGGAAAAAAAAAACAGAGACTTGGTTGTAATTATAGGGATAAAAGCCCTAACGCAGCGGAAAAACTCAGGACCTTTTCTCAAAATTAATTTAGAAAACGAAATACCCAGTACACTGGGAAACCATAGAATAAATCATAGAGATTTAACAAAATTAAACCTATTGTAAACACCCTAGGTTAAGAATGCAACATAATTAATACTACAGAGAAAGGGAAAGAACCTTACTCTCATTTGAAGACTCAAATGTCAATTCTCCTTTGGGACTGAAATCTCGAATACCACCAAAAGGGCTTCCTTCCTATTCTCTGAGAATTCTTGGGTGTGGTCTATGGGAACCAAAAGAATGATGGAAAGAAGGGGAGAAATTTAGAGAGTGCGGAACAACTCTATGTAGTCAAGAGCTATCATCTGCAAAACGTAAGTTTTTTAGGTATATTAACCAAATGGAGAGAGAGAGGGAAACGTGGGTGTTATCCCACATTTTAGATAACTCCTCTATGTGGGAGTTATCATTTGATTTAATTAAAAACAATTTAATTTATTTAATTAATTAAATATTTTTTAATTAATGATTATCTCTCACATAGCCTATAGTTTTAACTCAATTAGTTAAATTAAATCAAATCAAATCAAATCAAAATTGCCCAACATGAGTGTAGCTCAACTGGCATAGTGCTTGTAATTTATATTATAAAGTTTAATTAAAATATAAACTTTATATTATAATGTAGCATTATACATTATAACATTTTCTTAAGTGAATTCGAACATTTCAAACTCAATTCAAGACATAATTACCTCAATTCCCTTTACCAGCTAGGAAGAGGACAAACTTATTAATCAATTCCCATCTCCAGCGATAGAAGATTAATTGGTTAAAGTTATTAATCAATTCATTAATATTCGTCAAGTGTGGGTACACTTCACTAAAGACACATTGCTGCACTCTTCTCACTGTAGATATGTTTCTTTGTCCATGGATATAGATCAATAACAACAAGTTAGTCCTTCAAAGTGTTTGTAACACCAGCTGGATCAAATTATCGTTTTATCCCTAGATTACCTTTATATCCTTAAGTACCAGGGCTTCTCTAATGAACAACATGTTTATGGTCCACCCATTGAACAGAAACCTCCCTCGGACCAGTGAGAATGTAGAGCCATTTGTTCAAGTCCTGGAGACACCACTTAAGGGAATACTCATCTACTTACCCTAAAGTAGGGAAGGAGTGAAATTCATCTTGTATTATTATGTTCCCAGCTCCCTACTCGGTTTTGTCCCCAAAATGGTAGGCTTATCGAGTCTGCAAATTGGCCACTTTCTAATAGGAATGTCCTAAAACTCGCAGTTCGTATTACTAAACATATTCTACTTTTGCTATAAAAGTTTTATTGAGACTTCATTCAATAAAAGTGTTATTGAAATTGCATTTTGTTATAAAATCCAATAAAAGAACCCATGGCTATAGTATGAATACTTTAACTATATGTATAGACATAAAAGATGATCAAGTTTTAGTATATAGCCAAAAAGGTCTATAAGTATATGGATGAGATTGGGTACCTCATCTTGGGGACACTATGGATGCAACCCACTTTGTATATTGATACAAACGATGTGATCCTGAAATCGTTCATGTGGAGACATGTGAATGGGGACATCATATGCAAAAGATGTTTGCATAAGAGCAGATCTCGAAATAGTCACTTTTCTTTATAATAACCGTTTACTGTTAAAACTGACTATTTCAAATTGATGACCTAAGGTAAATCGATCTTAATCCTGAGTTAACTATGAACTCTTGTTTATTCGGGATTATCCTTTGATCTGAATAGGTGAGACTGATTCAACATCACTTCTCAATAAGCCTCCCATTTTGGGGATAAAACTAGATAGATAGCTGGGGACATAGTTCTGCAAGATGGAATTCACTCCTACCCAACTTAGGGTTAGCAGATAGATTGTTTCTTTAAGTACTGATTCCTGGTCTTTAACAAAGGGGCCTCGCTCTCTCACAGAAGATAGAGATTTGGTTTATTAGTTAGACTATAAACCAATTATTCAATAGAGGGCCAGTGGGGACTTATGGAGAAAGATGTGTTTACATGGGTAAAATATAAATTTTGACCTAGCTGTAAATGCAAACGGCCTGTGAAGGATCGACTTACTGATCATAGTTAAATCAACTGGATAGAAATATATATGCAGTGAGGAGAGTGCAACTATTAAGCTATAGTGGTATGTCTCGATAGTTAACGAATATTGATTAATTCGGTTTAAAGAATTTAACCAATTAATCTCAAATCGGTAGAGCTCATGATCTGTAGGTTCATAAGGTCCCTCTACTAGCTCGTAAAAGTTTAAATCTTGGATTAGAATATTGAGTGAATTTCAAAAGTCCAAATTCGATTTAGAGTTTGGATAATTATATTCGATATAATTAAACGTTTAAATTTATTGAAATTTAACGTTTTTGGAGAGTTTGATATATTTAAATATTGATTTAAATATTGATTACATGAGTAGGGATTCATGTTTGAATTAGGTGTATTATCAATTTAATATTTGATATTAAATCATTATTATTTAATTAATTAAATTAATTCAATTCAATTCAATTTAATTTTAAAAATAAATTTAATTTTTGAAAGTGAATTTAAATTATATTTAATTTAGTTTAGTTTTAAATTAAATATAATTAAAATTGAAAGTCAGGATTTATAGTGGATTTATCCCAAACTCATTTTTATAGTGGATGTTTCCATAATCTAACACCTAAGGCCACTAATTTGGTGCTATTTGAAGTGTCAAATAGCTATTTATTTAGTTTTGCATGTTAAGGTTGATTAAATACTTGGAATTTAACTAGAATTGATGTACATGCATTTTGAATTTTTTCAGAAATTGTTTTCTTAAACCCTCTCCAAACTCACTTCCAATTCCTTCTCAATTCAGAGTTCCACCACTCAATCCAAGACTAAGAATAGTAGAAAAGATACTCTTGGTGGTCTACTGAAGAAATTGAAGATCAATTTCGTGATAATTGCAAGGAGCAAGTGAAAATCATCAATGATATCCATAATGAAGCCTTATTGTTTAAAGAACTTATTTTTTTTAGTATACTTGTTACTCAAATTAATGTAATTAGAGTACTTAATAATTCTGTTAGATTCTGTATTTTGCATGTTTACTCCATCACTTTCATCCATACAAATCAATGGACAATACCTCGTGGATAAAAGTTCATAATATACTCAGGATTAAGACTAAGCTGTCTAGGTCATCCTATTGAAATAGAATCCTAACTAGTCAATGGAGTTACATCTAGTGGTTACTATTTCGCGGTCCAGTCTTATGCAAACTCATTGCATAGGATACCGCCACTCACATATCACCTATATGAATGCATTCGATCATTGCGTTTGTATCAAATACAAAGTGAGTCGTATCCAAGTGTCACCAGGATAAGTTACCCAACCTTAATCTTATACTATAGACCCTTTTAGCTATATCTTGAACATTGATCTCTATATGACTCCACATATAGTTCAAGACTCAGAAGACAACCTAGGATGTTAGTTTATTAGATTTAGAGTTATTAAGACAACACATATACAACACTATCAATAACATTTGTTGAAATAACATCGATAACTCTTTATTGGTGACAGTTAATTATTTACATTTACTATCTACGAGTTTTAGGCCATAAAAGCCAACAAACTCCCACTTGAACCTAGTAATTGGGATGTACATAATATCAATAACCCATAACAGTGGGAATGGTAAATAAATATAATAAATTAGGGCATCCATATACCAATTATACATCTCCTACTTATCCTAGATTATACAATGTACATGTCTTGTAGACCTAGACTCTCTAGATGACTCTCGAACACTTTAGCTGAGAGAGCCTTCGTAAATGGATCAACAAATGAGATCACATCTCCTTGTTGCACAATCTTCCGTATCAGGTGATACTTCCTCTCAATATGTTTTTCTCGTTTGTGGCTGCGAGGCTCGTTAGAGTTCGCTATTTCCTTACATTTATCATAGTATAAGGTGATAGGCAAGTCAATGTATGGAATCACTTCCAAATCACTTAGAAACTTCTTGAGCCAAACTGCTTCATTTGCTGCTTTACAAGCAGCTACATATCCATGCCTCCATAATGGAGTTTGCAATGCATCCTTACTTGATGCTACGACATACTATAGCTCCCCCGTTCAGGGTGAACACTAATCCCGACGTGGATTTCCAAGAATCCTTGTCAGCTTGTAGATCATAATCAGTGTATCTCGTTAGGATCAAATCCTTAGCTCCATACACCAGCATGTAGTACCTCATTCTCCTAAGATACTTAAGAATGTTCATAACTGCAGTCCAATGGTCTAACCTTGAATTTGACTTGTACTTACTGACTATTCCCACTGCATAACAAATGTCTGGCCTAGTGTAGAGCATAACATATATTAAACAACTGAAAGCTGGGACATAGGGAATACATCTCATATCCTCAATCTTTTGAGATGTTTTATGACACTGTTCCTTAGACGGACCCCATGTCGAAAGGTAATAAACCCTTTTTAATGTTCTGTAGTGAAAATTGGATCAACATTTTGTCGATATGAGTTGCTTAAGATAGAGCCAGCGTTCTATTCTTGCGATCCCTAATAATTTGGATCCTAAGAACATACTACGTCTCTCCAAATCTTTCATTTGGAATTGGGCTACTAGCCATTTTTTATTATCAGTAAGGTACACTACATTATTCCTAATGAGTAAGATATTGTCCACTTAAAGTACGAAGGAAGCTACTTTACTGTTGATGATTTCTTTGTAGATATAAGGTTCACCAACATTCTGATTAAAACAAAAGATTTGATAACAATATCAAATGTAATGTTCGAAGAACTCGATGCCTGCTTCAACCCATAAATGAATCGATTCAGCTTGCAAATTTTTTGCTCCTGACCTTAGGCTACAAACCCTTTGGACTGAGATATAAAAATGCTCTCTTCAAAATTACCATTTAGAAAGGCGGTCTTGACATCCATTTGCCATATCTCATAGTCATAATATGTGGCTATGGATAAGAGAATTCTTGTATACTTAAGCATAGAAAATTCTTATACTTAAGCATAGAAAATTCTTATACTTAAGCATAGCAATAGGGGAAAAAGTTTCCTCATAGTCAAGCTCTTCCCTTTGGGTATAACCCTTTGCTACAAGTCTAGCTTTGAAGGTCTATATCTTTCCAGCTACATCTCTCTTTCTTTTATAGAACCTTTTACACCCTATGGGTTTAATCCCTTCAGGTAGATCTACAAGTTCCCATACTGAATTGAAGTACATAGACTTCATTTCAAGGTCCATGGCTTTAACCCATTAGTTTATGTCTATGTCATTCATTGCCTGCTTATAGGACAATGGATCCTCAATACCATCATTTGGTATGACAACCTGAGTTTTAGTTAAACCCAAGTAACGGTCAGGTTGTGATATAACTATCCCACTACATCGAGACACTCTCAATTATTGAGAAGGATGAGGTTGACCTGAAATGTTGGCTTCTTCATTAACTCTTAATGAATGGCCAACTTCATTAACAACCGTTGTTGATTCTTCAGTAGCTTCATTTAATACTACTTTGCTTTGTGGTTTATGATCTTTCATGTGGTCCTCCAAGAATGTAGCATTTGTCGATACAAACATCTTGTTTTCTTGAAGGTCATAGAACAGACCACCTCTCGTTTCCTTAGAGTAACCAACAAATTGACATAACCTTAAACAAGGTTCCAATTTCTTAGGACTTGTCACTAGCACATGTGTAGGACAAACCCAGATTCTGATGTAACATATAACTAGATTTACGCTCCCTCCATAACTCGAAAGGTGTTTTAAAAACACTCTTCAAGGGAACATTGTTCAAGATGTGAACTGCAGTCTCTACTGCGTACTCCCAAAACGAGCTAGGTAATTAAGCATAACTCGTCATAGAACGAACCACGTCCAACAAGGTTCTATTTCTCCTTTCTGATACATCGTTCTGCTGAGGTGTACCAAGTGTTGAAAGTTAGTATTGGATTCCATGTTCTATTATATAGTCTTGGAATGCCAAATCAATGTACTCTCCACCTCGATCAGATTGAAGTGTTTTAATTGTTTTACCTAATAGGATTTCAACTTCAGCGTTATACTCCTTGAACTTTTCACAGGCTTTAGACTTATGTTCCATTAGGTATAAGTAACCATACCTCGAATAATCATCTATGAAAGAGATGAAGTATTCATATTCTTCTCGAGCTTTTATATTCATTGGACCACAAAAATCTGAATGTATGAACTCTAAGGGCTCTTTGGCTCTAGAACCTTTTCCACTAAAAGGCCTTTTAGTTTCCTTTAAGACGAGATTTATATGGAGGTAATGAATCATCTTCTAACTTGCATAGAAGCCCACTTTTTACCAATCTCCCGATCCTATCAAGATTAATGTGACCTAATCTCAAATGCCAAAGATATGTATTATTGTTACTTGGAGAAATTCTTTGTCTTTCTATTTGAGTATTAGCAATTTTAAACATCTCATGATTTAAAAGTTCTTTTTGCTTCAGTTGGTCTTAACACATACAAGTTGTTTTCTAATTTAGCTGAACAAAAAGTCACACCATTTTTCATAATGAACGCTTCATTAAATGAAAAATAAATTGAATATATGTGCTCAATTAAATAGGAAATAGATACAATGTTCCTTTTAATTTTGGGAACCATATACAAGTTTTTAAAAATAGGTATCTATTTCCAAAAAAACAACTTTGCAACTCCCATTGCATGAGCTGAAATGACATCTCCCGTTCCAACCTTGAGTGTCATTTCACCCTCCTCGAGCTGGAAGGAACTAATTCCCTATAAAGAAAAACAAATATAATTAATGGCTGCTGAATCAAATATCCAGACATTATGGTCATTTTCCACTAAACAAGTTACTAGAACCAGTAAATCATACTTACCTTTCTTTTCCTTCTTCTTCTCAGCGAGGTACTTAGGGCAATTTTGTTTCCAATGACCATCCATATTGCAATGGAAGCACTTGCCCTTGCCTTTCCCAGTAGCGGTAGCCTTTCCCTTTCCTCATTTCTTCTTCTGGATCTTTTTAGAACTAGACGATGAGGGAACAGACTTAGTTCCAGAGGATGAACCCTTATGGAACCTCCTAGAATTTGAAACATTTGCCTCTATTTCTATCGGTCCCTTATTTTTCATAAGAGATTGATAAGTACTCATTCAGGAGAGTAGTTATGATGTACTTTATTTTACTTATAATCTCATTGCTATGGAATTAGAGGAAACTCTTCGAAAGAGATTCTAGAATAAAGGACATCTGACTTTACTCGTGGATGACCGTGCCATTCATTTTGGCGACATTGAAGCGAATCATCAGGTCAAGAACATGTTCTCTCACTGATTGGCCTTCCTTTATGCACATATTATAAACGTACTTGAGGGCCTCGTGCAGGATCCGAGAGGATGGTTGTCCAAACATTTCCTGGAGGGACTCCATTACGTGCAGTGATCATGATCTTATGTTTCTTGGTAAGAACGTTAGATAGACTTGCCAAGATATAGACCTGGGCCTTGTTATTGACCTTTGTCCTACGGTCATAAGCATCCCACCATGCTTGGGATGCATTTTGAGCGGGGATTGAGGAACACTCTTCCATTAAGGCAAATCGTAGTTCATCTATAACTAAAATCGTTTTCAAGTTAGATTTTCACATCACATAGTTTTCATCGGTTAGTTTTTCGTTCTTAAACAAGGAAATAATTGTGGAAGATATACTGAAACAAATAACAAACAATTGACCATATCAGTTATTTTTGCCTTTACCCATTACACAAAATACAAGTATCCAATCAATTCAGCACAAACAAGTAATCACAGAACCCTAATTAAACTATTGATTTAGTTTTTGCAATAATACTTCAAAAGTTTAGAGCAACAACCACCAAAGTGTGATAAACTATTCCTCCCCTATATTAAGACAATCTCAACTAATTACTAATACCAAAATAACTTTTATTCCTATAGTTCTTAGCTACTGTTTTTCAGCCAATGATTCATTAATTAACTTAATTTATCACATAATTGTGACCCTACCATTTTTGGATCCTAAAGGTACGCTTCAACATGCTAGTGTAAGGAAAGACATATATGGAAGATTAACCTAAGAAATTGTATCCATTATTGGAGTTTGCATTGTTCCGAATCCTAAGATCGGGCCCTCCGAAGGGATGGTCACTTGAAGATGACATGCAGGCCGACCATAGGAATCTCATGGTGCAAATTAATAAAGGAGACCATAGGATACGTTGACACACATACTTCTCCCACTTACTATGAACAGTTACCATATTCACCTTAGTATTGACCTGTGCAAACACTTTCCGAAGGGAGACTGTGTCCAAGGCGACACGAAGTCGAGCAAAGTGTGAACTCTTAGGGATGTGAGAGCTAAAATTTGATATATTCCATATACCAATTTTCTCCTACTAAAGTGTTCTACCATTTTAGGGTTTTATTATACTTGGTTAAATTATGGCTAATGAATCTATCTATGTCTATACCTATTATAACTCTTATAAGAAGATCTTTACTCTAATGTTCTAGATGAATTAAACCATTTAATTAACTTAGTGACACTGCATGCTAACAGGACTAAGGTTAATTCAACTCAAGTTTTGGGCCAGTTCCAAGGTAAGAGGCGTTCTGTAAACCGTCATCTTAAGAACCCCAACCTAGACAGAACTTCATACCTAAAGGCCTGTTTGTCCTGTTAGTCATATTTTAAATCTATTAAAAAAAATAGGTCTTAATTCTAATCTTATTAGAATTAACGTGATCTAAGGTCTAAATTAATTTTAAACATTTTAAAATTAATTCAAATTCCCTAAGATCCTAAGTTTGCATGCAACTCTTTATTAGGTTAATTGTTACTAAATATTAATTTTATAACTATTAAACTATTAGCCCTATAATCATGCTTTCTATGGTTTAATTGGTTAACAATCAAATTCTAATTAACAAGAAAATCCTATTATATGCATTTCATGACTTTAATATAACAATTATATTAAACTATGAATGTGTCATGCGCAATGTAAATTGATTTTCAACTTTATTAATATAACACTTATATAAAACAACTCATGAAAATCAACCATGCATGGACAAAATATAAATAAATATAACTCTTTATATTTACCTAAGTAATGTCATGCATCGTGCTTTTCTAATTTCATATATTTAACATATCAAAATATATTAAATAACTCATGAAATTATATACATCTCATGCATCAATACCATACATTATAACATATTAAAATGCATGAACATGTTTAACCTATGATGAGATTTATGTAAATGACATCCACAAAGCATTTAAATAGCAAATGAATCGGTAATTTTGGCCCCTAGGATAAAATAAACTAATAAATTACAATAATTATGCAAATTTTATCGTAAAATATGCTTTTGTCGCTCCAAAACCAGACCAAACAAACTTGAATCGACTTGAACCGCTTCGAACCAAACCCTAAAACCACAAACCGAGCCAACCTAGTGCAAAGTCAGACCAAACAACTTTGAACCAGCCAAACCAGACTGAACCACCCTGGATCGCAGTTGAACCGTGTGCAACGCAACCCTAGCATTGCATGTGTCGTAGTGTTGCAACGCTGAGAGAAGCATTGCAACGTTGCGACACCAAAACACGATTTTGGGCAGTTCTTCGATTGTTCTTGCATTTTTTGCCAAAATTAGTCTCGATCTTCATCACAAACAGCACTAATTCTAGACACAGACTTACAGAAGACTCAAATTATATGATTAAATGCCCAAAACTGCATAGGCCTTTACAATTTAATTGAATCAAAACATGAAATTCTATGGCCATAAATTACCATAAACATTCATTTGCAAAACCACATTCATAATGCAATTCATTCCACCAAAACCCAGTGCAAATTTCAAAATCTAAATTAATTCTACGAGATGACTATGATACCAATTGTAGGGATAAAAGCCCTAGCACAGCGGAAAAACTCATGAACTTTCCTTGAAATTAATTTAGAAAACGAAATACCCAATACACTGAGAAAATACCGAATAAATCACGGAGATTTAACAAAATTAAATCTATTGTAAACACCCTAGGTTAAGCATGCAACAAAATTAATTCTACAGAGAAAGGGAAAGAACCTTACTCTCGTTTGAAGACTCGAATATCAATTCTCCTTTGGGATTGAAATCTCGAACACAACCAAAAGGACTTCCTTCCTATTCTTTATGAATTCTTGGGTGTGGTTTGTGAGAACCAAAAGAATGGTGGAAAGAAGAGGAGAATTTTGAGAGTGTAGAACAATTATGTGTAGTTAAGTCTATCATTTGCAAAAACCAAATGGATAGATACAGAGGAAAAACGTGGGAGTTATCCCATGTTTTAGATAACTCCCCTTTTGATTTATTTAAAAATAAAATAAATTTAATAATTAATTAAATTATTAATTAATTAAATCTTATTTTGTTAATAATTTCATTTAAATCATATTTAAATGAAACATCTCTCACATAACCTATAGCTTTAATTTAATTAATCAAATCAAATCAAATCAAATCAATAATTAATTAATTCTTCAATTAATTAATTATCAAATTAAATATCAAATATTTAATTTAGCATATATTTGAATCATATTTAATTGTATTTCTCTCATAACCTATAGTTTTAATGTGCATCTAATACGCATTAATTTTAACCTATAGTTTTGATATGAATTTAATTCATATTAAATTAATATATGAACTCCTTCAAATATTTAATTCTCCCATAAATAAAAATTAATTTTGAATCATATCCCAAAATTAAATTTATATTATAAAGTTTAATTAAAATATAAACTTTATATTATAATGTAGCATTATACAGTATACCATTTCTCTAAGTGAATTTAAATATTTCAAACTCAATTCAAGACATAATTATCTCAATTCCCTTTATGAGCTAGCAAGAGGATTTTATGGACCTACAAATCAGAAGCTCCAACGATAGGAGATTAATGGGCTAAATTCATTAATTAATTAATCAATATTCATCAACTGTGGCTACACTTCACTAAAGACCCACAACTGCACTATTCTCATCTCACTGCAGATATATTTCTGTGTCCAAGAATATAGACAAATAATAGTAAGTTAGTCCTTCACGAGTGTTCGTAACACCAACTGGGTCAAATTATCTTTTTACCCCTAGATTATCTTTGTATCCTTAAGTACCAATGCTCATCTAATGAATAACCTATTTATGGTCCAACTGTTAAACAAAAATCTCTCTCAGACCTGTGAGAAGGTAGGGCCCTTTGTTCAAGTCCTAGAGCCACTACTTAAGGAAACACTCATCTACTTACCCTAAAGTTGTGAAGGAGTGAAATCCATCTTATATTATTATGTTCCCATCTTTACACTCGATCTTGTCCTCAAAATGGTAGGCTTATTGAGTCGGCTGACTGGTCACCCTCACCCATACAAATCAAAGAACAATCCCTCATGAATAGGAGTTCATAATATACTCAGCATTAAGACTAAGTTGACTATTAAAATAGAATCCTAACTAGTCAATAGAGTTACCTTGGTGGCTCCCAATCTTGAATGGCATGCACCTTGGACTTATCATGATAGCTTGGATCCTCCCTTTCACTAACTTCTAGCCCCCTCGGTGTGCAAGAAAACACTCAAAACAGGAAGGTAAACAAACCCACCAGGTGGACTGCCGAAGAAGACTCCATCAACTAGTTAGAAGAAGGCTCTTCCTGTTACTGGTACAAATAACATAAAGAAATGTAACCAATGTTTATTGGAAAAAGCAACCCGTGACCAAAAGTGGAAAAGAGCTTAGTTTCATCGAAAGATGCACACTATATAGTCAGTGAACCTTGGAAAAAGAGACGCTTCTTTCTCATGTTCATGTTCGGTCAGAAGTTGGTCCAAAGAACGAGAGTGGGCTTCCTTAAGTCCGTTGTTCCTCAGTAGCTCAGTGGTAGAGCGGTCGGCTATAGAACTCTGAGAGTCACATCGGCCACCTTGCTGGCCTATGAAGGCTAGGGGCCCCGACAGTCCTTGGTTCGACCTTCTAATGAGAATTGAGGTCCTTGCATGGGCGTCTCATCCCCAAGACTTGCTTGCTTACGACAACTCTCCTTCCTTGTCTTGCTTCTGGCAAAGCTTCGACTTTGCTTGCTTGCGCAAGCCCCTGAGCTCATCAATGAAAGGCGCTTGGTTGATCTCTCTGGTTGAGGCAGCATTCCTCAGCTCAAAAGGCAAGGGGAATGAATTCGAGAACTTGATTGACATTGAAAGATATGTCAAAGCAGTATCGGCGAGGTTAAACGCTAGGTAAAAGGCAGCTAGGGCTCTTTTCTTGATCTTTCAAGAACCCTTTGTGGAGCTTCCGGATGTCCTTCTCCACCAGGCTCATTGGTCTAGTGATGAACAACTTCTCTTTAAATAATGGATTTCTCCGTGAAACTCGTTTAGGCCCACTCCACGAATGAGAGAGAAACTCAGAGGAAAAAACACGTTCTCTCTTTGGTTTGGATGCTGTTCATATTTCTGCGTTAAGAGAAAAATTGTCCCCAAGGCCACCGCTTTTTTATGGTAGTTGATGCTAAGATTTGCATTTCCCTACCATCTTAGTAGGACTAGTATAATAAGCTTTCAATTGAACTGCCAAGACTCGGAGTTTCTATTTCTCGTCTAGCAGAAACTAATCAAGCTCTGTTTGATCTCCCAGAACTGACTTACCACAGACAGTAGGGCAGATAATTTCTTTTATAAAAGGCCAAGAGAGGCCAAGAGCCTTGTGGAGTTACAACTATTGTTAGCGGTGATGCCTCAACCAGAGAGATCAACCATGCGCGTCTGCTACTAGATATGCTTCTGGCTTTTCCATTTCTATGAATTCTTATAGAATTTTCTCACTATGAAAATTTGATTTGTTATGTTTATAAGCAGCTGAGCGAGCGATAGCTATTCGATTGCTATATTCTTGCGATAGCAAAGGCGTGGTTGAGCCCTGTTCGTTAAAGGCAGATCCAAACATGCTCACAAGGCGCACAATAAGAATAAGACCAATAGAGACTCTTTACATACAATTTGTTCTCCTTAAGTACTTGGAAAACTTGTTGGTTGATTGTTTCGCTCCTGTATCTTCCAAAAGGAAAAAAGATCTCTGAGAGCTGTTTCCTGGATCCGAATGAGAGTACTTGGGTTCTCCCAATAAATAAAAAGTGTATCATGCCTGAATCTAACTGGATTCCACTGAATCCTGGTAATCCGACATGGTATGCCCAGATCGACTAAACGAATAGGAGTAGGAGCTAGCAGAGACTAGAAGGTAGGAGGCTTATTGCCACACATAACGTGTCATTTCATTTCCGGGTAGCAGCTTCATGTTGATCTCTCTGGTTGAGGCAACATTCATTTAAAAAACTTTACACGTGGGAATGCCGAAAGGTAGAGCAGCTTCAAGGTCTTCGACAATGAGTGAAACTGCAGACCCAAGTGGATATCAAAGAGCTGCATCTCAATCAACACTATTTTTCGATCTGGATTTGAGTTCGACAAAGGGCACCGGTTCGGAATAGTGTTAGCCACAATCTACCTTTCCCTTATTAGATTCGAATTCAGCCCATTGTTCCCTACTCTAACTCCTCTGATTTCCCTTTGCTTTCTTTATTACTTATCGCACGTGCCCAATCTCAACGTCACTCTTCTATCGCCAATGCTTGCTTTCTTTCTGCATCCTTAACTCACCTTTTTCTCGGATAAAGCTAGCTCTATGATCTGTTTTCTTTAAGGTCTACTCCTCTCCCTATGGTCGCGCTCAATTACCTTTCTTTCTCGGTCGTCTGTCTTTCTCGTTGTGGATTCCAATTCTTTATAAACGGACAAGCCAGTACTGGCTTCTTTCTGAAAAAAAGCAGTATATAAGGCATACCCAGTCAAACTTACAAGTAAACCAGATATAGAGATGGCAACTAGGGTTGTTGTTTCCAAATGCAAATGAGAGGCCCTCTTTTAGTAAAGCTTCTCTTCATCGGCGACTTTTGCGAATGCCTTCTATTGACAAAGAATCCCCTGAGTTAGCAGCCTACCTTCAATAACTGGTGCCTTTCATTGGTTCTACGGTTGCTAGCACTGATAATAGATTCAATTCGATCCAAGCTCCTCAGACACTCTGAAAGCAGAAAAAGGAGCCCTTGGTCCCCTCAGGTTTAGCTGTCGCCTATCCCATCGGTCGAAAAAGAGCTCAGTTTCGCTCTATAGGAAAGAAAATAGCATAGGCATTACAGCCACCTGCCACTTTCGCTCCTCTACCATATTCATAGATTCATTCTTTGGAAGTTAGGAATGTGACTCGATATTGAGACTGTTAAAAACTAACTTGACTTGCTCGACGCCGCCCTTTTTGATGATACACCTTGTGGTCTCCTATCCATTGATAGTTGTATACTCCAATCTTCCATAGCAAAAATCATAAGAGAAGAAAGGTTCACAGAAGGTTGGGTGCATCATAGGTGTTGCTGCGTCTTGAGATCCTAATTGCCATGGCTCCGTTGCATCACAAGGAGCAATTGTGAGGAATAGCCATTTTAGAACAATCATTTTGTTTGGTTTATTCTTTGACTGCTCCCCCCCCCCCAATATCCAAACTTCTTTCTTCTTTCCAAGTCTTCTTTTTGCATAGAAGAACGCAACCGTTGCAAAGCTTTTGTTAGATTCTTTCCTACGGTACTTTATTCAGGATGTGCAACAATACGGTCATCTCTCAGCCTTTAGCAGTTAGGATTTATTTGACTTAGTAGCCTTAGCTTTAGACTAGCCCTTCTAGAAAGGGCTGAGCCATTCCCACCCCAAGTGGTGGCCCGATTCGGCCTGGTCCTAAATTGCTTAATCTATTCCAGAATGTCAAAGAAATGGTTGCCCTAATCAATAAGCGGGGTTGATGATGGAAAAAGGGGGAATGAGAGGGGATGTCGAAATAATCAAATAATTAATTAGCCCCATCCCTCTCTAGGGGTATTTTAGTGATAGGTTCTATAGAAACTGGACGATCCTATTTGGTCAAATGATCCACGTCCTACCCGGGCTTAGAAAGCAAGCTTTCTAATGTGAAGGACTTTTATTGCACGAGCTAGCCCCCAATCAGATGTTTGGATGTGAGCTATACTCCGTGAGGAGCCAAACGGGCGTATGGCCTTGCCATTTGACCTCTCTTTGCCTTTCACTAGTGTTTTTTTAAAAGGTAGCTTATCCGAGTTAGCTCTTAAGGAGCCAGCCCAAGCGAAGATCGACACTCAAAGGCTTGAGGAGCTGCCCACAAAAGGGAAAGCCGTGGAGACGGCAGACTCGCCAGTCATGAAAGAAAAAAGATGCTTTGGGAGTGTGAGATACGCAGATAGGGAGTACCCAGGAAGAAAGCTAATGAAAGCAAAGGTCAAGAATATCTTGATCAACTTCCAGATCATAATTGCTCTAGTGAATAACTAAATAAAAATAAATAAATAGATGGGGGTCTCCGGCGATTAACCTATTCCAGAGCAGTCTGGTGATTAGCCTATCTCGCACTACTCGAAGTCTTCGTAAACAGGCTTCTACTATTTCTATACGTTCGTTTTCCTCTCTTTGTTCCTTTCTTTTCTGGTTTTCTCTTATGTACGCCTCTCTTTTCTGTTGGACTTAGATAGCATCTTTAGCTTTATTGAGGCATATGTGGTATGTCCGAAGACAGGAATAGAGTTGATGCTCCCACATCCATAGCATGAGTAGTTAAAGCAAGTGAATGGTATACCAGTAACAATTCTAAAGAAAGCCTGAACTGACCTCCCGAAAGTTGTCTCAAGAGAGTCCTTTACTTGGGTATCAGGACGAGAAAGGATATAACGGTGCAATGAAAGATCCAACAGTCAAAATGGAAATAGAAGGTGAAATAGTAGGTTTAGGAATGTGATTGGTGATGGATGGTGGTTATGAAATCCGTTCTGCATCGCACTCATTGAGTTACTTACGGAATCTCAAATCTCTCTCGACGCCGAGAATTTATGATGTTTCCAGGTCGATCAACCCCCCCTCTGAAACTTGGCAAAAAGCCCTTTCCTATTTACTCCTAAATTGAGAATCAAATTCCATTTTAATGCAGAATCCATTGTATTAAGACCCGAAAGATCATCCAAGGACTGAAAATCGGGACTCAAAATGAACGACAGGATTTCTCATTACTCATGTTAGCATTCTCACTTCTGATATCTCCAGGTGTTGTCACCAAAAACCTTCCCCTAGTACTTCAAGTTAAAGCTAGATTACCTCTTTCCCTGCCTTTTGGGTAAAGATTGACCAACTTCCCTGGCCGAATAGAAGAATATCTAGACCGCTGCCTTAGCTAGAGCCACTGTAACATTGGGGTAAAATGTGTCCTGCCTTGAACGAAGATGAACAGAGACTCCTTGGGACGTAAAAGGATCATTGCCAACATATTCCCTTGCAAAAGAAATGACCTAGACTAGACCTCTTTTACCGCATAGATGGAGGATTGCACCTAGATGCCCGACTTCGTATCCCACCCTCTCCTCTGATCTACGCCCTCCTTCAACTAGACATAAGCCAGATACATTTTAGAACCTTGTTTGATGCTGACCACATGCATTAGGCAACTGTTCCAGGAACTAGCCTTAAAAGAATAGAAAGCCGATTTACGATCTACGAAAGATAAGACAGAAGAAAAAGTAACAGGCAGGCTGCACTGATGACGGCGGCTAGGAGGGATCGCTAAACCAGCAGCCAGACCAACAAACATCTCACACCTCACACCTGATTTCCTCTTCCCGATCCCCCGAAAAAAGGCGGATGCTCCTGTAGGTAGGAGCAACTTCACCTAACCAGTTTCGAAAAGGTTCGGTCATGCTGGAGGGAGCATCCCCACTGAGTTGTTTGTATTTCATTTTCTTTTTCCAAGTCAAGCCAAGAAGTCACTATCAAGTAGCGAGCCCTTATTGTGTTTATCCATCTTCTCGATAGCATGTCCTAGGCATAGCTCCTCTGTACTGATTGGATCTATATGCTTCGATTGGAACTGGAAGTTCCAGAATAGGTGGCTGGTATACCACCGGCTGTCTAGTGCATTGGTCTTACTGTAATAGGGTCGGGGATAGAAAGCGGGTTGTCGTCAAGCGTGACGAGAGGGCAGAGTTCCTTCTTCATACCATACTGAGCTGCCTAGCTCCAAGACTTGTAGTTATTGTTGACCGAATCAGATGCACGCCAGGCCCAAATTCTCTCTCAGTCACCCTTTGATAAAAGGAACATAAGATTCGAGTTGGTGGCGAACTTGCTTTGGGAAAAAACGTGAAAGCAGGTTCTGTGAGTCCAAAGACGCCTAAAGCAAGCCCAAAAGAAGATTTTCCTCTTCCTCACATCGATGTTCTGGTTTTCTAGGATCTCGTATGACCAATCCACTATTCCCAGCTTAAAGAAATGGCCTAAATCATCTAGTGGTTACTATTTTGCGGTCCGGTCTTATACAAACTCATTGCATAGCATACCTCCATTCCCATGTCACCTACACGAACCCGTTAGATCATTGTGTTTTTATCAAGTACAAAGTGGGCCGTATCCATAGTGTCACAAGGATAATGTACTTAGCCTTTATCTTTATACTATAGACCATTTAGGTTGTATCTTAAACAATGATCTTTGTATGTCTCCATATACAGTCCAAGACTCACAAGACAACCTAGGATACTAGTTTATTGGATTTGGGATTATTAAGACAAAATGCATACAACACAATCAATAAAACTTATTGAAATAACATTGATAACTATTTATTGATGATAGTAAATTATTCACATTTACATCTATGAGTTTTAGGGCATAAAACCCAACAGTAATAACATAATAGAAGTGGGAAAAAATATAAGAGATGAAGAGTAAACACATATAATGATTGAAAGAGGTAGCACATACGAAGAAGAAGAAGATATTAGCGGAAAAAAAATAACAGTGAAAACATAATACAAGTGGAAAAAAGCTACACTAGATACGAGGAAAAAATGCAATAGAAGCAAAAACAAGACGAAAAGGACAAACATATAACGACCAAAAAAAGTAGCAGACATAAAGAAGAATCATATACACTAGTCATAAAATGAAAACCAAACAATTCGAATATAAAAAAAAAACCTCACAAAATAGATTTGCCATGTGAACCGTTTCCGTGAAATCGAACTCATATCATTGAAAAAAATGGAAAACATGCAAGGACGAAAAACATTGGGGAATCCAGAAGAGAATGTACAAAACCAATCCCATAAACCAAATATTTCAAAATATTTTAGATCTAAAAAATATGAAGTGGAAAAAATAGTTTAATCTACCAAAAAATCGTTCATATATTTCTAGATCTAAAAAATTAGCCATTCAAAGAAAATTGAAGAAGAGAAATGCAGGGTTCAACAAAAAAAAAAATAGTTAGAAATACCAAAAAGATGCCATAGAATAACAAAAAAATAGTTGGATCTACCAAAAAATCGTCCATATCTACTAGATCTATAAAAAAAAATAGCCATACAAAGAAAACCAAAGAATAGAAACACACGATTCAGCAAGAAAGTGCAAATATAGAATGAAGTCTAAAAGAAACACAACTCATATGAGCCAGAGGGAGAAAGTAGAGATGAGATGAAGGAGACGGACCGAATGGCGAAAGAAGAGAGGAGATGAGAAGAGAGAGAGAGAGAGAGAAACGGGTGAGTAAAGGGGAGAGTAATGAAATCGCGTAATGAAAGCGAGTCGAAATGTTGGGAACAAAATAGTGGGTTATTAAATCCCCCGTTTTCTTTTAATCGATCAAACAAACACTCGATGGGCTTAAAAAGCTCACCCAACCCAACTTTCTTATGCTGCAAAATACCCCTATTAAGAAAATTACACAATTAACCTATTTTAAAGGTCCAAAATAAAACATACTCTTTTTTCTTTTAGAAAAAAAAAATGGTGACCACCTTCTGGTATCACGAATAAGTGAAGTAACAGATTTCCCTTCATTCAGATTTCTTTATTCTTTCTTTTTTTCTCCTCCTTCTCGGTGTGATCAATTTTCGTAAAACCACACACCAGCTCAGGCAAGTCCACAGGAGCGTCTTTGCTCTTGAGAGAGGAAAGTAGCTCCGGTCAACTTTGATAAAACCAAAGTGCGAAAGAATGAGAAAAAATGAGAGTACGAGAGTGAGAGTGAATGAATACTGTGATGAGTCCATTGGAGTAGCTCTAGCTGTGGGAAGAGGGCAGCTTTGACCAAATTCAACAAAATTAAAGGGCAAGAGAATGAGATAGTGTCAAAGAACGCGAATGCAAGAGCAAGAGCGAGACAATGAGAGAGAGGAGAGCGACCTATAAATGAAGAAAGGAAGCGATAGAGGAAAGAAAGTGAGAGAATGAGAGAGCGAGAATTTGAGAGGCTTTTCTACGTGCAGAAATTCATTTGGATGATTTCACTTGAATTTAACGTTTAGAAAAACCTCATTTTAAAAAAGCGCCCCACCCAAATTTGGGTGTTCTGTACAAAAACCCCCAAAAACATTGTAGAAAAACTCACATGTTCCGAACCATTTTCACTGTTCTTTGTCGTCGGAAGCTCTTCTTCTTCCAGCTCTTTATGTCATTCCTCTTGCTTGAATTTTCTCAATCGTTTTCGGTTATGGTGATTCCGTCGACCAGTGGTGTACAAGTGGTTTATGGGTATAGATTCTGGACGGCGATTGGATTGCAAAGAGTTTGTTTCCGTTTTGTGGTGAATTGTCAATTCGTTCTGTAGAGAATTTGGCCTGCCATGTGGGGGTTTCGATGCTACACTTTATGAAAGGTGGGTGCAATGAAAATGGGGGCTTGGGGTTTCAATTCGGGCCTCAACGAAGCCATTTTGCTGTTTTTCTTGAAGTTCTATCTCAAAACTCCAAATGGGAAGGGGCAATTGAATGTGTAGCTATTTTAGTGGGCTTCCTTTAAAAAATAACTAAACGGAAAAATGTTAGGGCTGGGCCAGATAATTAGCAAACTTCAAAGTTTTGTTTGTAAAAATAGCAAAAAGTTTCCAATATAGTAAAAATAACAAAATAATTTTTGAAATAAAAAAAAATATATTAATTAGCAAATACTTAAGTTATCCCTACACACTCAAATTGATAAAATTCCCAATGTCATAAACCACGACAACAATTGATAAAATTACCCAATGTTATAAACCACACCCAATCTAAAAAGAGCAAACACATTGTATTGATAAGTATTTTATACCAAATCCAAATTAAGCTAAAATCCCCCACCAAACTCCAAACCAAATTAACCGAAGCCAATCCATATCACAAAAACCAAAAGTTTAACAAAAACAACTAAATAGTCTTCATGCTCACCTTGGTTGATTGATTCATCCTTTAAGTGGTCCCTCAAATGCTGGTTCTAAGTCTCGAACAATGAAGCCTCACTCTCTTATTGGCTCGAGAGCAATTTAGCTTATGGTTGGATTATAAATTAATGGTTCATTAAAAAAATCAGTGGTACAAGAGATAATCACAGGGATAAAATGGTAATTTAACCCGATGTAATTATGAACAATCCGTGAAAGATCGATTTATGTGATAATCATTATATCCGTGGATACAGAAATATATCTATAGTGTGAGGAGTGTAGTCATGAATCTTTAGTGAAGGGATCCACAGTTAATGAATGTTAATTAACATAATTAAAGAGTTAAATTAATTAATCTCAAATCATTAGAGCTCACTAAGGGTAAAACAAGAAACATTTATTTTTTTTTAAAGAATTTAGAATGTTCAAATTGATTAAGGGGATTAATTGTATATGATATAATGTATATAGATACATTATAATTTAGTTTATTTTGAATGAGATTCAAATTAAATTATATAATATAAGATAATAATATTTTTAAATGAGATTCAAATATTAATGAATATGAATTATATTAATATTAAAACTATAGGCTATGGATAATTAATAGTTTATTTATATTCATATCAAATATTTATAGTTTTAATATGAATGAGTTTCATATTAGAACTATAGATTATGAAAGAGGATCATATTTGAATATGATTCAAATATAAATTTAACTAAATATGTGATATTTAATTAACGAATAAATTAATTGTTAATTATAATTAATTATTTATTAATATATTAAATTAGATTTAATATATATATAATTAAATAAATAATTTAAACAAAATAACTCCCCATGGGGAGTTATTAGTGTGCGTAAGGCAGAGTTTTAACTCCTCGTCCAATTAAATACATTCTTTCTCTCTGAATTGGTAAAGGATGGTAGAGAACAGACACACTTAATTCTAGTATTGAAAAAAATATTCTCTTAAGTTCTCTCAAGAAATTTCAAGAATAGTAAATAGTTCTCTATGAGAAATTTTCTTATTCCTTTCCTTAATCTTTTATAATATTACGGATCTCACCATCTGTTCCTTGCTTGAGAATAACAAAAAAGACATTAATGGTAATGTCTCATCAATTTTGTACGTGGAAGGATTGCTTTTAGAAGAAACACCAAGAAGACCGTCTTCAAAATTGAGTTTATCTGTATTTTTATTTTACGCTTTTTTTTTTTTTTGTTCTCAGCCAACTTAATACTAGTTGAAATGTATCTTATTCTATACTACATCTATGTATGTTTATTTTCCTATTTTTTTCGAATTCCAAACGATTTGAAAAGCAATGATACCGACATTCACATACTTCCAAATGGGATTTAATCTCTTCAGGTCGGATTTGACTCTTGAGCCAAATTAATTAGATTTTGGGCTTGGTTGGTTTCTTAAACCTATTTTTGGGCTTATTTGGACCCAGACCGAAATATTAATACTCGATTGGACCAAAATAATTAATTTGTTCCAACAATGATGAAGATGAAAATATATGACATCATGGGGATTGGTTAGCTCTTTATCTTCAATTTCAATTCAAGAACATGTCAACTTTTAATTCGTAAAAAATTTGATTATTTGTAATTTCATCATTAATTTGAAAAATGATGTGGCAATTCGTAATTGGTCTAAAAATTCTCATTAAAAAAAATGCCCCTTCTTGAAATTTAGCACATGTAGGGGTGGGTGAATCTTGAAAAAGTTAGAGTTGAAATCAAAATACAATTGATTTGTTCTTGATTTTAACTCCATCCATCAAACTATGAATTCAGTATAAAAGTTTATTAGGAATTTGGGTATCCAATTTAATTTGGCTCGAGGATAAAAGCTTAAATTGAATGATTTGAATTTGGGATAAAATTTTATAATATGGTCACTTTTTTTTTTTTTACTTTGAGATAAATTTGAGGTTTTATCGACAATGTAGTTTGATTTGAGATAAAGAACTTAAATTTAGATGAATTCGAGATAAAATTTTGAAAAATAACCTAAATTTGATTTAAGATAAATTTAAGGCCTTCCCCATAATTTAATTTGACTAAAGAACCTTATCATGAAATAAGAACCCATTTTAAATTGGACAAAATTTTAAATATACTAAAAAAAAAAGTTCTCACGAAAATGAAATTAAATTCTAAAATCCAATTTAAATTAACAAATTTAACCCCAATTAAAACTTAAATGAAATTATTTTTTAGTCTAATTTAAATCCCAAGTTAAATTAAGATATTTTCTCCAATATTTTGAATCCAAAATCTGCAGAATTTGAATGAACCTCACTCTATAAATTAGCCATGCTTAAAATTTAATTAAATTAATTAATTTTTGCAAAATCCATTTTTTGTTTATCATGCCTAGCGCCAACAACTCCGTCCGGGCGGCCCATTGATTGTGTAACGCCATCATGTGTTTTCAGATAGAGCCGTGGCCAAGTTTGCCGAAGAAGATGCAAAGAAAGAGAAAAAAGAAAATGCAAATTTGTATATTGGCAGGTCTTATTCATTCATTTATTGCCATGTGCTGTGTGGCCCCACTTCTTTTGTCCTCTCTAATTCTTTAGGGTTTTACACCCTCCTTGTATAAATTGAATATATAAGTTATAGTATCCAATATATAGAAGCATAAGAACAATTTCCTCTCTGTCCATTGCATCCCTTTACTTTTTCTCTAAGTTTTCTCTGCTATAGGTTGCAACTTTTTTTTGGTATCAAAGCTATGGCTAACGTCTCTTCAAATACCAGTGGGTCTTTTAATAGTCCTACCTTTTAGTAGCCCTCCATTAAATCATAGTCATCAAGCTTGACCGGAACAATTTTTTGTGGAAAAATTTAGCTCTCTCCACCTTGAGAAGTTACCACCTAGAGGGCCACTTGACGGGAGAAACCTTATACCCTCCCATGTTTTCTTAGCCAACAACAGCCGACCAACCGGTGGCACCAGCTCCAGTCGCAACCCCACATGAGGCAACCTCTGAAATGACGTATGAAGCGTTGAGTTCCTTTGTTGCCTCCCTTGTAACTGTGAATCCCTTATATGAGTCTTGGGTTGCCACAGACCAACTCTTATTGGGTTGACTCTATAACTCCATGACAGTCGAAGTTGCTACTCAAGTCATGGGTCATGAGAATGCCAACAATTTGTGGACTCTATTCAAGAGCTTTCTGGAATCCAGTCATGAGCAGAAGAAGACTATCTTATGAAAATGAATGAGTATATATACCTGTTATAAAAAATCATGCAGATAAATTAGAACTCACCGAAAGTCCCATTATACTTCGACCTCTCATTTCTCAAATCCTAATCAGACTAGATGAAGAATTCAACCCCATCGTGGCCTCGATCCATGGACGAACAAGCATTAAATGGCCTGATTTTCAGTCTGAGCTCTTGAGTTTTGAGAAACGCCTTGAGATTCAAAATTCTAGCAAGTCGGACACCCTTGGCAACTCTTCATCCGTTAACCTCTCAACAAGCAGTGGCTCAAATGTCAGTAGGAACAAGCAACAATAAAATCCCACCAATAATAGTCCTCCTCAGCAAAATAATGGATAAAAAGGAACTGGTCGTGGAAGAGGAAGAGGACGTTGGAATGGTGGCAACAGCCGACCAACCTGCCAGTATTGTTTTAAACAAGGACACACTGCCTTAACTTGTTACATGCTATTCAACGAAGGGTTTCCTCCAAACCAAAACAATGTTCCACTCAACCGAGCACAAGGTAACAGTCTTAACAATCAAGCTCATTAATCTAACCAAGCCAGCCTTGCTACTCAAAGGAATAATATCTTTGTTGCCACTCCTGAATTTGTTGTAGATGTCGGTTGGTATATGGACAGTGGAACTTTAAATCATGTCACCGAAGATCCCAACAACATGAACTATGCTACTAAATATGGAGGTATTGAAAAGGTTATTGTTGGTAATGGTTGTTCTTTACCTATTTCTCACACTAGTTTATGTTCATTAGTTACATTTATAACACGTATAGTATACATCATACTAATTTAACATTTATAATAAAGTATGATGCATGGACATGTTACTATGATGCAATCATATAATATAACTCTTATATTAAATATGATGCATGAGCATGCTATAAGTCTGAATCGTGCAACTATATTATAACATTTATAATATATGTGATGCATGAAAAATGTGTAACCTATGGTGAAATTTTCTATACGGCATACATTATGACATTTAAGAAAATTAAATTATACATCCAATTCATAATATAAACAGCAATCATATGGACTAGGGTTGGACTCCTAAAGGATTAATTAAATTAATATAACTATTATATTAATTTAATTAATTAAACAACTATTTATCACAAAAATAAATGGAAAAACAGCTTGAACCAGACCAAAGCCACAAATCAAGCCGCAAATCGCTCAAACCAAGCGAATCGGACCGCCCAAACTTCATGAATCCCTCGTGAACCACGTGAATTTTCTGTTTCGAAGCGTTGCAATGCTGTGACCTAGCATTGCAACACTCGAAAAAAAATTCCAGTTGGTCTCTTCGCAATGTTGCTACGATAGGGCATAGCATTGCAATGTTGATGTACAGTCGCCTACTGTACAGTGACGTTCTCCTCTGATTCTTCTCTAATTTAGGCCTCGTTTTCTCCAGAAAAATATCGAAAAACTCATGAACTACATAGGACAATGAATATACAGACTCAATTGCAACAGTTATGCCTAAAACACCGGTCCCTTACAAATCAAATTTGTAAAGGAAAGTAGTAAAAGTATAGTCCAATCTCGTAACATCCAAAATTGAAAAACCAACATTCATCACATGAAACACATAAAAAATGCAGTACCCACCATATACCTGAATTTTTAAATTTTAGAGATTAAAAAAAAGGGGGAATAAAAAAACCTATCTCTGATACCACTTGAAGGTTTGTGAAAACCACTGATGGAAATAGGATCATTTCCCGTTTTCAAATTTACACAGAATTTTTAAAAAAGTAACTTAATATGCATTCTAAACAAGAAACTACAACATGCTTTAATAAAAAAATGGAGAAGAGAGATTAGGGATTGTAGTCATGCTATCTTTTGAAGACCAAAATCTTTGCATTCCTCTCCCATTCACGTCGCTTCTCCTGATCTCATGAACACTGCAACTGAATACCACCACGGGGTCTTTCTCGTTATTTTCAGGGATGAGAATCATGCAGAGGTGTGGGCTTGCACTTAATTTTGGCATGAGGGAAGGAGAAGATTCACCTAATTTTCTGAGAACAATTCTACAGAAAACAGAGGAAAGGTGAATTAGAGAGAGAAAGAGACCAGGACCTTTCTTTCTCCTATTCCCATTTGAATGGTTGAGGGAGTTATAACTCCCACTTCTTTAATTTCAAAAATCAAATTCAAATAATTTTAATTTTGAATAATAATCATACAAAAAATATATATTAACTAACTTAATATATATATACATTAAACTATATGTTATATCACGTATAACATATAACCTATAGTTTTTATATAAATCACATTCATATAATGTAATATTTGAAGCACATTCAAATAACAATCCCTCTCATCAAATTATATAAATTTAATATGAATCATATTCATATTAATTTTAACATATAGTTTCTATATGAATGATATTCACATAATTAATATTTGAATCATATTCAAATATTTATTTCTCTCATAAAACTATATAAATTTAATATGAATCATATTCACATTAAATTTTAGCATATGAATCATATTCATATGATTAATATTTGAATCATATTCAAATATTTATTTCTCTCATAAAACTATATAAATTTAATATGAATCATATTCACATTAAATTTTAGCATATGAATCATATTCAAATATTTATTTCTCTCATAAAATCATATAATGTATCAACATACATTATATAATGTATATATGTACATTATTTAATTGTATCTTTTCCAATTAATTCTCTTTAATTAATTTGAACAATTCAAATTAAACAAAATTAATTTGATTCTCATTAGTCCTCATTAAGCTAATGAGGGGACTTAATGGACCTATAGATTGAAGCTTCAATCATACGAATTAATTTATTAAACTATTTTAATCAAATTAATCAACATTCATTAATTGTCGGTCACTCTACTAAAGACCAACAACTAATCTCTTCGTACTATAGATATATTTTCGTGTCCATTAGATTTAACCAACTAACAATGCGTTGACCCTTCATAAATTGCTCGTAAGTATAGTTGGGTTAAACTACCATTTTTCCCTATAATTACATCTAACTCCTTAAGTACCAGTGATCCCTCTAATTAATAATTAGTCATAGTTCAACTATGATCGAACCTCTCTCGGGTTAGGAGAAGATGAGTGCCTCATTGTTCAATCCCTAGAATCATCCCTTAAGGGAGTAATTTATCTTCTTACCCTAACTATAGGGAAGAAGTGAATTCCTTCTTGTGTAGCTGTGTTCCCAGCTCCCTAATCAGATAAATCCTCAAAATGGTAGGCTTATTGAGTAAGCGAATCTGGCCACTCTCACCCATACAAATCAAAGGATCGCCTTCATAGGCAGGAGTTCACAACTCACTTAGGATTAGGTCAAGTCATCTTGGTGAAATTTAAGTCTCTTTTAGCAGCAACGTTATAAAGAAAGACTTAACATTTTTGTGGTTTGGTCTTTATACAAACACTTTCGTATAAGATACCCCTACTCATGTCTCCACAAGAGTGATTAGGTTCAGATCATTTGTAGTACTTTATAAAAATTGTAACACTACAAAGCAGGTCATATCAGTAGTGTTACAGGATAAGGTACCCAATCCTATTCATATACTACAAACCATTTAGGTTATCACTTAAATACGATCCACCTGTATGTCTCCATATACATGTTTAAGTTACATTAGATAACCTTGGATCTTAGATTAATGGATTATTGCACAAGTAATATAAAATTAAGCAACCATTTATTCAACTAACATAAAATTACGAGGCTTTAGGGCATACACCTCAACATAAAGAGCATAAATGCCTTTTGAAATTAGGCAAAATTATTATATCAAGGCATGTTGAATTTGATGAACTTTCTTTTCCTTTTGCTACAGATTTTGTATCAGAATCACATTGTGATTTACTAGCTGGCCCAAATTTGTCAAATGATCTTCCTTTGTCGCCTTGGGATGACCAGATTACAACTCAATATTAGCCCATAGTTCAAAACCCACCTCTTAAACAAAATGGCCCATTACTAACAAAAATTCAGCCTTTCTCATCTCACAATCCCAGCTCATACCATACGGCCCACTCCTCTCTACCTTCTAATGGCCTAAGCTCTCCAATCTGTCCATTTGTCTCTACTTCAACTCCAACCATGTCCCCACGTAGCCTAAATTCAACACAACCTCCTAACTTATCGGACCCCACGTGTGCATATCTTGCCCTAAATCAACTTAATCACTCTTCATTATCGACATCTGAAGGAAATCGACACTCGAAATTTCCGTGACCAGCGGAAGCAAGACTATTCTAAATTACAATCATGAATTAACATAACATTTATAGTTGACTTCAAACATAAACGGTTATGCAAATTACAAAGAAATTACAACATGAAACAACAAATGTAAAGAGGAAAAATTGTACTAACAACAGTAGAAGCGTCTTCATGCTCCAATGCGCACTCTGATCGAACAACAACAATCACGAACGCTCGATCTACACGACTGCAACACCGCACAAACACAGCACGAACACTTCGCGCTCGTCCTCAACGATCTCCTCTGCAACACGAACTCCTCTGCAACACCACGAATGAACTCCTCCAAAGCACCACCAACGACGTTAAAAAAACCTCGACGATGTCGAGTTGAGTTTGACACCACCAACAAGGCGACCTTGGTATTCTCGATGTGAGAATCCAGAGGGTGGGCTTTGTTCGGACTTGGTGTGAGGCAGACGAACGGAGGAAAGACAGATCGTGTACACGACTGGGCAAGTGGGAGAAGTCGGAGACCTATCGTATTGGTCGATGCCCAATCGTTTAAATAAAGCTATGCGATCGTCTAGCAAAAGCTATGCGATCGTTTAGCTCTGTTGTTCTACACGATCGTTTACCTTGGGCCAACGATTGTTTAGCAAAGCTATGTAATCATTTAGTAAACAGTGCACGATCGTTTAGCTAGCACCTGCACAATCGTTTACCTAGCCTAGCCGTCGTTTAGTAAATCTATATTTACTTGACGAATTCCATGAGTTTCTTTTTGCCGGAGAGAAAACTCAAATTTTTTTTCAAACTTTTGTAAAAAACTTATGTAAAACCCTCTTTTTTAAAATAGGAAACCGATTTTCTTTTAAACTCACGGTTACCATGATCAATAACCACCCACTATATTTGGTTATTTAAAAAAAAATACTAATTATCTAATAATTAGTATTATTATAAATATAAATGATAAGCAACTTATCATACTATATTTATAACCTATAGTTTTAATATTTCATCTCATGAAACATATAAACCATAGTTCTTTTTTCTATTCCATGGTACTTAATGTAAATCTCATTTACATCAATCCTCCATTAGATGTATCTTATACATCATACCGATTATATCATATATAATCAAAATACCTCTTGTCAATTTGAACATTTCAAATCAACACCAAGAACTTGATCTTTCAACATGAATCCAGGCTACCAAGGGGACTTCATGGACCTGTAGATCCGAAGCTCCAACGATTCTGAATAACTGACTAAACTATTTAGTCATGGGATCCACCATCCGTTAACTACCAGGCATTCCACTAAAGACTGACAGTTGAACTCTCCTCACTACAGATATATTATGTGTCCATCTTAACCAATCAATAGTATGACAACCCTTCACAGATCGCTCGTAAGTACAGCTGGGCCAATAACCGTTATGCCCCTGTAGTTACATCTGTCTCCTTAAGTACCACTAATCTCTCTAATGAACATAAGTCATAGTCCCACTATGACTGTGTCTTCTCTTCCAAAAAGAAGTTGTGACCACTATGTTCAAGCTTCGAAATCAGCCCTTAAGAGAACAATCTCTCTACTTATCCCTGCTTTGGGAAAGGAGTGAATTCCATCTTGTGAATTGAGTTCCCAGCTCCCAAATCAGACAAGTCCCCAAAAAGGTAAGCATGTTAAGTTGGCAATCTGGCCACTCTCAACCAATACTAATCAAAGGACCACCCTCAAAGGCAGGAGTTCACAAAACACTCAGGATTGAGGTCGTGTCACCTATGGTCGTTTAGGTGAGATTCAAGTCTCTAGTATCAATGATGTTATATACAGAGTCTAGTCATCTCGTGGTCCAGGTCTTATACAAACTCTTTGTATAGGACACCCTCACTCCACATCTCCACACGAATGGTCAGAATCTACCATCTGTAGTAGTTTACAATACTTACAAACCTCTACAAAGCGGGTCATATCCATAGTGTCACCAAGATCAGGTATCCCACCTTAATTCTTATACTCCAGATCGATTTAGGTTATCACTTAAGGCATGATCCACTTATATATCACATATACATGCTTAAGTTCAGATAAGATAACCAAGGAGCTTTGTTTATTGGATATGAGTAAATGCCAGAATTAAATAACACTTATTTTATTTATTGAACAATGTGTATCTTTACAAAACAACAAGACTCCGGGAGAATTAGGACACCAATCCCAACAATCTCCCACTTGTCCTAATGACTCGTGAGACTAATGTACAATACAATATAAAAATGTACAATATATAATAAACTAGGACATACCCCAGTATCATCTCCCACTTGCCCTAGACAAGCTGTCGCATGTCCCACAGACCCAAACTTTCCAGGTGACCCTAAAACACGTTAGCCGTGAGGGCCTTTGTAAAGGGATCAGCAACGTTGTATCCTGTAAGGATCAGATCCTTAGCTTTAAACACAATCATGTAGTCCCTCGTTCTCCGAAGATACTTGAGGAACGTCTTGACCCATTGTTCTTTGTCAACATCCTCCATTGCTTTCTTAAAGACAATAGATCCTCGACCTCATCATTCGTAATGATGTTTTGGGCTTCAATCAAACCCATGTAGCAATCCGGTGGGCTCAAAACTCTCCCACTACGTCGAGGCAGTCTCAACTCTTCAGCTGGTTGACTAGACATCTTGACCTCAATAACTCTTGTTGATCTGTCGACCTATTCAACAACTCTTGTTGAACCCTCAGTAGTCTCAGTCTCACTTGAGATCTCACGTAAAACGAGCTTACTTCGTGGCTTATGATCCCTCATGTGATCTTCTTCTAAGAAGATAGCATTAATGGAAACAAACACTTTGTTCTCATTTGAATCATAGAAGTATCCTCCTTCCGTTTCCTTGGGGTAGCCCAAAAAGAGGCAAACCTTCGAACACGGTTCCAACTTGTTTGGGTTAGTCGCTAGCACATGTGCCAGATAGCCCCAAATCTTGAAGTGGCGTAAACTACCTTTACAGCCCGTCCATAACTCAAAAGGTGTTTTAGAAGCACTTTTTGAGGGAACGGTGTTCAGGAAATAACATGCAGTCTGCACTGCATAACCCCAAAACGAGTCTAGAAGATGAGCATAACTCATTATAGACTGAACCATGACCAACAAGGTCCTGTTTCTCCTTTCTGATACACCATTTTGCTGAGGTGTACCAGGAGCCGAGTGTTGGGACGCAATCCCATGTTCTATCATATAGTTCTGGAATTTGAGGTCCATATACTCTCCACCACGATCAAATTGTATTGTTTTTATCTTCTTACCTAACAAGTTTTCAACTTCAGCCTTGTACTTCTTGAACTTGTCAAGGGCTTCGGACTTACGTTGCATTAGGAAGAGATACCTAAACCTGAAATAATCATTTATGAAAGAGATGAAATATTCATACCCACCTTGAGCTCTAACATTCATCGAACCACAGAGGTCTGAATGTACAAGCTCCAAGGTTTCCTTGGCTCTGTAACCTTTTCTAGTAAAAGGTCATTTGGTCATCTTGACTTCAAGGCATGATTCACATACCGACAAGGAGTTTTCTTCCAAACTCTTTAGAAGTCCACTTTTCACCAACTTCTCAATCCTATTGAGGTTGATGTGACCTAACTAAGATGCCAAAGATGGGCGTTTTCCTTTGGAGAAACCTTTGGTCTTTTAGCTGTTGTTGTCGTACTAAACATTTTAGTTTTAAACAAGGCTTTTATGACTAACGGCCTTAGTACATATAAGTTATCTTCCATTAAACCATAACCAATCTCCATTCCATTCTTGAAAATAAACACTTTATTCTCAGAAAAGGAGACGGTATAGCCTTGTTCAATGAGACAAGAAACTGAGATTAAGTTCCTCTTAATATGAAGAACTACGAAAACATTATCCAGTAACAGATAACATTTCTTGTTAACAAATAACTTCAGCCTGCCTACAGCAACAACTTAAACAACCTCACCATTACCGACTCGAAGAGTCATCTCTCCCTGTGGCAACGTTTGCCAGGAACTAAATCCTTAGTAAGAGGAATTGACATGATTGGTAGCACCTGAATCAAGAATCTAGGTAGAATCATCATTCTCTACCAGACATGTCTCCAAGACCAATAAATCATATTTACTGTCTTGTCTTCTCTTTTGGAAAGTAGTGGGATGGAGATCGCTTGCCACGAAAGTCATTTCACACGATTCTTTCCATTGTAAATAATCGGTCATTTTTAAAAGCTTTAAATAGAAATACTAACGAGTTTCTGAAAAGAAAAACACATTGACCTACGTTAGGTTTTAAGCAAATACCCATTGTAAAACAAAACAACATCCAATAAGGTTTTAGCAAAACTAACATGAACCCCGTGTGACATTTAGTTTCGCAATGACGCTTCAAAGGTTTAGGATAAAAGCCACCTAAAGGAGGTCAGTTATCCCTCCTCTGAATTGAGAAGTTTTCAACTAGTCATTAATACCAGAACAACTCTTGTTCCTATAACAACTAGCTATCATTGATTTGGCCAAGAGATCATTAACTTACTTAACAATCTCCCATAAGTGTGACCCGCCATTTTAAGCCCTAGAGGTCCATCCCAAAAGGCCAATCCTAAGGGAAAAAAATCGATTGGGGAAAAACCTAAAGTGACCCTATCCATTTTTGGAGTTCACCTTGATATTGACCAACTGCACAAAACCCTTCCTAAGGGGGCCGTTACCAGGGCGACACAAGGGCATACAGAATGATCTCACGGTGTGAACCAATGACAGAGACCATAGGACGTGTTGACACACACCCTTCACCCACTTACTATAAATACTCTCTTCGTCCACCTTGATATTGACTCATGCAAACACCATCCTAAGGGGGATGCATCCTGGAGCATCTCGAGGCCAAGCTTGAATCTCACGGTGTGAACATACAGGGAGAAACGTGAGTGGAATCATAGACATATCTGATACGCCTCCTCCTCCCACTGAATATTTTATAACCTAGAGTTTAGTTTACTTAGAAAAAACACGGCTAAGGATTTTAACTAAGTGACTTTTAGGTTTTCCAAAGAGTAACTTTTACCTTGGATAGTTGAACAACTTTTGATCATCATCCATTAAACTCTTTAATGGATTCTTTGACCAAAACGTCGCATGCTTGTTGAAAATCTATCTAATTCACCTTTCCAGGTAGTTTCCTAGGTAGGGGTGTTACGTTTCCGTCAACTTAAGAACCCTAGCCTAGCCAGAACCCGCCTTAGACAAAAGTCCCTTATAAATAGGTTTACAATAAATTTAATCTTTTATGCCAACTAATTTAATCTTATTAAACCGATTTTAAAAGATTAATCTAGGTTACTAAACTCTTTAGAACCATTGAACTTAGGTCTATCTCAATCCAATTTTAAAACCCTTTTAAAAAACTTGAGTTCACCTTAAGTCCGCATGCAACTCTGAATTATTGATTTTAGGTCTAATTTCCTTTATAACACTTATAAACGGAAACAACCACAATGCTAAGCTAACCCATACCACAATGCATTGTCCATTCATTGCTACTTCTTTTATATAACACTCATACAAAACAGAATTGAAACAAGCAAAACATGTTTCCATTCACCCTTAGACTATAATAATTATAATAAAAGGATGATGCATGATAATGCTCAATGCATGCAAAATATAACCCTTATATTTCATGATGCATGCGCATGCTTTCTAGTAATTTCTTCATGCAATATTATAACATTTATAATACATGATGCATGAAGGTGGGTTTTTAACTATATGACAAACACTTTGACATATAAGAACCATACATCACATGTATAAGCAATAAAAGTTGATGAACCGGGTGAAATTTCCTTAGAAACACAAAAAAGAAGCTAACTATTACAAAGACAAGGAGTCTCCGGTTCAAACAGGCGAACCGGGTCTTGAACCGCTTGGTAAAGCATCGCTTCTCCAACCAACCATCGTGTACAAAGCACCCCGCGATCGTCTACACGATAAAACAAACACTTCGTTCTATCGCTTATCAGCGCTCCAAAGTTAAACGATCGTTTAACATTTACTATACGATCGTCTAGAAAAATCCAAACGATCATTTAGTTATTACTTCACGATCGTGTACCTTTACTAAGTGATGAATCCTGAAGTACACGATCATTTAGTGCACTCCACACATCGCCTGCCTTCCACGATTGTCTAAGCAACTACGATGCCGCGAAGCACCATCGCCTAAGCGATCGCATAGCCAGTGCCTCCATATTGCATACGCGTGATTGCATAGGTAGTAACTAAATGATGAAGCTTGCTAACTACATGATCGTCTAGCACGCGCCTTATACTAAACAATGAGCATCGCATGCTCCCACGACGATTGCCTACCTCCAGTGCCTATGTGATCGTGCAACCAACGCTACATAATATGGTAAACGATTTATCCAATTCGCTTAGCATTAGCTAAACGATCGATTAGAAAATACTACACGACCGTCTAGAACAAAAAATCTAAACGATCGCTTAGTAAAATCCCTACGATCGTTTACCTGAGGCTACACGATCCGACCAACGTTTGGTCTTCTTCTTCGTTGAGAATTGCATCGTCATGCGCCGAAGCTTCATCACGAATGACTCGATGAACTCGAACTTTTCAAATTACAGACTCGATTACAAAGTTAATTTCGCTCGAAAACACAGGGACCCTTACAATTAACACTTTGTAATAACGAAAGCTTTTAAAAAAAAAGACAATTTATATCTGAAACATTCATCACATTCATCCACAAATGCAGAAAACGGTTAATACAAATGCAAAAACCCATCGCGACTGTAAAAACCGTTCGATTCAGATTTGTAATTTGGAATATCAAATAACCTGACTCTGATACCAATTGAAGGAAATCGACACTCGAAATTTCCGTGAGCAGCAGAAACAAGACTATTCCACATTACAATCATGAATTAACATAACATTTACAGTCGACTTTAAACATAAACGATTATGCAAATTACAGAGAAATTACAAAATGAAACAACAAATGTACAGAGGGAAAAACTATACTAACAACAGCAAAAGCGTCTCCACGCTCCGATGCGCACTTTAATCGACAACAGCAACCATGAGCGCTCGATCTACACGACCACAACATCGTAGAACACAGCATGAACACTTCGTGCTCGTCCTCAATGATCTCCTCGATCACGATCTCCTCCACGACACGAACTCTTCCGCAACACCATGAATGAACTCCTCCAAAGCACCACGAACGGCCTCCAGAAAACCTCGACGATGTCGAGTTATGTCTGACACCACCAACAAGGCGACCTTGGTATTCTCATTGTGAGAATCCAGAGGGTGGGCTTTGTTCGAACTTGGTGTGAGGCAGACGAACGGAGGAAAGATAGATCGTGTACACGACTGGGAAAGTGGGAGAAGTCAGAGACCTATCGTATTGGTCAATGCCCAATCGTTTAGATAAAGCTATGTGATCGTCTAGCAAAAGCTATGCAATCGTTCAGCTCTATCGTTTAGCTTGGTTGATTCTACACGATCGTTTACCTTGGGCCAGCGATCTTTTAGCAAAGCTATGTGATCGTTTAGTAAACATTGCACGATTGTTTAGCTAGCACCTGCACGATCGTTTAGCTAGCACCTGCACGATCGTTTACCTAGCCCAGCCGTCGTTTAGTATATCTGTATTTACTTGACGACTTCCGTGATTTTCTTTTCGCCAGAGAGAAAACTCAAATTTTTTTTCAAATTTTTGTAAAAAACTTATGTAAAAACCTCTTTTTTAAAATAGGAAACCGATTTCCTTTTAAACTCACGGTTACCGTGATCAATAACCACCCACTACATTTTTAGTTATTTAAAAATAATATTAATTATCTAATAATTAATATTATTATAAATATAAATGATAACCAACTTATCATACTATATTTATAACATATAGTTTTAATATTTCATCTCATAAACATATAAACCATAGTTCTTTTTCTATTCCATGGTACTTAATGTAAATCTCATTTACATCAATCCTCCATTACATGTATCTTATACATCATACCGATTATATCATATATAATCAAAATACCTCTTGTCAATTTGAACATTTCAAATCAACACCAAGAACTTGATCCTTCAACATGAATCCAAGCTACCAAGGGGACTTCATGGACTTGTAGATCCGAAGCTCCAACGATACGTGAATAACTGACTAAACTCTTTAGTCATGGGATCCATCATCCATTAACTGCCAGGCACTCCACTAAAGACTGACAGTTGAACTCTCCTCACTATAGATATATTATTGTCCATCTTAACCAATCAGTAGTGTGACAACCCTTCATAGATCGCTCGAAATACAGTTGGGCGAATAACCGTTATGCCCCTGTAGTTACATCTGTCTCATTAAGTACCACTAATCCTTCTAATGAACATAAGTCATAGTTCCACTATGACTGAGTCTTCTCTTCCAAAGAGAATTTGTGGCCACTATGTTCAAGCCCCAGAATCAGCCCTTAAGGGAGAAATCTCTCTACTTATCTCTGCTTCGGGAAAAGAGTGATTTCATCTTGTGAATTGAATTCTCAGCTCCCAGATCAGACAAGTCACCAAAAAGGTAGGCATGTTGAGTTGGCAATCTGGCCACTTTCATCCAATACTAATCAAAGGACCGACCTCAAAGGCAGGAGTTCACAAACCACTCAGGATTAAGGTCGTGTCACCTATGGTCGTTTAGGTGAGATTCAAGTCTCTAGTATCAACGATGTTATATACAGAGTCTAGTCATCTCGTGGTCCAGGTCTTATACAAACTCTTTGTATAGGACACCCTCGCTCCACATCTCCACACGAATGGTCAGGATCTACCATCTGTAGTAGTTTACAATACTTACAAACCTCTACAAAGTGGGTCATATCCGTAGTGTCACCAAGATCAGGTATCCCACCTTAATCCTTATACTCCATATCGATTTAGGTTATCACTTAAGGCATGATCCACTTGTATATCACATATACATGCTTAAGTCCACATAAGATAACCAAGGAGTTTTGTTTATTGGATATGAGTAAATGCCAGAATTAAATAACACTTATTTTATTCATTGAACAATGTGTATCTTTACAAAACAACGAGAATCTGGGAGAATTAGGACACCAATCCCAAAACCATCATCCCTACCCTCCACCGATTTGCCTTTATCTTCTCCTCTTTCTCACCCGACTGTCGTCCTTGCTAACTCCCCTACTTTTCCCCCACTGGCATTGGCACCTGGTCACCTAATGATTACTCGAGTGAAGGTCGACATCTTCAAATCGAAGGTTTGGCTTGCCTCCTCCCCTACGATTGATTGGGTCTCCATCGAATCCACATGCGAGGCTAATGCTTTAACTACTCCCGTTCTGAAAGAAGCAATGGATCTTGAAATCAAAGATCTTTCTCAAAATCATACTTGGGATCTTATATCAATGCCCTTTAGTAAAAATATTGTTAGGTGTTAATGGGTCTTTCAAAACAAGAGGAATTCTGACGATTTAGTTCAGAGACATGAGGCATGACTCATTGTGAAGGGTTTCCATTAGAATCCGAGAGTTGATTTCTTTGAAACCTTCAGTCCCATTGTAAAACCATCGAAAATTTGAGTCATTCTTATGATTGGTATATTTTATGGTTGGGATCATTGTCAGCTAGGCTTCAATAATTCCTTCTTAAATGCCAGCTTCATAAGGACGTCTATATGGATCAACCACCTGGGTATGTTTATTCTACTTATCCTAATCATGTCTGCAAGCTGTGCAAAGCTCTATATGGCTTAAAGAAAGCATCGTGTGTGTGGAATAACATGTGTAAGACTACACTGATCTCTTGGAGTTTTGTAAACAATAAGGCTGATTCTTCCTTGTTTATCTATTACCAAGGTTCTTGTACTGTGATGTTGTTGGTTTATGTCGATGATTTTATTGTGACTGTCAATAATGTTTCTCTAATCAATAATTTTATGACCACTTTGGATCGAAAGTTTTTTCTAAAAGATCTAGGGCCTTTAAATTATTTCCTGGCTATTAAGGATTCTCGTCTTAATTCTAGCTTATTGCTTACTCAGTCTACCTACATTGAAGATCTTTTGATTAAACTAAATCTTACATCCTTGAAATCGGCCTCGACGCCCTCTGCTGTTGGTATGCATCTCTCCATCTCATATGGTACTCCCCTATCCGATCCTTTTGTTTACCGCAACACCATTGGAGCTTTGCAATACTTAACGAATACACGACTTGACATTGCCTATATCGTTAATCACCTAAGCCACTTTCTCAAAAGCTCGACGGATGTTCATTGGCAGACTATTAAACGAGTTCTTCGGTATCTTAGTGGCACAAAATACCTGGGTCTCTTAATCTCCCTATATGAGACTCTCCGTATCAAAGCTTACTCTAATGCTGATTGAGAATCCAATGTTGATGACCATAAATCTATTGCTGCCTATTGTGTCTACCTAGGGCAACATTTAGCTTCCTGATCCTCAAAGAAACAAACTGCAGTGGCCTACTCAAGCACTGAATTTGAGTATCGAGCCTTAGCTTATGCTTCTGCTGAAATAATTTGGCTCAAACAGTTACTATGTGAACTCGGTGTTCCTACTCCAGATTGGCCCATCTTATGGTGTGACAACATTAGTGTTGGGACTTTGGTCACTAATCCAATGTTTCATGCCAGACAACACATTGAAATTTTCGTACACTTCATTCATGATAAGGTGCTTCAAGGTGCTCTTGAAATTAGATATGTTCCCTTAGCTGATCAAGTTATTGACAGTCAGTTTGGGATAATTGTGTTACCCGCTCGTTCGAGGAGGGATGTTAAGGTGCTTCTATTTAAACTCACTATTTAACACACGACAATACAGAAGGGTTTGGAATACCCCAAAGCGGAACCTTATGAATGTGTGTCTCAATTTTCATTTTAAAGAACATTGAAAACTCAGAGGATGGAAACATGGATAAACTAAATTAATTAAGCATGTTTTCTCCACTTTGAATTTCAGAGGGAAAAGGGAAATTTGAAATTCACCTTTGAAGTACCAAGTCTTCTCGCTTCCTCTCCAACACACCATGAACTCAAGCAAAACTCCTTAGTAAGAACAGCAACCCAAAATGTACATTAGCAATGGCACACCACCAAAACGTCTTCCTTATTAAGGATGAGGAACAATCAGAGAGGTGTGAGCTTCTGATTTTTAATTTTGGTGAGGGAGATTTTACCTTTCGAGAGAAGAATTTCACACAGAGAACACTAACACACATAGAGTTCTCTTGGGAGGATGGAGATGCTGAGGAAGAAGACTTCAATTTTTCATTTGTGTTCTTATGTTCTGTAAAGCATGAGAGAATTAAGGGGTTAAGGGAGTTATCCCTCCCTTTTTTCTATTTAAATTAAAATTAAAATTAAATGAATTTTAATATATAAATATTAACCCATATATATTAACTAACTTAATATATATATATATAAATATTAAACTATATGTTATACCACAAATAACATATAACCTATAGTGTATATTATATCACATATAATATAATATATTGTTTATTATTCTCTCATTCAACCTATAGTATTAATATGAATCATAATCATATTAATTTTAACCTATAGTTTTTATATGAATCACATCCATATAATTAATATTTGAATTGTATTCAAATATTTACTTCTTTCATTAAAACTTTATATTATAATGTATCATTGTTTGGTCTTTAAAAGACATATATTTTCTATATCAATTCCCTCAAAATCGTGTTGATTATTTGCTTTTAATGCTCATTTTGTAGGTAAAACAGTCCCGAAGGCAATTAGGAGTCATTCCAAGAAATTGAGCTAAAAAGGATAAACAATGACCACGAAAGTCAAAAAAGTTGAAAAGAATCAAAGAAATTACCAAAATGCCATTAATACCCAACGTCACGACCCTAGGAGAAGCATTGAGCAACGCTTGAAGACAGAAGGCATAATTTAACTTCAAAACAGGGTAGTGTTGCAACGCTCCGAATTTAGACGCAAATATTCACTCGCATGCGCCTCATGCAACTCAACGTCGAGGGTAGTGTCATGTCTCAAGCGCAACGCTTCTTGGCCTTTTTGCGATTTAGCATTGTAATGCTAGCCTCAGCATCACGACGCTACTTTGCAAGTATAAATAGTTTTTCTTTCATTTTTGCAAAAGAGAAAGCACGATTCCGATGGAGGCTAGAATTTCTCTATATATCATTTCGTCTCTATGGTAATTTTGTTTCTCACTTAGGTTGGATTTTTATTTCTTTTCGGATTGTAAGAAACAATTTGTAATTCTTCATGAATTTGTCTATGGATTTGTGAAGTAATCGAATCTTATTTCTATTTCAAGAGTTCTTGCAATTCTTTTGAGTTTTCTATTTATCTTTATCATTTGCAATCTGATTTGAGCATTCTTGAATCTATTTTTAATTCTTGAAGCATGTTGAATGATCTATATCTTAAACATGTTTAGCCTAGATGCTTGGTATTGTCACAATCGAGATTGAATGCATTGCTCTTAATGTGTTCGATAGAATGTTTAGCTAAGTTCTAAAGAGGCATTAGTAATTGTGTGTTTAATGGCTATCCTAGGATGCACTAATTACTAGATTTGAAGAAAATTCGATTAATCGAGTAAGCTATCTTGACAATTAATCGGCGCAATTGAATCGTAGAACTTGATGCGCGTGTTTTCTCTTCTATATTGCCGTTATCGAACCCAATAGAGATAGAAACATGTAGATTGATTAGGGTTAGGCCTATCCAACCTTGGTCAATGATTAAGACCCCCGTTTTATCGCTTTTATAGTTAAGCTTGGTTAAGGAAAAGATTAAATAACCTTTCCCTGTGGATTTACCTCTTACTTCCACTTTAACTACGAGTTAGTTTAGGTTGTTGTTTGAGCTTTACAAATATTGTTTGCTCTGGGTTAGGTAGAACTAACGACACCTACTTAGCACCGAACAATCATATACATTATCTTAATTATAACTTATATAATTACTTCCCTTCAATTAATTTGAACAATTCAAATTAATCTAAAATTAATTTGATTCTCACTAATCCATATTGAGCTAACAAGGGGACCTTATGAACCTATAGATTGAAGCTCCAATGATACTTGATTAATTATTAAACTCTTTAATTAAATTAATCAACTTCCATTAACTGTCGGTCACTCCACTAAAGACCGATAACTATACTCTTTGCACTACAAATATATTTCTTGTCCATTGGATATAACCAATTAAAAATGCGTTTGACCCTTCACAAATTGCTTTAAGTAGATTTGGGTCAAAATTATTGTTTTACCCCTATAGTTACGTCTAACTCTTTAAGTACCATTGATCCCTCTAATGAACAAATAATTATAATCTAATTATAATCGAACCGCTCTCAGGCCTAGAAAGAGTGTGACGCCACATTGTTCAAGCCTCGGAATTAGCCCTTAAGGAAGCAATTTATCTACTTACCCTAACAATAGGGAAGGAGTGAATTTCTTCTTGTGTAGTTGTGTTCCCAACTACTAAATCAGATGAATCCCCGAAATGGTAGGCTTATTGAGTTGACAAATCTAGCCACTCTCACCCATACAAATCAAAGGATAGGATACCCTGCTCAAATGTCTCCACATGAATGATCATGATTAGATCATTTGTAGCACCTTACAAGAATTATAACAACTACATAGTGGGTCGTATCCATAGAGTCACCAATATAAAGTACTCAACCTTATCCATCTACTATAGGCTGTTTTGGTTATCACTTAAACATGATTGACCTATATGTCTCCAGATACATGTTTAAGTTACATCTAATAATCTTGGATATTAGTTTATTGATTTTTGGGTTAATGCAACTAAATGTCAAATAAAATACAACTTATTTTTATTAGATAAATAATACGTTTGTACAAATATAATTACAGACTACAAATCCTGAGATTTAGGACATCAACACCAACAAACACAAAAATTACCACGGGCAAGAAATCATGAAAATGCAAATTTGTTTATTGACAAGCCTTATGCATTCACTTATTACCATGTGTTATGTGGCCCCACTTCTTTTGTCCTCTCTGATTCTTTAGGGTTCTACACCCTCGTTGTATAAATTGAACATGTAAGCTATGGTATTCAATATAGAAAAACATCAGAAAAATTTCCTCTCTGTCAGCTCCCTCCCTTTCCTTTTTCTCTAAGTTTTCTCTGCTATAGGCTACAACTTTTTATGGCAGCAGATCTCTCGCCGGTGGTGGCGTGAAATTGAGAGGAAGAGAGAGAGAGAAATCAGGGGAGGTGCCGCTGTGCAAGAGGAAAGAAAGATGGGGTTTCCTTTTTTTTCTTTTTCCTAATTTTTTCATTAACCTTTTTTTTCTTTTTATTAAACTTCACAGTTTTTTCTTCTTTTTTTTTTTTCTTTTTTTTTTTCTTTTTTTTTAATTTTACTTCTATTTTCTTTTTTTAACCTCATGTATGGTCAAAACGAAACACCCACTCGAAAAAATGGTCATTTTTTTAATTCTGCCAATAGGTGATGTGTAGAGCCCTGATTAGTACCTCTATTAAGTTTGACTAGTATATTATTCCAAAATTTTAGCAAAATTTATTTTTAAATTTCAAAATTTGATTGGGATTTAGTTTCTAAATAGATTTAAATTTTAAATGAAAATTCAGTGTTGGTTTATTTGCTAATGGTTTACGTTGTCCAATTCTTGTGTTTCCCCTCTTCAATGTTCTACAAAGCTTTCAATCGATTTCCCTCTCTGCTCAATGCTATACAAAGCTTTTAATTTGAAATATTTTAGATTTGGATTTGAAATTTTATTTATCTTTTCTATTATCTTCTTTTACTTTCAAAATTATTTTTAAATCTTAATTATCTATAAATAGAAGGAAATAAATTTTAGATTGTAAATCAATTCTTGTGTTTTCAATTCTCAAAACAATTTGAATGTGTCCATGGTTATTGCTCAAATGCTTGTTTAAATTTGTTTTGAAGTCTTAAAGATTTTGACAACATTTTGGATGGAGATAACCTAGAAGATGCCATCTTCAATATTCACGTTGATTCCAATTCTAAGGAGAATTCTATATCAACTAAAAAGAGTTGGAGATGCGATCATGAAAAAAAAACATGATGAAATATATCTTGAAGACCTAAATTAAATTGTAACTATAGGTTACCAAATACATCATTGCAAGTTGCTAAATTCTATGCATACGCCAAAAATATTCACATGTATATTTCTTTTAAGAGTAATTGTAATCGGTAACATTTTTAGGAATAATAACTAAAAGTATAACATCATTTAAAAAAAAAATTACAAATATAGCCAAGTCTATCAGCAATAGACTTCCATCGTTGATAGACTCCTACTCCTACTCCTACTAGTGATATGGTCTATCACTGATAGACTCCTATCAATAAGGTCTATCACTGATTGACTATTTAAATTTGGCCATATTTGCAAACTATTTTTTACATTTTGTTATATCTGCTAATACTTTTGGTCTAATGTCTATATTTGCAACTGTCCCTTCTTCTAATTGTCATGTATTGGATTTATGCGACTCAGTTCGATGAATATTTTAGCGTTTTCTTAAGTATATATTTTTTGTAGGAGACATATATTTATCTGGTTCATTATTATCTTTTCATTCAAGATATTTGTATGACTTAGTCGAACAAAAATTTTAGCTGTTACAAGGTATTGTATAAGTATATGTGTGGCTCCGTTTAATAAAGATTAAGTTCTTTTTAATGTAAGGTATTGCAAAGTTTGACAAAGAGTTAATTAATTGATTGTAGTATAATGTATTTGTGTAGCGAACTCTCTAGTGAAAAAGTAGTTAGCTCTTTTGTAGTGTATGGTATTTGTGGGGTAAAAATTTAAGTGTTCCACCTAAAGCAGGTTGCTTCTCTTTCCCATACTTTTGTTGTCATAGACACAAAATCTTCCAAATATTTTTTTTAAGAATACATTAATTTTTTTTAGTTTGTTAAATTAGTCCATCGTAGGAGAATTAGATATTTTACTAGATTTTTAGTTAGGTAGTTAAGATTATTAGATATTGTTTTTAATTTATTAAATTTGTTTAAAACACACCATAATTGTAGGGATTGGATAACAAGGATATATTTGTCCTTGTTTAGATTTTAAAAAGTAGTAGATTTAGGTGCTTGGCCATTTTCACAAATTGAAACTATTTTGGCTATTTTTATTATTTTTTAATTCCTTTTACAATATATATTTTTTTACCTTTAGATTCTCCTCTTCTTTTTCTTGCAATTCTTCTTAATACACTATATATATTTTTTTAATTTTAATAACTCGTCCCATTTTTCTTCAGAGTTAAGCTATTGGTAACTTGCACTTTGAGGGAGTAACTTTTCTAGTTTTCACATATATTTGCAAAACGTGGGTTCTTTCTTTCTTTTGTTATTTTTTTCATTGTGCTTTGTTTTTTGTTTTTTGTTTTTTGTTTTTTTTTGTTTTCTCTTGCATCTATAAATGAAATGTCTCAATGTTCGTCAGTGTTCTATCACCTCCTCAATCTGAACATCCTTAATATTCCATCGCCACTTCGACATATATAAGAATGGCCTTGAAAAGGTCTTAGTATACTATTGCCACCCGACACATATAAGGATGACCCAAGAAAGATATGAACAATCTCAGTATTCTATTGTCGCCCTGACACATGTAGGGATGGTCTTGGAAAGGTCTGAGCAATCACAGTATTATATTGTCATCCCGATAGATATAAGGATGACCTTAGAAAGGTCTGAACAATCCTGAATGTTCTATTGCCGCCTCGACACATACAAAAATGACCTCGAAAAGGTCTAAACAATCTCAGTGTTCTATTTTCGCCCCGATACATAGAGGAATGACCCTAAAAAGGTATAAATAATCTCAGTATTCTATTTTCGCCTTGATACATATAAGAATGATCTCAGAAAGGTCTAAACAACCTTAATATTCTATTTTCGCCTCGATACATATAAGGATGACCTGGAAAAGAATTGAACAATCCCAGTGTTCCATTGGCACCTTAACACATATACAGATGACCCTGAAAGTTTTAAACAACTCTAATGTTCGGTTGTGCCTTGACACATATAGAGATGACCCTGGAAAGGTCTGGATAATTTTTTAGTATTTGGTTGCCGCCTAAAGATGTTGACATTATAAGGTCGACACCAACTTCGATAGTTGTGACTCTTAGTGTTCTCCACCTATCTTATGGGAGTTCAACATTTTTTTAAGTATTTCATGCGTCAATTGTTGTTAGATCATGAAACCAAGACTCATTTTTTATCTTACATTTTTTTTGCACAATGATGGTTCACCTTACTAAGCATATCTCGTCTAGAAAGAGGCATCTTGTGATCCTTACAGATAGAGAGTAACCCATAAAAATGGACTTAATTTTCTTGTGAAGGAGTCACTAGCTAGTCCTTTTGCACATTCATGGCCAGACTTAAATGATGGTAGAATCCTTCTTGAATTAGTAGTAGAGGTATCTTTCACCTAGTAGAAGTATGTTGGTCTTAAGATCTTCTATTCATGATGAGGCCCATAATCTTATCCAGATGTTAACTCTCGATCGTCATATGATTGAGGACCAAACCCATTGAAACATTATCATGAAGATATTGGGTTGTATGTCCTAAAACTCGCAGTTTGTAATATTAAACATTTTCTATTATCAATAAAGATGTCATTGACATTTATTCAATAAAATTGTTGTTGAATATGTAAATTGTACTTGTATAGACTAAATCCAATAAACTAAGATCTATGGATATTACATGAATACTTGAACTTTATGTGGAGACATAAAGATGGATCAAGTTCAAGTAAATAGGCAAAACGGTCTATAGTATATGAATAAGGTTGGGTACCTTATTCTGGTAACACTATCGAACGTGACTCACTTTGTAGATAGCACAAACGATGTTATCCTAAATCGTTTATGTAGAGACATGTGAGTGGAGGGCTCCTATGCAAAGAGTTTGTATAAGACCAAGACCAAGAAATAAGTCACTATTACTTTATAACATTGTTTACTTTGTAAGACTGACTGTTTTAAATCGATGACTTAGGTAACTCGATCTGAATCCTGAACTAATTGTGAACCCTTGTTTGTTTGGGATTATCCTTATATTTACATACGTGAGGATTGGCTCAACAATGCTGGCTCAATAAGCCTCCCATTTTAGGACTAAAATCGAGTAGATAACTGAGGATATAGGGTGCAAGACGAAATTCATTTCTACTCGATTTAGGGATAGTAGAGAGGTTGTTCTCTTAAGTACTGATTCTAGGTCTTGAACAAGGGCCCCACCCTCTAATTGGCCTAAAAGGGACTCGATTTAGTGATTGGATCACAAATCAATTGTTCATTAGAGGATCAGTGGGACTTAAGGAGCAAGATGTAATTTTGGGGGTAAAACAACTTTAGACCCATCCATTATTACGAACAACCTGTGAAGAGTCGATGTACTGATTATAGTTAAATCAGGTGGACAGAAATATATCTACAATGAGAAGAGTGCAACTACTAAGCTATAGTGGTGTCTCTCAGTAGTTAATGAATATTAATTAATTCGGTTTAAAGAGTTTAGCCAATTAATCTTAAATCATTAGAGTTCATGATCTGTAGGTCCATAAGGTCCCTTTACAAGCTCGAAAAAATTAAACCTTGGATTAGAATATTGAGTTAATTTAAAGTGTTCAAATTCAATTGAAAGTTTGAATATTGAAGTGTTCAATTTTAATTTAGGGTTTTCACTTTTAAAGTTGATATAATTAAACATTTAATTTTGTTGAAATTAAACGTAATTGGATAGTTCAATATATTTAAATATTGATTACATGAATAGGGATTCATATTTCCACTAGGTGTTTTATTAATTTAATATTTGATGTTAAATTATTATTTATTTAATTAATTAATTAAATTTATTTTATTATTTATTTAAATTAAATCAATTTCGAATTAAAATTTTAATGTTACAAATTGAATTTTTTGTTTAATTTAATTAAGTTATAATAAAATTAAATTAAGATTGAAAATGGGTTTTAGTGAACTTATCCATGTTTTAGACTTTTTAGTGGATTGTTCCCTAAATCAACACATAGCCCACTTACTCTAATGCCACTTGAAGTGTCAAATGGCTTAAAGAATTAGTGCTTGCATGTTTATGTTGAATAAATACTTCAATTTTGGAAATTTCTAAAAATTTCTTCGAGCTCTCAAACCCTCTCCAAACTACTTCCAATTCCCTCCCAATTCATAGTTCCACAACTGAAATCAAAGGCTGAGAATAGTAGAATATATTCTCTTGGTGGTCTACTGTAAATTTGAAGGTCAAATTCATGGAGAGCATAAGGATTAAGGTAGAATTCTTCAAAGACAATGAATTGGATATCTTGTATGTGAAAAACTGTTTTTAAGCATGCTTGTAACTCAAATTAAGTGTAATTAGAGTGCTTAATGATTCTATTTGCTTCCGTCTTATGCATGCTTACTCCATCAATTGGTATTAGAGTATGATTTAAGCACTCAATTAACGTTAATTTGAGTTTGGTGGGTGAATTTCTAGAGTTGCATGTTTGGTTGATTGATATGGTTTTAATTCAACTTTGGCATTGGAATTCTCTTTGATTGAGCTGTTAAATTTGTAATTGATGCTCTTATTGATGAGCCTTAATGCATGATTAAGGGTCTATAATTTTATTGGAGTCAATAAAGTAGAAATTGGGCTGTAATTGAAGATTGAAGCAAGTAAGTTTAGAAGCAAAAACTAGAAAAATAGCCACTACCTTTGCAGCATCACGACGCTATTCATCCTGAAGCCCTAGATGTTGCAACACTAGGATAGGGTGTTGCAACACTGCTCATCCTAGCCTAGAAACGCATACACATGAGGATCGATTCATGGGAGATGGCCGCTTCGATCGGTTTTGGCTTCCTTAGGTCTGGTTTAACCTTATTAGGACCGGTTCAGCCTCTTTTTGGAGCTTTAGAGGGTCGATTCGGGTGGTTTGGGTTCGGTTCTGATCGGTTCGAGCGGTCTAGAAGCTTTCTCAACATGTTTTTGGATTATTTTTGTAATACATTAGTTTTTTCTTGCTTAGTGTGCCAAAGTTGGTCCATATCAATGTTGTTTAAATATTTTATGCATGTGATATATGTTATATTTAAATTAAACATGTATGTGCATATTGTATGTTAGGTAGATTTAAATCCCACCATAGGAAAGCATGTTTCATGCATTAATATATGTTATAAATTGGTTATAATTTATATAGTATGCATGATTAAGGTTCATAAAATTAATATAGTTGTTATATTAATGTATGGAATGTTTAAGCATTTGTTAAAGGATGTCTATGGTTTTATAAGGGTTATAAAATGAGTTAGACATTTAAAATATATAACAAAGATAAGATGCATGCTCACTTAGGTTTAACTAAAACTTATTTTAATATTTAAAATAGGTCGTTAACTTATAAAACATGGTTACAAACTCAATAGGTCTATAATCCTGTCTAAGGCTAGAGGTACTTAAGTTGACGATCTACGGAATACCTCCTACTTGAGGATTATAACCAAAATACTGAGCGTTGTTAACCGATTTTACGAGCATGCGTGAGCGGTGTGAGGTTTTAAAACTGACATTGTAGGTTAAATCCAATTATAAACATTATACTTGGACAAACCACATAGAGTTAGATTATTTGGTTAACTAGAATAAACCTAAGTAAAAGTATATACCCAAACATTTAGAACACTTTATTAGAAGATTAATAACATATACGATATATTGTTCTTAGCTCTCACATCCCTAAGAGTTCACAACGTGAGATTCATGCTCAATTTTGTGTCACCCTAGGAGTGACCTCAATTCGGAAAGTATTTGCATGGATCAATAGCAAGGTGCATAGGGAAAGTAGTTCATTGTAAGTGGGTGAAGGATATATGTCAACATGTCCAACAGTCTCTTTCGTTAATTTGGACTGTGAGATTCCTATGTTGCGCCTGCTTGTTGACTTTAGGCAACCTAAACGAGTCATTTAAGAAATGGCTATCCCTTCGGTGGATCGTAACATGGGATTTGGAACAACTCAAACTCCAAGAATGGATAAGATTTCTTAAGTCAATACCCAAACCTTGACTATCCAATTCGGAAGCATCGTTGAGGTCAACCTATGAAGTCTGAAAATGGAGGGTTACACTTACAGAATTACTAAGTATTTGTAAGTTCTTGACCGAAAACGGTAACTAAAGGAACTATAAGAATAAGAGTTATTCTGGAGATAATATTTAGTCAAGAATGTCTTACTTTAGTGAAAGAGTATTTGACTGCTCCTCGGTAGCACTTATTCTGATTCACTATCAGTATCGTTGCAAATAAATAACGAATTTTGGTACATTGTTTCTTTTTGCTAAAATTGAATTGAATTAGAGACATTTTACTAATTAGATTTTTTTTAAAAAAATTCAGCATGTTGAATTCCTCAAAATTACTCACTTTCGATATGTTTAACGATAATGATTATTCAACATGGAAATCAAATATACTAGCAAACGATGATTTAAAATTTGTTTATCAGAGGAATGCCCTCAATCTCCCAGATCTTCTGCAGACCAAAATGGTTGGAATGCATATGACAAATGGATTAAGGCAAATCAAAATGCCTGAAACATTATTCTAGTAAATATATATGATATATTAGCTAAGAAAATTAAGAATATGTCTTCTGCTGAAGAAATCATGAATATCATAGATGAAGAAACAAAGAAAGCATGACAAAGTAAATATGATTTGTTTGTCATTGAGACGTGCTTATTGGAACATGATAAAAATACCTGGATAATAGATTCAGATGCCGCTAATTGTATTTGTGCTTTCGCTCAAGAAACTAGTTCCTAGAGACAGCTTACAAAAAGTGAAGCAACTTTTAAGGTAGGGATCGGGGAAGTTGTTTTAGCTAAAGCAGTTGGAAATATGAAGTTATTTGTTGGAGGTAATCACATTTTACTTGAAAATGTCTATTATATTCCTTCTATGAAAAGGAATTTAATATCTATCTCATGTTTGCTAGAGCAAAATTACAAAGTATCTTTTGAAAATAATGCAGTGTTCATTACTTCGAAAGGTATTAATATATGTTCTGCAAATTTAGAAAATAACTTATACGTGTTAAAACCAACTGAGGTACAAGTCGTTTTAAATATAGAGATGTTTAGAACAGTTGAAACTCAAAAGAAGAAACAAAAGATTTCTCCAAATGCTTACATTTAGCAATTAAGATCATGACACATTAATCTCAATAGGATTGGAAGATTGGTTAGGAGTAGACTTCTTAATAAGTTAGAAGATAACTCTTTACCTCCATGTGAATCTTTTCTTGAGGGTAAGATGACCAAAAGATCTTTTTCAGGAAAATTTCTTAGTGCCAAAGAATCCTTAGAACTGATACATCCATAACTTTGCGGTCCGATGAAAGTTAAATCAAGAGGAGGGTATGAATATTTCATCAGCTCTATATTTACCTAATGTAACATAAGTTTGAAACACTTGAAAAGTTCAAGGAATATAAGGCAGAGGTTGAGAAGCACTTAGGTAAAAAGATTAAAACACTTCGATCAGATCGAGGTGGTGAGTTTATGGAGTTAAAATTCTCGGACTATTTGTTAAAACATGGAATTTAGTCTCAACTCACAGCACCAGACACACCACAACAAAATAGTGTAGCTGAAAGGAGAATAGAACTCTGTTGGACATGGCTCATTCAATGATGAGTTATACTTAGTTGTCTATTTCTTTTTAGGGTCATGCAGTAGAGATTGCACTATATTTTGAACATGGTTCCCTCGAAAAGTGTTTTGAAAACACCTAATGGGTTATGGAGAGGACGTAAAGATAGTTTAGTCACTTCAGGATTTGGAGGTGCCCAGCACATGTGTTGGTGCAGAATTCAAAGAAATTGGGACACTGTTCAAAACTATGTCTATTTATAGGCTATGCTAAAGAGACAAAATGTGGTTATTTTTATTATCCTCAAGAAGATAAAGTATTTGTATCGATAAATGAAACATTCCTAGAGGAAGACTACATTAAAAATCATCAACCTCACAGTAAGCTAGTATTGAGTGAGATGTCTAGAGAAACTATAGATAACTCAACAAAAGTTGTTGATCAAACTGGTCTTTCAAAAAGAGTTGTTGATGAAATGGAACTTCACATCATTTTCAAGAGTTGAGAATGCCTCCACATAGTGGGAGGGCTATTTATCAGCCTAACTATTACATGGGTTCAACAAAAACTTGAGTCATCATACCTGATAATGACTTAGAGGATCCATTGGCTTTTAAACGGGCAATGGAAGATATCGATAGAAACCAATGGATACAAGCCATGGACCTTGAAATGGAGTCAATGTATTTCAAATCAGTCTAAAAACTTGTAGATCAATCAGAACGGGTAAAAACTATTGGTTGCAAATGGATACATAAGAAAAAATGAGACCAAGCCAGTAAGTTACAGACCTATAAAGCTAGACTCGTGGAAAAAAGGTTTACCCAAAAAGAGAGGGTAAACTGTGAAGAAACCTTCTCTCTAGTTGCCATGATTAAGTCTATTAGAATACTCTTGTCCATTGCCACTTTTTATGATTATAAAATCTTGTAAATGGATATCAAGACAGCCTTTTTGAATGACTATCTTGATGAAAGTATCTATATGTCTCAACCAGAGGGATTTATTGAACAGGGTCAAGAGAAAAAGGTTTGCAAACTTAATAGATCCATTTATGGGTTAAAACAAACATTTTGATCCTGGAATATAAGATTTGACACTGCAATCAAATCTTATTGCTTTGAAAATGATTTTTAGTGGATTTATCCAAGTTTTAGACTTTTTAGTGGATATTTTCCTAAATCAACACATAGCCCACTTACTCTAATACCATTTGAAATGTCAAATGGCTAAAAGAATTAATTTGCATGTTTATATTGAATAAATTCTTCAATTTCTAAAATTGAAATGAATGAAATTATGAAATTTTTTAAATTTCTAAATATTTCTTTGAGCTCTCAAACCCTTTCCAAAGTACTTCCAATTCCCTCTCACTTCAGAGTTCAACAACTCAAATCTAGAGCTGAGAATAGTAGAGAAGATTCTCTTGGTGGTCTATTGTAAATTTGAAGGTCAAATTCGTAGAGAGCGGAAGGATTAAGGTGGAATTCTTCAAAGGTAATGAACTGGAACTCTTGTATATGAAAATTTGTTTTTAAATTGTAACTCAAATTAAGTGCAATTAGAGTACTTAATGATTTTTTTTGCTTCCACTTTATGCATGTTTACTCCATCAGAAGAATCCTAGAGAGTTTACATTCACCAATTTTTATTGGGAGGGGCTAGAGTTTGTAGTCGGAACGAGCGAGTCCTTTACGATGTCGATCTATTTGACTCGGTGATGGATTCTTTGTATATATGTGACCATAATAGCGATGTGGTGCAAGCCTTTTGCGATGCTTGGTGTCACCTAACTAACATTGTTCACACTATGACAAGCGAACTATCAATTTCCCTATGGTAATTTGTGGGTCTTCCAATCTAGGGAAGCTCTTACGAGGAAGTTTTTCCTTCTTTTCGAGAGTTAACCACCTCATGGGAAAAGATCAGACATCTTTTGAAGACTTGCAAACATCTTTTTCAAGCGTACTATTCAATAGTTTGCTCGCATAAAAATTATTGTGTGACACCTTCAACTTCTGAATTTCATTCTAGCTCACAAAAGCACAGAATTATGATAAACCTCTTGCAACAAAGCAAAAGAAAGCATTTCGATCCCACTCTACCCATAATCTAGATGGTACGAGGATCATGTTTCGTTAGTGGTCAAGTAGAGAAAATATGTTGTTTACAGAACTTGAGATAGAAGGCATTTTGAAGGATAAAACGTACTTGGTTGCTTTTCTTTCTTTGTAGTTGTATTTTCGCATTTTCATAGAAGGGAGCTTGCATTCGTCTTAGAGTCTTGAAGGTTGCTAGTTTGAGGGCTGGTAAGGACACCTTTAGCCTTGTCATTCCAGTTCTAGCAAATATATATTATGATTTAGGGTTAATAATTAAATGTTCCAGTTTTAGGGAATATATATCATGGTTTAGGATTAGTAACTAAATCTTCAAACTCAATTGGGTTCTTGGACTCTTACTTTCCCATGCATTACATCCAAACTTGGTTAGCCCACTATTTTAACACATATTACTCCATTCCTATAGATATTTGAGATCTAAAGTGGCAAACTTTTTTGTCAATGGAGGCTCAATTTATTTAAGAGAATACGAGGCACAAGTTAAATATTCAGTGGCACGTGAACATTCAGGGTAAAAATAAATATGAGCACATAATTGATGACAAGAATCTATCATTTTTAAAGTCTTTACATTTTTTCAGTATGCGATCAAGTTACTTCACGGTACATAGACTGGTGGCTAACAAAACATGTGAATTACTTTGAAGAAAATATGCATTATTTAGTGCCTAGTGCTATTTCTAGGCTACCCAAGAATAAAGAGGTCACCCAAGGTGGCAACCAAATTTGTTTAATTGAAGAAACAGTACCTACCCCTAAAAAAGATGCTTCGGCCATGGAGATGAGAGTCATAGTAATACTAGTGATCATCATTGGAAAAGACAATCCAAAATGGCAAACGCTCCAGTTGAAAATTTCTTTTGGAAGAAGTTTTAAGCGCTTCAGAGGTCCCTAGTGCTCCTAACTTATTGGTATATATACCTCTTCCTTATGTTCTTCTCATCCTTTTTTTAGCAAATAATTTGTTTTCTTTTTGTAGCCATCTTTGAGCAATTCACTTCAAGAACTTGTAGAGCCACATAGCGAAGAATCTTTAATGGGGCCCTATGTTGTTGATACAGCCATTGAGAAGGTTGGTACTTCTGAAGCACTGCTTGTTGAACGAGTTAGACATCCCTCACGACCTTTTATCATTTTTGAAGACATTCGATGCAGTAAAAAGAAAGTAAACATCGAGAGAGCAGGAGTTTTGGACCCTCAATCAAGGAAGTTGGTTGTTCCAAAGTGCCTTTAGCGTGGAAAATACTACCTTCCTCTAGTACCCTAAGATTGTTTAGCTGACTCAATGTGCCTACAAGGAACCAATTGCTAGAGACCTTGAGGCTTCTCTATATTATGTGAATGTGGTGATTTCAAACTTCTATAAATGGGCAACCCCATCCATTTGGTAAAGTATTCAAGACAAGATTGTGCATATTTCTTTTGAAATCATCCTAAGCATTGGACTGGAGACTTGAGATATTTTTAAAGGAAGTATGCACAATATTTTCTTGAATATTTTCCCACATGGATAGGGTTGCTTGTTGATAGAAGTTTGAAATCACCACATCAACACAATATAGAGAAGTTTCAAGGTTCCCAACAATCAAATCCTTGTAGACACATCGAGTTGGCATAGAAATCTTGAAAGGATCAGAAGAGGGTAGGATTTTATCTACTAAACGCACTTTGGAGAAATCAACTTCCTTGGCTGGAAGGTCCAAAACTTTGACACTTTCGACGTCTACTTTCTTCTTGCCATGTCAAATGTTTTTGTAAATGATAAGAGGTTGTGAGGGCTATTTAACTGGTTCAACTAGCGGCATTTCAGAAGTACTAACCTTCTCGATGGTTGAATCAAAAGCATAAGGTCCCATTAAAGACACTTTGTTACATTACTCACAAGTTCATGAAGGGAATTGCTCAAAGGTGACTACAGAAAAAAAAAAACATAAATTATATATCATAAAAGGGACAAAAAGAACACAAAGAAGAGGTATATATACCAGTAAATTAGTGCCATTAAGGACATCTAAAGCACTTCAAAGTCCTTAAAAAATTCCATCACCTGACGCCTTTGCCTTCTTTTAGGGTCACTTCCTATGATGATCACTGGTACTTTTATGACTCTCCTCTCCATAGGTTGAAACATCTTTTTAAGGGGAAGGTATTGTTTCTTCAATTAAAAATTTTTTATTTTCACTTGGGGTGGCCCCTTTATTCTTAGATAGCCTAGGTTGTAACAGAGAAGGAATAACATTGGGCATTTAACGATGCCTATTTTCTTTAAATTAATTCTCATGTTTCGTCAACCACCAGTCTCTGAACCGCAAAGTAACTTGTTGCATGGTTTTAACATGCAGGTTGACAAGAATACTTGAGATAATTTTTTACACCTCGTGTAGACCCTCCAATGATATAACACATTTTTTAGAGTGATAATAGGTGAGATTTCCTTATATAATTAGGAATGTCTTGATAAAAGCTTAACTATTGGTCAAATCAATAAGAACTATACGATTCAATAATCGAAGTACTCCCACATTGGGACGATAAGTAACATAATCACATACTGGAAATGTGAACAATTTAAAAATGATAGATTTTTGTCATTGGTCATGCACTCATATTTATTCCTATTTTGAATGTTCATGGGCCACTAGATATTTGCACCAATGTAGATCAATTCATGTGCCTCGTATTCTTCAAAATAAATCGACCCTCCTTCATCAGAAAACTTGGCCATATTTGAATCCTCAGTATCTATTGGAATGGGGTAATGTGTGTTAAAATAGTGGACTAACAAACCTTGGACATAATTCATAAGAAAGTAAAAGTCCATGCATTTAATCGAGTTTGAAGCTTTAGTTATCAACCCTAAATTATGGTTTATATTGGCCAAAACTAGAACGTCAAGACTAAAGGTGTACCCATCTACCATCAAACTAGCAACCTTAAAGACTAAGGATAAAGATAAGCTCCCTTTTGCGAAAACATAAAAAGACACAACCAACAAGAAAGAAAAGCGACCAATTATGTATTATCCTTCAAGGTGCCTTCTAAATTCAAGTTCCATCAATAACATATTTTCTCTACTCGACCATTCATATAAGTTGATCCTTGTACCATCTGGATTTTGGGTCGATCAGGACTTGAAAAAGCTTTCTTTTGCTTTCATGCAGGAGGTTTATCATACTTTCGAGCCCCTAAGAACCAGAATAAAATTCAAAAGCTTATGGTTATTTGGAAGTCATTATTGGAGGACGTCATGCTATCATTTTTATTTGGGCAAACTATCAAATAATATACCTAAAAAAGATGTTTACATGTCTTCAAAAGATATTTGATCTTTTAACATGAGCTGATTAACTCTAAGAAATAAGGAATAACTTTCTCATAAAAGCTTCATTAGATTCCCATGTGAAGAGTTTTAGTTCCAATTTTAAACATACAAAGAAGCCATCATCAAGCCAAATAAACAAATATCATAAAGGACTCACTCGTTCCTACAACCTTTGGCCACTACCAATAGAAATCAATGAAGGTAAACTCTCCAGGGACCTTCCTGAGGATGTTCCAATAGGTTTGGTCCTTAATCATATGATGCTCAAGAGTTAACTCCTTGTGGGAATTAGAGGTGTCGTGTAAATAGAAGATCTTAAGACCCACACACTTCTATACTGAGTCAATGGTAACTCTGCCAATAATTTAAGAGGTTGAAGCAGAGCCAAAATCTGTCCCACTAACCTGGCCAATCTCTCGGGTGAAATGTCTGGGGTGACATGTGCATTCCGAAATATTTCCATCATTTGTTCTCGGTGGTGCTCTGAAGTTAAAAGAAGACCTAAGATCTAAATTTGGGCAGGGACTTTGCTAAGCTGTTCGGCCACATTCTATTCCGATTGCCTTGAGAAAAGTAGAAGTATTTGCCTTCCCTTTTCCTTTCTCTCTTCTCCGTATCTTTTTTCTTAATTCCAAGGGACTTTATCCAGATTGTAAACGGAAGGTGGTTGGTAAGGGATAATGAGTGGTTGTGGTACAGGCAGGGTGAGGGGTTGAGTCGGGATTTTCATAAAAACTAGATTTTGGGGTCAAGGGAATCGGACCCCAGCTTCACCCGAAGCATGCTACGGAACGAGCCTTGTCTACGAAGCAAGTTCAGTCAGCGCATAAATCGTCCGCGAGTGTAGTTGACTAGTAGTACCATTAGCCTAAACGCTCCGTATCCTTCGCGGCCGCCAATAGTTCTAATTCCTTCGCTATTGGAACTATGACTCCCGCTTCGTAAACTACGCTCGCAGCCTCCCGGGTCTCGTCTCAAGCTGTGGTATAGACGGAGTTTCCTGCCTCCCATCACAAATCCATAAAAGGGTAGCTAGTGCCCTTAATCGAATGACTTGAAACTCGGACGTTTTCTAGGATCAGAAGGAATCGATAGAATAGCGACTGGTCAAAATCTCGTACTTTTTGGAATCCTTTTTTTCAGCCTGATTCTTCTTTTTCATCAATATTCTTTGAATTGAAATAGAAGATATGGCTCTCGAGTTGTATGTTTGATGTATATCTCCCTTCTTTGTTTTCTTTGGGGCTTGAGAGATGGAATAGATAGGGCCCCACAAGTTTCGAATTCGCCGCTGGGAAATTCACACGAAAGGGAACGAGGAATTCTCAACGAAAAAAGTGCTCTCTGAACCGAACGTGAAAGTCGTTTTCCATCAGACGGCTGTTTCCGTAACTCCACTCTCGACTTGGATTATATATCCAAAAAGGTCCGCTCTCGGCCATTCCATATGCTGCCTAGCAGAGGCGTGGTTATCTGAAGTGGATTCTCTCTTTTCTAGTGGATGCACTGGATATATCCAATATGGCTACTCTTCCTCTTAATGTTAATGTCCTAGAGCAGGAGAGAGAGTGAGCCATCCCTTTACTTTAAGAAGGGCTTTATCGCATTCTCTTTGAAAGGTCACTTTCATTAAAAGAAAAACTTCCTCTCTGTCGATCCTCACTAAGCTTTTTTAGGAAAGTCAGGACAGGGACCGTTTCCTTTTTGTGGGTTGGTCCAGTCTATTGCTCTTTTCTTGTGCCTATTTTGCCGTCGGAGGTTGGTTTACAGGTACACCCTTTGTAACTTCATGGTATACCCACCCATGGATTGGCAAGTTCCTATTTGGAAGGATGTAACTTCTTAACCGCCGCAGTTTCGACTCCTGCTAAGTATCATGCCAGTGTCTTAATCTAGCCATCTGCAAAAGGATCAACTAATGACTCCTCCATAAGAAAACTAAGTTCATTTTTTATGGGTTGGTCCATATTTGCAAGAATCACGAGATGTCTCTTTCCATACGAGATACGCTTGATGAAGTGAACCATCATTCTACAGAAAAAAAAAAAAAGTCACCATAAAGAAATTGAGTCTCGAATGCTTAATTTAAAAGAAATGGGGGCATGAGAGACTTAGAAAAAAATGGTGAACTCCATTAGGCTCTGTCATATTCTAAGCTCAAGTAGGTGGAAAACACTAAGAGACATAACTGTCGAAGCACGTGTCAACATCCTTAGGTTACAACCAAATATTAACGTTGTTTAGACCTTTTCAGTGCTATTTTTAAATATTTCAGTGTGGTAATAGAACACCTTGTCTATTCATAACCTTCCAAGATCATCCCTATATGTTTTAAGGCAAAAATAGAATACTGAGATTATGTATGTGACACCCTCTCCCAGATTACCCTCTTAGTCAAGAAGAGAATGTGATAATAGCAGTTACCATTCCTTCTATGGCAATTACTACCCATCTAGACTTCCTTACTTTAACAACCCTGGATACAAGATTAACTAGATACAACTTTTAACATGGCTTAATAAAATAACCTGCCTAACTAGGGTTCAAGACACACACTACATATATAACATAATTACAGACACCAAAACCTAGTGGGTCCCAAAACTCCTTACAAGTCTCTAAATATGAACAACACATATGCATAGACATTTCTAAGATAAACACCTAAACTTCTCTGCTGTCTTTAGGTTTTAACTCGAGTCCTTGAGTGGCAGAGCAGCAGGGCATCTAACTTCAGGGGAGATGACCACTACCTGGGAAAAGAAAACATTTGAAAGAATGAGTTACTAGCTCAGTAAGTGACCATATAAAACATACATATTGAAAACTATCAAGCAAACTCATACTTGAAACTTTTAAACATGAAACTGTTGAGAAACAATAAATAACATAATCCTTAATTGAGAGAGAACCCTTTTGCTCAATCCCTTAACGTCAAACTAGTGCGTTATTTTATGAAGTGAAATTGTGGATGAAATGCGATGGTGAAAAATGCGTTGAGCACTCAAGTTTCCTCAGTAGAATCCAAGTGTAAACTCCACTAAATTTCCTGGTAAGTCCGGGGTCGAACTCAGGGACTTGTGAAAATAGGTTGCGATGGTAATTTTTAGGAAAACTTTACGGTAACCAAATAAATCAGTAGTTGTTGAGGTTGTTGTTTACGATGATGACAAATAAATAAATGTGGCAGATTTAAGAAAAGTCGTATTGCATGATAGATGCAATGAGTATGTGGATGAATGGGTTGAGAAAGTCTTCAGCTAGCGTTACTTGCGATCATGCTACAACCATGCACAGCAAGTCATTTTCCAATGCAAATGTGATACTCCTAAGTCTAGGATGCATGTTTTGAATGCAAAAGTGTCTAAAGAGTTTATTCCTAAGTCTCTACTCTTGTCCTATGCGATGATGCAGGATGCATAAAGGCAAGGTGACCGCACACAATCATATCCTCTCTCTAGGATGCATGTGATGTGTTGATAGCAAATACTGCTTATTCCTAAGCTTCTATCTCTTGATTATGCGTTCTAATCTTACTCTCCTGAGCCTAGATTCTGAAGTGACCTTGCCAAGCCTAGATCTTGTCCTTAGACTACCCTCCTAAGTATCTCTAATGGATGAATGAAGCATACATAATACAAAATAATAACATAGAATGAAGATTCCCAATTGTGCTAGCTAAATGCTTCTCAACCCATTCAACAGATTTAGCTACTCATGGGTAAATAATAGAGAGTGAACAAAAATAGAGAAGTAAATTCCATTTGTATAAATGAGTTGAGTACAAAATAACAATGGAAGATAAAGGTAGCGAGTCTGGTAGCAATTTCTTGCTGATCGAGGCTTTTACACTGTAAATCTCTATTCGGTTCAAAAGATATTCCTGCTTCCGCAAGCGTCGACCCTCTTTCTGTCCTTGAAGCTTCCGACACTCTCCCAAGATTACCAGAACGATCTGTCGGCACAACCTTCTTCTTTCGCGTCCGCCTTAAAATGAAAGAAAATCTAATAACAAGGCTAAACTATCAACAGAACTGTGAACTAGTAAAACAGCTGACCCCTTTTCTGAAGGATGCCTCTAGTATTTATAGAGCTTCGGGGTGAAGGCGGCTTCTCCCTTATGATTGCTCAGATGGGATGGCTTTAATTTCCTGACGGATGCGCCGAATATTTGTCACTGAAAAGCTGAATGTACTTGTTATCGTTAGCGGCTGTCAGCTTAATTCGGATTCAACCGTCATTAGCTTTCTATCCCATCGCGATTAATTGTGCCTTTCACCCAGATGCGCCCAACAAGTTACGTTGACCAGGTTGTGGCAATCCTTCTTGAGCAAATGTTTGCAAACACAATCACCGCAAAGCCTTGCGGTAATGCTGCGCTCGACCAATGATTTCCTATGATCGCAATTTCCGCCTTGCGTCAATGCATATTTTGCATAAAAACACAAAAATCAACTGTTTCTATGCGATGAATTCATGTGACCACAATATTATGAATTTGATGCTTTTTGGACGCACTTTAACATGTTTTATCAACGCAAACCAACATTGTTTAAGAACTTAGCACTATGATAAGGTGCATTTCTGCCCGTTATCACACCCGCAAATTTAAACAATGCTTATCCTCAAGCATAAGCTAAATATTTCCTTTAGCAAGTCGACCGCAATGTTCTTTTCCTAGATTTCTCAAGGATACTTCGTTCAAATCCTATATACCAAAATTTCCTTAAGTCTTGTTCAAGTATCCTCTTAAAATATTTCTAAGACCTAGGGACTGCAAGCTTAATCTTCAAAAGGACTTTACTAAATTTCGGAACATCGCATGATTTATTTCAAAAAGAAAAATTTTCCACCGGGGTGTTAAATGATTTTTATCCTTGCATGTTTTTGACATTATTATTTTTTTTTTCTTCAGACCTTGTGCTGACCCAAGTGTCTTGCCTTCGTTTTGGCTTGCCCCCACGTGTGTCATGCGGATATCCAACTACGAGCAATGCGCTCTTTCTCAGACTAAACTCATACCTACTTGGCTGCGAAGTTGCAGTCATTTATTTATGCGTTGATCCTGGCGACTTACTTTCATTTTGGCTTGCCCCCACGTGTGTCATGTGGACATCCAACTACGGGTAAGTGCCCTTCACAACTTAACTCTTATCAACATGGGTTTCCCCATTGCGTTGACAGTGGATTTTTTATTCTCAAAATTTTTCTCCTGTTTTTTTTTAGAAAAAAGCAAGGTCAAAAATAAATACCTCACTCCAAAATTTAAAATGCGGCAATGTCCTCATTACCAAAAGATTGAAATAAGTCATGTGATGTTCTTAGAAAGCTTCGTAAAGAGAGTTTGAAACAAAGCTAGAAAACCACTAACTCTAGAAATATTTCATGAGGTGACTATCTTAAAGTTAAGTTGACCCTAGTGTATACGAAAGAAATAGAAGAGGATGTCGTGATAAAACTTTTAAAACTAAAATTTATCAATATTAGTTTTAAAATTTATCAAAGAGACAGCATGTGATAACTCACTAAATTTATCAATATTAAATGATTGCGGTAATCAAAGAAGATGTCGTGATAAAACTTTTAAAACTAAAATGCGATGCGATAGTGCGAAATTTGAAAAAAAAATGAAAAAAGAATACAACCCCCCAAATTTGCGTTGTCGTCCGCATTGTGTATTGATGCATCCTTCTTTGTGGCGAACATTCTTCTTTGGATTGCAGTGACGGAATAAGATAAGTTGCATCATCGTGTAGCGCCTCTGCAATCGTTTTCCTCGATCGTTGCACTAAAAACAATGAGAGGGTCAAATAATTTTAAACAAAACAAAATTCTTTTACCGCAATCGTTCAGCACAATCGCTCTTTTTTTTTCTTTTTTATAGACTAAGAACGATGCTGGTAACAAAAAGGTAATTGAGATAATAAATAACGAGATGATAAAAGTTCATGAAGTATTTGATGCAGGAAAAGGATATTCAAAAGAATTGTATCCCTGATGAGGTTGATTCGCTTAATAACTCATGGATTGCTTATTTCAAGCTAGTCTTTTCATGTCCATGGTGACTTTTCCCTCTTTTCTGTGTCCTCTAGAAGCTTGACTGCCTTAATCCGGAGCTTTTCCCCATTAATGTTCAATACAATCTCTCCCTTGTGCACATTAATTTGAGCGCAACCGGTCAAAAGGAATGGTCGTCTCAATATGATGGGTGCGTCTTCGTCCGCTTTATAATCCAAAATGAGGAAGTCTGTCGGTAGGATGAATTTATCAATTGAAATTGCGGCATTTTTCAACTCTCCTTCAGGATGTATTCGAGATCTATTTGCGAGTAAGAGAGTTTCCTTTGTGGGCGTGGTTGTGCCAGCATTCAATTGTTTGAATATTGATAGCGGCATTATGTTTATACTTGCCCCAAGATCGCATTGTGCTTGGCCACTGTAGACCCCTCCGATGGAACATGGTATCGTAAAGATTCCTGGGTCGCCCATTTTCGGTGGGATCATAACATTTTGCGTTGCGGCCACTATTGCGCTCTTTTCTTCATTATTTTGTTCCTCTTTCAATCTTTGCGGAGCTGCTGGTGGTTGGACTTCTTCTGTCTTAAGATCTAGAGGCTTAAGGGTGGACGCAACTTCAGGGTCTATTTTCTCAGGCTTTTTCGGACTATAGGTCAACGGGTCTTCGGTTGTCACTGCATTTGCAATGGGCTCCTCCCCTACTTCCACAGCCATGTTGTCGCTTAGCAAGGAGACTGCTCTTCCCGATATCCCCAGCATTGTGAGGGATCTCAGTTGAGCTCGGCAATGCTCCTTGCGGTCTATTTTTTATCTCATCTGCAATTTGTCCCATTTGATTTTCGAGGTTTCTAATGGATGTAGTTTGATTCTGAAGCACTGATTCGTTTTTTCTCAATGTATTGCTTCAACAAGCTCTTTAAGGATGAGGATTGCGGTGGTTGCGAACTGCTAACTTGGCTATGCGCTAGACCGTTTGTTGGTGGAAAAATTCGGGTGGCCCTCCTTTTTGTGCCACAGGTTGAAAGCTTTGTTGTTGATTTTTCCACGCAAAATTTGGGTGGTTTTGCCACCTGAGGTTATATGTATCGGAATAGGGATTATTTCTCATGAAGCAACCGACTGCTGGTTTGTTAGGCATTCTTCCATCGAGTGAGCATATCTACAAATGACACAACTTACTATTGTTTGAGCAATTACGCTGACCTGCCCTTTCTTCGCTCCCGTATTATTAATTACGATGCCTTGTATCAAACTCATCATCGCAGTCATTTGATTGTGCAGGGATGCGATAGCCCCGTTGTTTGTGTCATTATCTTTAATTCTTAATCTTTGATCGTTTTCCCTCCAATCCTCGTGATTTTTGGAAATACAATCAAGTATACTCTTTGCCTCCTCATATGTTTTGTCGAGCAGACCACCAGTGGCTGCCGCATTGGCAGCGATCTACGAAGAGGGATTCAGTCCTTGGTAAAAGATCTCCATTTGTAAGCAGTCTAATAAGCCATTGTGTGGACAATCTCTTACCAGTTGCTTGAACCACACCCAGGCATCGCTGAGTGATTCATCATCTTCTTGTTCAAAATTTGTTATTAATTTCTTTCGTCGAGCATTTTCAGGTGGTGGGAAATATTTCTTCATAAACTTCTCGACGACTTGTTCCCATGAAGTTATCTCTTCCAGTTCGAGAGAATATGCCCATTTTCTTGCCTGATCACACAAGGAAAATGGGAACAGAGTGAGTCGAACCTCCTCGGTTGAGATATTTGGGAACATAAAAGTGTTGCAGATTTCTATGAAGCACTCGAGGTAAGCATGCGGGTCTTCGCCACGCCTTCTTCCAAACTGTCCAACAACCTAGATCATCTGCAACACTACTGGCTTCATTTCAAACCCTGATCCATTTAATGTCAGCCTCATGATTCCTGGAGAGAAATCTTAGAGGTTAGGTGACGCATAGTCTCGAATGGGTCTATTGCGGTCATTCGCCAGAAGGATGGGGTTGGTCATTATATTGTTCGCGTTTGCGACCCTTACTTCCGGTTGTTCCACCATTCTTGGTATTCTCTCTTGTTGTTGGCGGTCTCTTAATCTTCTTCGGAATGTCCTCTTAATCTTCGGATTGTAATTCTCTAGAGATTGAGAGTCTGCAAAAAAATTAGAAAAATTACCGTTAGCACACTATTTTGCCGAAGTCCCCAGCAACGGCGCCAAAAACTTGGTGCGTTATTTTATGAAGTGAAATTGTGGATGAAATGCGATGGTGAAAAATGCATTGAGCACTCAAGTTTCCTCAGTGGAATCCAAGTGTAAACTCCACTAAGTTTCATGGTAAGTCCAGGTCGAACTCGGGGACTTGTTAAAACAGTTGCGACGGTAATTTTTCGAAAAACTTTGCAGTAACCAAATAAATAAGTAGTTATTGAGGTTGTTGTTTCCGGTGATGACAAATAAATAAATGCGGCGGATTTAAGAAAAGTCGGATTGCGTGATAGATACAATGAGTATACAAATGAACGGGTTGAGAAAGTCATCAGCTAGCATTACTTGGGAATGCGTCAGACTATGTGATCATGCTACAACCATGCACAACAAGTCATTTTCCCATGCAAATGCAATACTCCTAAGTCTAGGACGCATGTGTTGAATGCAAAAGTGTCCATAGAGCTTATTCCTAAGTCTCTACTCTTGTCCTATGCAATGATGTAGAGTGCATAAAGGCAAGGTGACCGCACACAATCATATCCTATCTCTAGGAAGCATGCGATGCGTTGATAGCAAACAGTGCTTATTCTTAAGCTCTTATCTCTTGATTATGCATTCTAATCTGACTATCCCGAGCCTATATTCTGACCTGACCTTCCCAAGCCTAGATCCTGTCCTTAGACTACCCTCCTGAGTATCTCTAATGGACAAATGAAGCATACATAACACAAGATAATCGCATAGAATGAAGATTCCCAATTGTGCTAGCTAAAGGCTTCTCAACCCATTCAACAGATTTAGCTACTCATGCATAAATAACAGAGAGTGAACAGATATAGAGAAGTAAATTCCATTTGTATAAATGAGTTGAGTCAAAATAATAATGAAAGATAAAGGTAGAGAGCTTGGTAGACATTCCTTACTTATCAAGGCTTTTACACTGTAAATCTCTATTCGGTTCAAAAGATATTCCTGCTTCCGTAGGCGTCGGCCCTCTCTCTGTCCTTGAAGCTTCCGGCGCTCTCCCAAGCTTACTGGAACGATCTGTCAGCACAACCTTCTTCTCTCGCGTCCGCTTTAAAATGAAAGAAAATCTAAGAACAAGGCTAAACTATCAATAGAACTGTGAACTCGTAAAACAGCTGAACCCCTTTTCTGAAAGATGCCTCTGGAATTTATAGAGCTTCGGGGTGAAGGCAGCTTCTCTCTTATGATTGCTTAGATAGGATGGCTTTAATTCCTTGACTGATGCGCTGAATATTTGTCACCGAAAATCTGAATGTACTTGTTATCGTTAGCGGCTGTCAGCTTAATTCGGATTCGACCGTCATCAGATTTCTGTCCCATCGTGATTAATTGTGCCTTTCACCCAGATGCGCCCAACAAGTTACACTAACCAAGTTGTAGCAATCCTTTTTGAGCAAATGTTTGCGAACACAATCACCACAAAGCCTTGCGGTAATGTTGCGCTCGACCAATGATTTCCTATGATCACATTTCCCGCCTTGCATCAACGCATATTCTGCATAAAAACATAAAAATCAACTATTTCTATGCGAATAACGCATGCGACCGCAATATTATGAATTTGATGCTTTTTGGATGCAATTTAACATGTTTTATCAACGCAAGCCAACATTTTTTAAGAACTTAGCACTATGATAACGTGCATTTCTGCCCGTTATAAAAAACCTTAGTTGTGTTGGGGTTGATGCCCTAAAGTCTCAAGTCTTGTAGTTTGTAAACAGTTTTTACAAACGTTTATGTTGTTAATATATGATATTTACTTCACATCTTGAATTTTTGCTCATTTGTTTGTTTTATTTGCTTTATTACAAACCAATAAACATAAAATTCCTGGTTATCTCTTTGTGACTCAAGCATGTACGTGGTGACATACAAGTGGATCATGTCTTGAGTGATAACTAAAATGGTCTGTAGTATATAGATAAATGAGGGAAACCTTATCCTGGTAACGCTACGGATGCGGTTCGTTTTGTGGAATGGTCATAAGTGTTGTGACTTGTCACAGATGATCTGATTCTGATCATTCATGTTGAAGACATGCGAGCAGAGGCATCCTACACAAAGAGTTTGTATAAGACCTGACCACAAAGTGTCAACGTCTCGTTATATAACACCGTTCATGACAGAGACTTCACATTACTAGGATGACTATAGGTAACATGACCTCAATTCTGAGTGAGTTGGGAACTTCTGCCATTGAAAGTAGTCCTTTGATTTATATGGGTGCGAGTGGCCAGGTCATCGATTCAAACCTACCATTTTGGATTTGTCTGATTTGGGAGCTGGGAACTCAGCTACACAAGATGGAATTCACTCCTTCCTCGAGGCAGGGGTAAGTAGATAGATAGCTCCCTTAAGGGCTAATTTCGGGGCTTGAACGATGTTGCGCTACATGATAATGGGCAGAAATGCACGTTATCATAGTACTAAGTTCTTAAACAATGTTGGCTTGCGTTGATAAAACATGTTAAATTGCATCCAAAAAGCATCAAATTCATAATATTGCGGTCACATGCGTTCATCGCATAGAAACAATTGATTTTTGTGTTTTTATGCAGAATATGCGTTGACACAAGGCGGAAATTGCGATCATAGGAAATCATTGGTCGAGCGCAGCATTACAGCAAGGCTTTACGGTGATTGTGTTTGCAAAAATTTGCTCAAGAAGAATTGCCACAACCTGGTCAGCGCAACTTGATGGGCACATCTAGGTGAAAGGCACAATTAATCGCAATGGGACAGAAAGCTGATGACGGTCGAATCCGAATTAAGCTTACAGCCACTAACAAACATAAGTACATTCAGCTTTTCGGTGACAAATATTCGGCGTATCAGTCGGGGAATTAAAGTCATCCCATTCGAGAATTCATAAAAGAGAAGCCGCCTTCACCCCAAATCTCTATAAATACAGAGGCATCCTTCAGAAAAGGGGTTAATCATCTTACGAGTTCACAGTTCTATTCATAGTGTAGCCTTGTTCTTAGATTTTCTTTTACTTTAAGGCGGACGCGAAAGAAGAAGGTTGTGCCGACTTATCGTTCCGGTAAGCTTGGGAAAGTGCCGGAAGCTTCAAGGACAGAGAGAGGGTCGACGCCTGTGGAAGAAGGAATATCTTTTGAACCGAATAGAGATTGACAGTGTAAAAGCCTCGGTTAGCAAGGAATTGCTACCAGGCTCTCTACCTTTATCTTCCATTGTTATTTTGTACTCAACTCATTTATAAAAATGGAACTTACTTCTCTATATCTGTTCACTCTTTGTTATGTACGCATGAGTAGCTAAATCTGTTGAATGGGTTGAGAAGCATTTAGCTAGCACAACTGGGAATCTTTATTCTATGCGATTATCTTGTATTATGTATGCTTCATTCGTCCATTAGAGATACTCGGGAGGGTAGTCTAAGGACAGGATCTAGGCTTGGGAAAGTCATGTTAGAATCAAGGCTCGGGAGAGTCAGATTAGAATGCATAACCAAGAGATATAAGCTTAGGAATAAGCACTGTTTGCTATCAATGCATCGCATGCATCCTAGAAATAGGATATGATTGTGTGCAGTCACCTTGCCTTTATGCATCTTGCATCATCGCATAGGATAAAAGTAGAGACATAGGAATAAGCTCTATGGACACTTTTGCATTCAACACATGCGTCCTAGACTTAGAAGCATCGCATTTGCATTGGAAAATGACTTGTTGTGCATGGTTGTAGCATGATCGCATAATCTGATGCATTCCCAAGTAACGCTAGCTGAAGGCTTTCTCAACCCATTCACCTGCATACTCATTGCATCTATCATGCAATCCAATTTTTCTCAAATCCACCGCATTTATTTATTTTTCATCACCGCAAACAACAACCTCAACAACTATTGAATTATCCGGTTACCACAAAGTTTTCTAAAAATTATCAACGCAACCTGTTTTCACAAGTCCCAAAGTTCAACCCTGGACTTACCAGGAAACTTAGTGGAGTTTACACTTGGATTCCACTGAGGAAACTTGAGTACTCAACGCATTTTTTACCATCACATTTCATCCACAATTTCACTTCATAAAATAACGCATCAAGTTTTTGGCGTCGTTGCCAGGGATTTCGGAAAAATAGTGTGCTAACGATAATTTTTCTGATTTCTTTACAAACTCTCAATCTTTGGCGAATTACGACCCGGAGATTGAGAGGACATTCAGAAGAAGATTAAGAGACTACCAACAACAATAAGAGAGAACACCAAGAATAGCGGAGCAATCGAAAGTAAAAGCCGCTAACGCGAACAATATTATGGCCAACCCCATCCTTCTGGCGAATGACCGCAATAAACCCATCCAGAACTATGCGTCGCCTAACCACTATGATTTCTCTCCAGGAATCATGAGGCCAGCATTAGATAGATCAAGGTTTGAAATGACACCGGTAATGTTGCAGATGATCCAGGTTGCTGGGCAGTTTGGAGGAAGGCGTGGTGAAGACCCGCACGCTCACTTCTGGAGCTTCATAGAAATCTGCAACACTTTGTGTTCCTGAATATCTCAACCAAGGAAGTTCAACTCACTCTGTTCCCATTTTCCTTGTGTGATTAGGCAAGAAAATGGGAACAGGTGGTGAAAAAGTTTATGAAGAAGTATTTCCCACCAACCGAGAATACTAGGAGAAGAAAATTAATAACAAATTTTGAACAAGAAGATGACGAATCGCTCAGCAATGCCTGATAGTTAACGGATGGTGGATCTCGTGGCTAAAGAGCTTAGTCAGCTATTCACATACCGTTGGAGCTTCGAGCCACAGGTCCATTAGGTCCCCTGGGTAGCTTGGATAAAGTCGAGAACCAGTATTTGGGTTAATTTGAAATGTTCAAATTGACAAGAGGAAGTTCGATTATATATGATATAATTGGACTGGTTAATTATATATGATATAATTGGCAAATGTATGAGATACATTATTTTGGAGGAAATTCGATATAAATATGATTTATATCAAGTAGAGGAGAAAATATTATAGTAGATATATGATATCAAACTATAGGATATAAATATAATATGATTATATTTATTAATTAATGAGTTGGTTAACTATAAGATAATTATGCCAATTTTCACGTTCGGACGTGGGTTAGTGGGCAACATCGGTTATGGTAACCGATGGGTTAAAATGAAAAATGTTTTCATTTTTTAATTGTTCAATCGATAGTCTGTCATTCGCTCAAAAGAATTCGAAAGCGCGCTGGTGTTTTGCAAAACGATCGCTCGAGAGACTATACGATAGCTTTTCTTCACCTAAATGATCGTCTACCTCCCGCTAAACGATCGCACACTCTCGCTTACATGATCAGATAGCTTCTCTAAACGATCGTATAGTGTGCCGATTTAACTCAACAATCGTACACCTTTTTCTAAACGATCATTCAGTAAATCCTACACGATCGTGTAGCTTCTCTAGATGATAAGCACTTATGCTATGCGATAGCATTGTTTTCCCTCCCACTTGCTTATCGCCTACACGATTTGTATTTCCTCCATCCTCTGCCAAATTCACCAAAGCCCAGCCTTTGGGTTTTCACTCCGAGAATACCCGGGGCTCATTAGTGGTGGTGTTGTCCCCGTTGCGGTGTGAGTTCGCATTGATCGTGTTGCTACAATCGACATTTTCGTCGAGCATTGGTAGATCACTTGGAGGGTTCCACTACATTGAAGTTCCGAAGATTGAAGATTGTCTTCAACTGGTATGGAACTCTGTCCCTTTATGTTATTTGTCGTTAGTAGCATGCCATTAATTAGAGTTTATTTGCATAACTGTATGTGTTGAATGTATAATGTTATATTTTAGTCACGGTGCGATCGGAGCGATCTAAACGCACTCATGGAAATTTTAGATATGAGATCCTTCAATTGGTATCAGAGCCAGTTTCTGATACTCCAATTTCATTTGTTGCAACGAAATGAAATATACATTCATGGTGGGTGCATTTCTATGTTGTTTAATTGTTAAATCTGTTGTGGATGTGCTATATTAATGGATGTTTTCGGGATGATTAGCCTCAGTTTGATTTAGATCCTTTTACATTTGTGGTTGTTTGTAAAGGTCCCTGCGTTTTTGGGCAGTAATAATCGATATCGAGTCTGTATTCAAAGTTTGTTTGAAGTTTGAGTCATTCGGCGAAGAAGCAGATCTGTGCAGGCATTGTATAAGAGTGGTAAGCGATCTGGGCAAGTGTTGCGGTTCTTTGAAGAAGGAGGCGATCTAGGGTTGATCACATCATAAAGATGAAGGAGTAAGCGATCACTGTTGAACGCATTGGTTAAACGATGGGGTATACGATCAAGAGTTGATTATATCGTGTTGACGATCGGGTATGCGATCGCTGAGTATCGCTTAACGCGTGTGGGCTAGATGATTGTTAGGTCAACAAGCTTCATCGCTTAGTAACTAATTAAACGTTCGCTTAGCATCGCAAGGTAAATTGTTTACCTGGTTGCACGCATCGTGTAGACGATGAGATGCTCGTGTATCGTTTAAAACACGTGCGCTAGACGATCGTTTAGGTCAGCAAGCTTCATCACTTAGTAACTGACTAAACGATCGCTTAGTAATGCGAGGTAAATCATTTACCTGTCGTCGTGCTACAAGATCGCATAGACGATCAGGCTTCGCAGCCTCGTCGTCATCTAGGCGATCGTTTACTTATGCTTCTATCATCTAGTTTGCGCTGAACGGTCGTCTACCTGTGGCGTTTGCTACACGATGAAGACCTGCTAGTAGTTCAAGACCTGATTCACCTGTGAACCGGTTTGCTCTATGAAAAATAAAATAGATAGGGTTTTTTCATTCTAGTTTTTGTAAAGGCTCATCCCGGTCCATTAATCCTTTGTTATTACATGCGATGTATGTTTATTATATGTCATATGGTATGCACATATAGTAAATCCCATCTTAGGTTGTGCAATGGTCATGCATCATCTCTTTATTGTAATTGTTATAATATAGAGAAGTAGGATTTAATTATGTAAGAGCATGCTCATGCATCATATAATATAAGAGTTATATTTATGCATGCATAAAAAGCATAGACATGCATCATCTTTATATTATAATTGTTATAGTATAAGGGTGAATGATAGCATGTTCTCTTGGTTGTTACGAGTTATATAAAATTTATATATCGTAATGACCGGACATTGCATGAAGCATGTCACATAGGTTATTTTATAACTGTTATAAACGCCTAGTTGTGCACAATGTTTTTTGTTGTTTCTTTTTAAAAGTTAAAGAGAAATTAGAACTAAAAGTAATAAGATAGACATACATGCTCACTTAGGTTTAATTCATGGTTTTAAAGTGTTTAAAACTTGGATCACATAGACCTAAGATCACGGTTCTAATACGATTATTAACCCTACGGCTTTAATCTTTTAATCAGTTTAATAGGTTTAAATTGGCTAATAAAAGATTAAAGTGTAGCAAATCTATCTAAAAGGGACCTTTTGTCAAAGGCGGATTTTGTCTAGGCTGGGGTATTTAATTTGACGGAAACGTAACACCCCAACCTGGGAATTTACCTAGAAAGGTGAATTAGATAGATTTGATGCATGCATGCAAGTTAAGGACAATCCATTAAAGTGATTAAATGTGACTACTTGAACTTGTTCATATTTCATAGACAAACGTTGTTTATGAGCAGAGTTTAAAAAGAGGACTTAGACTAAAATCAGTAGCCAGATTGTTTAGGTTAATGAATCCCTAGGTAGAACATTCAATGGGAGGTATTTGGGGCATAAGATGTTTCACTTAACCTTTCACGTTTCTCCTAAATAGTCCAAACGTGAGATCTATTCTCGGCCTCGCGGCACCTTTGGCGTGTCCCCTCAACGGATGGTGTTTGGGTAGGTCAATATCAAGGTGGATGGAGAGAGTGTTCATAGTAAGTGGGATTGGGAAATGTGATAGCATATCCCTCGATCTCTCTCGTTAGGTTGAATAAAGTTACTGCACATCGCCTCGAGGTACTCTGGGAGTGTCCCCCTAAAGGATGGCAGTTTTGCGCATTTCTTTATTTGATTTCCTGTAAAAGGATAATGTAACTCAGTCTCTTGTCCTAATCTGCTTCTTCCCTACGGTGGCCTTATTAGGGCGGGACTCTGGCACTGAAAACGAGGGGTTACACTTACGCGGAATAGTTAAAGGTTAACGATTCTGGACCAAAAAATGGTGGTTGTTAGGTTCAGTTCCAAGAGTTGGTTTTGCCTAATGGTTGAAAATGTCTCATTCCAGCGAAGAGGCAACTGATCACCCCACCAATGGCGTTTGTCCTGCCTCACTGGGGCATCATTGCAAAATAGAAGTCTATAACTTAGGGTACTTGAAAAAGTTTTGCAAAACTGATTGGTTTAAATATGGTTTACCAAAATCTAATAAAGTTTTGGTCGTATTTTCAGCAACATTTTAAAAATGGCAACAACCATGTTGTCGTTGTTAAGCGCCAAAAAACTTACTGGCGATAATTTCGCAACATGGAAACATATGATCACGACGATCCTAATCATCAAGGATCTCATGTTCTCTCTCACATAGGCTTGTCCTTCTATTCCAGCTTCTAATGCCGCTCGAAATGTTCGGAAGGCATACGAGCAATGGACAAGAGTGAATGAGAAGGCCTATCTTGGTAAGTCTTTCTGATGTCTTGGCCAATAAACATGAGCCTATGGTCTCAGTGCGTGAGATCATGGAGTCCCTACGGGGGATGTTTGGACAACCGTCTGAACAGCTTATGCATGAGGCTCTTAAATACATATTCAAATGCAAAATGCAAGAAGGCACCTCTATTTGTGAACATGTGCTAAACATGATGGTCCACTTTAATGTGGTAGAGTTGAATGGGTCCACCATCGATGAGGGCAGCCAGGTTAGCATAATCCTGCATTCTTTGCCAGAGAGCTTCCTGCACTTTGTTAGTTATGTGATTCTTAATAAAGTGAAATATAACCTTACAACTCTCCTCAACGAGTTGCAGACATACCAATATTTACTGAAAAGTAAGGAGAGGCAGAAGGGTGAGGCAAATGTTGCTTCATTCTCCAAGTTATTCCATAGAGGTTCAACCTCAAGAACGAAGTCTGCACCTTCTGCTTCTAACTCTAAAAAGGGTAAGAAGAAGGGTGGTAAGGGAAAAGGGAAGGCACCTGCTAACCCACCGCCTGTCGCTCTAAGTAGGTGTCTACAAGTTGCTAAGGGAACGTGTTTCCACTGTAACCAAGATGAACACTGGAAGAGGAACTGTCCTCGGTATCTGAAAGAGAAGAAAGCAGCCAAGGCTAAGGCCAAGGCCGATAAAGATAAATGTGATTTACTTATGCTTGAAACTTGTTTAGTGGAGAATGATGATTCTACTTGGATAATTTATTCGGGCGCTACTAACCATATTTATTCTTCTTTTTAGGGGATTAGATATTGGCGACAGTTGGAGGCTGATGAGATGATGATGCGAGAAGGCACCAGGCACGTCGCCTCAGCTGTGGCAGTGGGAAGACTCCAGTTAGCTTTACAGAATAGGTTTCTTGTTTTAAATGATGTATATATTGTTCCTCAACTAAAGAGGAATCTTATTTCTGTAAAGTGTTTATTTCAATGTAAATATACTATCTCGTTTAATGTGGATAAAGCGTTTATTCATAAAGATGGTGTTTTTATTTACACAGAAAATTTGGAATCGAATTTATATGTGCTAAAGCTGTTAGCCATTAATTCCCTCTATAATACTGAATTGTTCAGAACTGTCGTAACTCAATCAAAACGTTGACAAATTTCTCCAAAAGAAAATGCCCAACTTTGGCATCTATGTTTAGGGCACATCAATCTCAATAAGATTAAGAGATTGGTGAAGAATGGACTTCTATGTGAGTTAGAAGAAAATTCTTTACCTATGTGCGAATCTTGCCTTGAGGGTAAAATGACTAAACGACCTTTTACTGAAAAAAGTTATAGAGCCAAGGAGCCTCTTGAGTTAGTACATTTTGACCTTTGTAGTCCTATGAATGTGCAAGCCCGAGGTGGCTATGAGAATTTTATCGGTTTTACTGATAATTACTCAAGGTATGGGTATGTTTATCTTATGCAATGAAGTCTGAATCCTTTGAAAAGTTCAAAGAGTTCAAGGTTGAAGTTGAAAATACATTAGATAGATAGATTAAAACACTTTGATCGGTTCAAGGTGGAGAGTTTTTGGACTCGGTATTTCAGGACTATTTGATAGAACATGGAATCGATTCCCAACTCTCAGCGTCGGGTACACCTCAGCAGAATGGTGTAGTGGAGAGGAGAAATAGGACCTTGTTAGACATGGTTCGCTCATTGATGAGTTATGCTTCCTTACAGGACTCATTTTGGGGTTTCGCAGTGGAGACTGCAGTTTACATACTCAACTGTGTTCCCTCCAAGAGTGTTACAAGAACACCTCTGGAGTTGTAGAACGGGCGTAAAGCTAATTTACGTCACTTCTACATTTGGGGTTGCCCTGCACATGTGCTTGAGGCTAATCCCAAGAAGTTGGAACCACGGTCGAGGTTATGCCTCTTTGTAGGCTACCACAAAGGTACACGAGGGGGTTATTTTTATGATCTGATGGAAAATAGGGTGTTTGTTTCAACAAACACTACTTTCCTGGAGGAGGATCATATAACGATGCATAGTCCACGAAACAAAGTCGTGTTGTGTGAGCTTTCCAATGAAACTACTGAAACTTCAACAAGAGTTGTTGAAGAGCCTGCTACATCAGCAAGAGTTGTTGATGAGAGTTCATCTAGTAGGTCGGTTCCACCTCAAGAGTTGAGGGAACTTTGACGTAGTGGGAGGGTAGCAAAACCACCCATTCGCTATCTGGGTTTCATGGAAATCCTTGCTATGGTAGCAGATGGCGACATTGAGGATCCATTGTCTTATAAGAAGGCAATGGAGGATATTGACCGGGATGGCGACGTTGATAAATTTGTGTCTACAAGAAGATCATCAACGCTTCAGTAGTCTTCTTAGTGTTGTACATAGAAGATATCCTACTCATTGGGAATGATGTAGGTCTATTGTCTGCAGTTAAGAACTGGCTAGCGACTAATAACTTGTAGAAATACAAGTTATTTATACTGTTTTATTTAGATATTGCGGTTAAAAGAGAGGAAAGTTGCGTCAATTGTAGAGAAATTAGCTAAGAAATACAAGAATTATAAATTGTCGCCAATACACCCACTAACACCATTGCGATGGTAGAAAAGGATGTTCCCATTCTGCCTTGCAGGAAATCAAGTCACCATATGCATTCATGGCTCAAGAGAAAAGATTAACGCATCTACGTCGCATTGCGGCCATCATTCAGTTATGAATAGACGATCAACGCCATGATGTCACATGCGACAATCGATCAAGAGCTAAGCGATTAACGCAACTTCAACTGCATGCAGTAATAAAAATAACACCGCATGCTGGCAAACGATCGAAGATGCAAAAGAGCAACGCAATTGCGGAGGATTCAAACACGTGTACAACTGACCGTTGTGTATTTCTGACGGGATTGATCGCCTAACAGAATAAATATTCATTCCACCATTTCCAGAATTTCCATAACGATAAGTGGGGTCCACAAGTCAGAGAGTCAAAGCTAAGCCTATAAATAGCCTATGAAATTCTATTGGAAAATATACTTGATACGGGCATATTTTGATATTTGTATATTGAGAGAAAGACTGGTCTGAAGAGCCTGATCAGAGAAGATCCGGGAAGATTTAAGAGACAAAGCCGAGAGGTGAGTCACAGGGAAAATCCTTTCAATCCCCGCCATGATGCTCTATACCAAGGTCACCTATCGGATGAGCAAGCCTGAGAGGGGAGCTCTTCCTTCCATTCACTCCATTCACCGGCAAACAAATCCACCGTCCAAATCTGTGTCAAGACGTTGGCACTTTTCTATATTTGTTTCTATCTCTTTATCATTAACTGCATTCAATTTCTTAAATCTCTATCATTCACACCATGTATCAGACGCTAAATATTAGTATTGAATGTCATGATCATTTTCATCTCCATCTTTCTGTCTATTTTCGTTCCTCCATTAATCGCTTTCTCTATGATGTTTTCTGAATCCATTGGTAATTAGCATGAATTAAACAAGTAAATTAATCTATGCTAAGGAAATAAATATGTTTAGCTAAAGCATGCTAGATGGCATCTTCACCTGTGAGAACAGAAGTGAAGATGCCATTCTGCCTATCAAGAGAAGGTTAGAAGAATGCGTTAACTAAAGAAAGAAGTACTTCCAGAGATGGAAGCAACCTTGCGTTCATTGCATCTATCCCTGTTTCACCATAGAGATGTGGGAATACGGTCGATCACCGAGAGGTATACGCCAAGGGAAAGCAGAACCGTATTTATATCTTTAACGCAACTAATAACTTGCGTTGTTTATATTAATTACCTTTTCTATTTCTGTTTCATACATAAAGACTTGCCACCGCAAAACATGACCCTTTTTATAATCTTCACAGTCAGTCTCAAACTCAGTATCATGTATTAGTATCCTGTATCATGTATCACAATAGTTTAGGTTTACTTTTATCGCATTTTATTTCATTAACGTAATTTTACTTTACCGCATGATTTTACTTTACCGCAACTTTAAATACCTGTATAAACACAATCTTTTATTAATTGAAAAACCTCCAGTCGCATATATCACGAATGTAACGCATTAACTACGCAATCCCTATGTTCGACCTCGGATCATTCCAAGAAACTTGCGGTGGAATTATACTTGGTTCCAACGCAAGGAAACTTGTGACAACGCATAGCTACTACAAGCATTCTGTTAATAACGCATACATCTAGAAGTAGTATCATATAAAGTCTGAATAAGCATAACACATCATCCACATTCCACTTCCCTTATTCATCACTGTCCATGTGCTTATTTAGAATCATCGCATAATTCCATGCATTGTGTGACATAAAGATCAAAATTTCAAGTCAACAAGTTTATGAGACCCAATTCCAAATGAAATATTTGAGAGAGGCTCATTTTGTTCTAGGTATACAAATCTTTCAGAATCGTAAGAACAAAGTGCTAGCACTGTTTCAGGCATCGTACATTGACAAGATGTTGTTCAAGTACTCGATGCACGACTCCAGGAGGGGCCTACTGCCGTTCAGGCATGGAGTCCTAAGACACCTCAAGAGGTTGAAGAGATGAGATGAATAAGTCTAACCCAAGCCATTTTAATGTTGCTGAGCAATTTACGAAGGCTCTTACGGCTACAGTGTTTGAGGTTCACTTACGGAGCATGGGTCTATAGGATAACCTGCGGTTGGACTAGGGCAAGTGGGAGATTTTCTTGTACTGGGTTTTTATGCCCTAGTTTATTGTTTTGTACTAATTTTTTGTACACCCTACTTCGCTTTAGGACAAGTGGGAGATTGTTGGGGTTGATGCCCTAAAGTCTCGTGTTTGGTAGTTTGTAAACAGTTTGTACAAACGCTTGTGTTGTTAATATATGATATTTACTTCACATCTTGAATTTTCTCTCATTTGTTTGTTTTATTTGCTTTATCACAAACCAATAAACATAAAATCCTTGGTTATCTATATGTGACTCAAGCATGTATGTGGTGACATACAAGTGGATCATGTCTTGAGTGATAACCAAAATGGTCTGTAGTATGTGGATATAGGAAGGAAACCTTATCCTGGTAACGCTACGGATGTGGCCCGCTTTGTGGAATGGTCACAAGTGTTGTGACTTATCATAGATGGTCTGATCCTGATCATTCGTGAGGGACATGCGAGCGGGGGCGTCCTATACAAAGAGTTTGTATAAGACCTAACCACGAAGTGTCAATGTCTCGTTATATAACACCGTTCATGACAAAGATTTCACTTCACTAGGATGACTATAGGTAACATGACCTCAATCTCGAGTGAGTTGGGAACTTCTGCCATTGAGGGCGGTTCTTTGATTTGTATGGGTGCAAGTGGCCAAGTCGCTGATTCAAACCTACCATTTTGAGGATTCGTCTGATTTGGGAGCTGAGAACTCAGCTACACAAGATGGAATTCACTCCTTCCCAGAGGTAGGGGTAAGTAGATAGATAGCTCCCTTAAGGGCTAATTTCGGGGCTTGAACGATGTGGCGCCACACACCTTCTCTTGGCCTGAGAGGTGTTCACACGTAGTTGGACTATGTTTTATTGTTCATTAGAAGAATTAGCGGTACTTAAGGAGTGAGATGTAACTACCGGGGCGTAACAGTAATTGGCCCAACTGTACTTATGAGCATCTGTGAAGGGTTTTCATACTCATGATTGGTTATATCCGATGGACACAGAAATATATCTGTGGTAAGAAGAGTTCAGCTGTTGGTCTTTAGTGGAATGCCTGATAGTTAACGGATGGTAGATCTCGTGGCTAAAGAGTTTAGTCAGCTATTCACGTACCATTGGAGCTTCGAGCCACAGGTCCATTAGGTCCCCTGGGTAGCTTGGATAAAGTCGAGAACCAGTATTTGGGTTAATTTAAAATGTTCAAATTGACAAGAGGAAGTTCGATTATATACGATATAATTAGACTGGTTAATTATAAATGATATAATTGGCAAATGTATGAGATATATTATTTTGGAGGAAATTAGATATAAATATGATTTATATCAAGTAGAGGAGAAAATACTATAGTAGATATATGATATCAAACTATAGGATATAAATGATTACATTTATTAATTAATTATTTGGTTAATTATAAGATAATTATGCCAATTTTCACGTTCGGACATGGGTTAATGGGCAACATCAGTTATGGTAACCGATGGGTTAAAATGAAAAATGTTTTCATTTTTGAATCATTCAATCGATAGTCCGTCATTCGCTCAAGAGAATTCGAAAGCGCGCTGGGGTTTTGTAAAACGATCGCTCGAGAGACTATACGATAGCTCTTCTCTGCTTAAACAATCGTCTACCTCGCACTAATCGATCGCACACTCTCGCTTACATGATCAGATAGCTTCTCTAAACGATCGTATAGTGTACCAATTTAACTAAACGATCGTACACCTTTTCCTAAACGATCGTTCAGTAAATCCTACATGATCGTGTAGCTCCTCTAGACGATAAGCACTTATGCTATGCTATGCGATAGCATTGTTTTCCCTCCCACTTGCTTATCGCCTACACGATTCGTATTTCCTTCGTCCTCTGCCAAATTCACCAAAGTCCACCCTTTGGGTTTTCACTCCGAGAATACCCGGGGCTCATTAGTGGTGGTGTGGTCCCCGTTGCGATCGTGAGTTCACGTTGATCGTGCTGCTGCAGTCGACGTTTCCGTCGGGCGTTGGTAGATCACTTTGAGGGTTTCGCTGCATTGGAGTTCCGAAGATTGAAGATTGTCTTCAACTGGTATGGAACTTTGTCCCTTTATATTATTTGTTGTTAGTAGCATGCCGTTAGTTAGAGCATATCTGCATAATTGTATGTGTTGAATGTATAATGTTATATTTCGGTCACAGTGAGATTGGAGCGATCTGAACGCACTCATGGAACTCTTAGATAAAAGATCCTTCAAGTTGGTACAGAGTAATCTCAACACAACCAACATTAGCTCTACCTACTTGCACGTGGTAATAACTAAATACCGTCATACCTTAGGTACTAGGATCTAGATACCTTCTTAAAGTCCTTCAGTGTTGGGTTCATCATCATCATCATAAAACTCATTCTTTGAAATAAGCATACTTTGAAAATATAAGTACCTTAAATCATATGCTGAAATCATATTCATCATATAACATGGAAATTATCAACGCATGCCTTATGAACATAAAGAATAGAAGTACTTAAATCATGTTTTCATAAACACATCTAAACTAAGCATTTGTTGAAACTTCTTTGGAAGCTAGTTTGCTTGGAAAACTATCTTAATCATACTTAGAAATGAAAGCAAGTATGAAACTAATCTTTAAAACAAGACATGCGTTTACTAAAGCATTTGAAAAACACTTGATCTTGTCACTCACAACCTTAGGTGTCTTCCCTATGGTTGATAAGCCTTTTCTATTTGCGTATGTCCTGTAAAAATGATAAACACTTTTAGTCAATGCTAATGACTTCCTAATGAGCCTAACACATAAGACCAAGCTTAGCATTTAACCGTGAGTGTCAATCTTTCCCTCAACACATGGCTACTAATGCATGGCATACTTAAGAAATACCTTAGGTTAAATGGTTAGGTGATATGGCAGCAAGTGCTCACCCCTTGCGCCAAACTTCACATGCATATGTGTTGCGTGCCTTGCCTATGCACCAACGCAACTATGTTCGCCTCTTCGCACAAGCCTTGCGCTGACAACCTTGTGCGACCCTTGCAAGCACACCTGGCATAACACCTGGTGCCTAACCTTGTCTTGCGCACGTGTCCACTAGCGCCTTCACCTGGCTAGTCGAGCTGCCTGCTTATTCAACCATAACTTCCATATTCAACTTTGAGCACGAATAACTCTTTTTTTAGACCACATTTTGGAAAATTTCCTTCTACAAACTTGATTAGAAATGTCTTAACTTGCTTACCTTAAAATTTTAGCTTCATATTCTTGGTCAGTCTAGAAACCTTCAATCTTCACACCTTGCTCACAGTCACTCGAGATTTCCACTCGATTTCTTAGGAGTTTCCTTCTGGCAACTCAAGAGCATCAACAAAATTCATCAACCTTCAAATGAACTATGGAAACTCTTATTTTGCACGAGCAAAATGGCTAAATCGAAAGCCTGAAGTGAAAATTTCTTTTATAGTAGAAGCTACATGCCCCAACTCAAACTTTAGGTGCTAGCTAGCCCATTAAATGGATTTAATTTCCCTAACCTCAATAGCTGGCCCGCTCAGGTCGGTGAAAGCTGAAGGCTTTCATTAATCACTAACGCATGGCTCATCCTTCAAACACTCACCAATGCAAGGCTCACCCAGACACATGCACCATACTCGACCAACGCGTGCTTCATCGCCTTCTCATGCCATCGCATAGTCTTGCAGCCATTGCATGGCCTCACTTGCACGCAAGCCTTCGCCCGGCCATCGCATGCACACAATGCCACAGCACCTAAGGCAACCTTTCCCAATGCCACACACGTCCATGCCTTCTAACCTCAACACAAAGCTTGGCCAGCGCATAGTTCTTACTCACGCACGGTCTTATCCTCGACCATCACTTAGCCAGTGCCTACTCCTTGCTTCAATGCAAGTTTTGTGCCCATTCTAACCTACAAAAATGCATATGGCTACCGCACACATTCTTGGTCATCAAGCCTTCAATGCATCTTGGCATCAACACTTATCCAAATTTCCTTTCTTCTAACCATGCTTAATTACACTTAACACCCGAAAGCTTTAAACTTAACACTTAAAACATTTTTTCTTCATTCCTTCCTTTTCAAGCCTTTCCCCTACAAGCATAACACCATCATAAGTCACTTAACACATTAATTAGTAGTGCTTAAGTAGAAAAAGAGGGTTCGAGGTTTACAGTGTAGACCTTTCTAGGGTCATCTTTATATGTGTTTGGGAGACAATAAAACACTAGGTTTGTTCATACCTTTATGGAGTCATCTCTATATGTGTCGAGGCGATAAAAGAACCTTGAGATTTTTTGGACCTTTTCCAGGTCATCTCTATATGTGTTGAGGTGGCAATAAAACACTAAGATTGTTTAAACCTTTCCAAGGCCATTCGTATATGCATTGTGGCTGAAATTGAAGACTATGATTGTTCAGACCTTTCTAGGGTCATCCTTATATTTTTTGGGGTGACAATAGAACCTTAGGGTTTTTTAGAAATTTTTAGGTTCATTTTTATATGTGTCAAGGCGGTAATAGAACCCTAAGATTGTTCACACATCTCTGTGATCATCTTTATATGTGTCAGGGTGACAATAGAACAATAAAACTATTCAGACCTTTATAATGTCATCCTTATATATGTCGAGGAGGGAATAGAACAACTAAGATTGTTCACACCATTCGAGGATCATCCTTATATGTGTCAAGGCTACAATAGAACATTAAGATTGTTTAGATCTTTCTAGAGTCATCTTTTATGTGTTGGGACATCAATTGAACACTAAGATTGTTCAAACCTTTTCAGGATCATGCTTATATATGTTGAGGTGACGATTAGTTTATGCAAAAACCAGTGCAAACTGACAAATCGAAAAATCGGACCAAACTAAACCAAATAGTTTAGTTCATTTTTTTTTAATAAAAATTAGTTCCTCGATTCAATAATTGAACCAACTGGTTTGATTTAGTTCAAAGTTCAAAACCTTAAAAATCTGATATAAACCAATTCAAACATAACTACGAAACCAAAGTTTCACATTCTATTTGAATGTACGCCTTGAGAGATAAAAAATTTTGGAAAGAACCAAAATTCTAGACCTTATAATCATAGGGTCGATGTCCCAAAGCATGTTTAGTTGCAAGAACTTGATCTAAAGCACCCTGAGTAATAAAATCAAGATCGACCCCATGTACCCAACCTAGTTTTAGGGCTCAAGTCGAGTCCCCTTGGATCTCACATCAAAAACAGCTCTCTCAATGTCTGATGGAGTAACTAGATGTTGAATTGAGGATCCAACATTCTCGAACTTAGGCCTCAAGGCCATCAAAAACTTAGAGAGCTCCTTTATACTCTATACTCTAGAAGGCAATTCTATGTTAGAAAAATTCTTCCTAACATATATATACACACACATATATGTACGTACATATATATATATTATTTAAATCTTATGCTAATATCCAAACCCATTAGACCAAGCCCATTCTCAACAGGCTAACACCATCATCCCATCAAATCAGCTAATATTGGTCATTTAGATTTTTTTTTATTGTTATTTTTTAAAACAAACCCTGACTGAAGAAGCATCATATACTCTTCTCTTCTCTTCTCCTAGCCCAGCCATAAGCATTGCCTCATCTCTCTCTAACTTGTTCATCTTTTTACCCATGGATATTCCCTTCTCTTGTCAGGGTCTGATGTATCTCACTCTCATCAATCATCAACTCGTAAGTATTGTTTGCATTTGTTTTGATTTTCTCTCTAACTTCTTCATTCTTTCAATACATGGGTTGATTTTCTCTCCACTTTGTTTTGTTAATAATTGTGTCAATTTTATTCTTATCAACTTCTCCTTTTTCTCTCCACATCGTCATCATTTTGCTACATCAAAATATTTAGGTTTTTTTTACAGCGTTTTTGTGTTTGCTCTCCAAATGGGGAGGATGACAACAATGGTTATAACCAAACCGAATTACCAACTCGTAGTAGGGTGGTTCAGTTCAAACATCCAAACGAATGCGTATTAAATTTATTTAGCTCAACAATATTAAGAACCATGAATTTTGATTTGGTCCATGTGTAACAGTCCACATTTTCAAATACAACTATTATAACAAAAATGTGAAAAATATTACCATAACACAGAAAAAGAAAGCCTCACTAAACTGAAACTCTAAGGCTCATAACCACAAGCTATAATTCATCATCCAAACATATACTTAATCAGTATTTGAAAAATTACAATAAGTTATAAAAATAACAACTATGAACAACTAAAGCTATCAAAGATTCAGTAGAAGCCTATACTCCTAAGCCATGAACAAATTTTTTGTATAAGCTAGAATGCTAATTTTTTGATAGAGTGTCAGAACTATTACTTTTACTTTCATCCAAAAAACAAAGACGAGTATAAAAAAGCTCAGTAAGCAACTTTCACAATAAGTTCATAATACATTTTCTTCAAAACAAAACATATTGAACCATAGAAGTTCAATCAACAAAATATTGTTTCCTTTTTTAATCCATTGCTGGAGAAAATTTAACCTTTTGGATAAATAGTTTTTCAGTTTTTAATCTTTCAGTCAAAGTCTATCAATACTTTCAAATAGTCTTTCAAGAAAACTAAAACATTCGAACAAAATTTCAGCACCATTAAAAATAGAAAGTTTGTGCTTTTTAAAACACAAATCTTTCAATACTTCAAGCTTTTAGTCGGTCAATACTCTACAACTTTTAGTAATTCAAAACTTTCAAATGCAAAGAAGGAAAAATGTATAATTGAAGTAGCCTAGCAAAAATGGTTACCCATGTCTAACACTATCAAAATTAGTTATCTGTCAGTAACATCAGCAAAAATGTCGATTAACAATTGGCCAAAACAACAGAAATGTTGTTTAGCAACCAACCAAAATAGTAGAAACTACTAAAGTGTGAAGTTATGTGAAAGAATGTCAAATCACAAAAATGTGCCTTCTCACAAATAAGCTTTAGTCAGAATAGATACTGCCAATTCTAGATTTGACTACAACAAAATACCATACAATCCTTGAAACATATAAATTTGCATATATACAAACATTTGAGACAATTTGGGTATCTTAGGCCAAAATGAAAGTATGAAAATATATACAAAGTAAAAAGTCATTTTATGAACCAAATGCATATATTCATCGTTAACGCTTAAATTATTGCTCAAATTGCAATACTTTCAAATTTTCATCTTGTGCATAAATTTCGAAAAGGGACATTTGTTGAAGAAATTTTGGCCATCCAAATTCTACCATCACAGCAAAAGCCGATTTATTAATGGGGCCAGACTAATAAATGACAAACAAAAATTGTCACATGTCTCTTTTGTACCCATCTAATAACAATGATAGGTTGATCAAATTTAACGATGTTTAAGTCTAAAACATGATCAATAAATTAAGCTAGAGGTTTGATTGGGCCTTAATCATAAATTAGATCAAGTCGATTATTGAAAGTTGCTCAAGTCTAAAGTCCAACCTAGTTCAAGCCTATGGTGAAAATTTGGGCCAAAGAGAAGACTAGGTCCAAGTACAACTTTAGTTCAAGTCCAAACGCAATTAGGCCCAAGTGAATGTAAGACTCATTGAAAACCTCTCTATAGATAAAGGCCTCAACCCTTCATTTTGGGATGTTGGAAAACTTGACTAGGAAATGTTGAAGTTCTGGAAACTTGAAAATTGAAGCTCTGAAGCCTTCAAGACTCTGAAGCTCTAATTGACTTCAAGAGTATAACCTTATGAAGATTAAAGACTTGGAAGACTAAAAATTTTTTTCACAAAAATTTAGACGACTTTGAAACTCTAGTCGATCTCAAGAATACAATCTTCTAAAGATTGAAGACTTGGAAGACTAAAACTTCCTTCAATTCCAGAAAACTAAAGTTTTGATCGTTCTCTAGTTTACCATTTCCTAAAAATTGAGAACTTAAGAGTTTAAACTTCATTTAACGTTTGAGAGAAAGCATCAAAGAAAAATATGTTAGAGATTATACTTACTTATACTATAGATCAATACAAATACAAGTTCGTTCAATGAATCGATTTCTTTTTTTGAAAATCTCTTCGAATAATTACTAAGTGTAAGGATTGTATTATTACAAATTTAAAAATATATGTACTAAATTTATTGTTGCAATATAATGTTCGAATAATTACTAAGTATAAGAATTGAATTATTACAAATTTAAAAATACATGTACTAAATTGTTACAATATAATGTTCGAAAACTAAATTGTTAATTGTGTACTCACATAATTTATAGTGTTTCTTAACCTTTATGAAATGATAAGAAACCTTTTGGTGCAAGTAATATAAAAATCTGCCATCGAATTTAAACCTAATATAAATACTAGACACTAGTTGAAAATAAATAAAACAAAAGGTTTAATTTTAGTATTTAAACTTTAAGATTTGTGTATGATTGAACTCTGAATCTTAATTTTATTGTAGCTAAATGAGAATAATAATAATCTAAAGCTTCAATTATTATAATGAAAGATCCAAATATTAGGTGGAATATGATAGCTCACTCCACCTAAGATAAATTGGGGTTGAAATACTCCCATAATTTTTAGAAAAATGATAAGAAATACCTAAAATATCCAAGATTTATACAAATATTTTATTTTATTTTATTTTATTTGCTGAATTATTCTGTAAGATTCTTTCCTTCTCTGTCAATATTTGTGTTATTTCATTAAATCTATATTCTATTTAAATTAGGGTTTTGTACCGTTGTAATAATAAGAGAAGGGGATAAAATATTCTCACACGTATCAGAGCATCAAACAAAAAAACCCTAACCCTAATTTTAGCAATGTCGCCGTCGCCACCGTCGTACCCAACCTCATCTGTCGACGCAGCTTTTGTACCCAGCCGCCGCCACTGCCGATCTGCGCGTTTTCCTCATCGCCAACTTGTGATCATCAGTCTTGACTATTCACCGATTCGTGCGTTCTCGCCTGTTTTCCACCAATTTTGCCTACAACCTCAGATTTACGCGAGTGGAGGTGTTTTTTCCCACGTTTTTATCTCAGATCTACTAGTCGGTGCCACCAAACGACTTCCTTGTCTCTTTAGACATCGTCAATAGGTTTTCTGCCCACATTCTCTCAGATTTTGTCTTCCCATTCGTGAAAATCCTTGCTTTCTTCTGGTGAGGTTGCTATATTTGTGAGTTATTATTTGTTTTTTCCTCTTTTTTTGGTTAGTGGTGTTGTTAAGATCCAACAGCATACAACATGTCCGAAGAAAATCATCGATGGCCAAAGTTTCTGACCATCGCCAACTTCCAAATGTCCAAATCACCACAGTTCGACTTAATGGAGACAACTTTCTTAGTTGGTCCCTAAGCGTTCAGATGTATATTCGTGAACAAAAGAAGATTGGATATCTTAGTGGTAAAAAAAGGCACCAACTAAGACAGATTCGTTGTTTGCTACTTGGGATGCTGAAAATTCCACGGTCATGATGCGGTTTGGTCAATTTCGTGAATGTGGATATATGTTCCAATTACATATGTTATTCTACCGCAAAGGACTTATGAGACAATGTCAACCAAATGTTTCAGACCTTGACAATCAATTATGAGTACTCGAGTTGAATCTCGAGATAGGTGATATCCGACAAGGAGGAGATATGATTACACAGTATTTTCACAAACCGACAAGAATTTGGCAAGACTTAGATATTTTTAAAAATTATGAACGAAAATCGACTAAGGATCAAGTACACTACAAGAAGGTAGTGGAGGACGGTCATGTTTACAAATTTCTCACTAGCGTCATTGATGAATTCGATGAGGTAGAAGTAGAGTTACTAGTAGAAAATCTCTCTTCTCCATCAATGAAGCTTTTTCTGAGGTTTGCAGGGAGGAAAGTCGTGGAAGTGTTATGTTGAGCAAAAAAAGCACAGACTCTGATGAAACATCTAATATGATGATTGAAGCCACTACCAATAAGGCTTCCTTGCCACCAAACAAACCCCGAGTATGGTGTGATCATTGTAACAAACCCCACTATACTTAGACCTATTGCAAAATCCATGGAAAGCCTACAAACTGGAAGAACAACAAGCCAGGTGACAAAGGTAACAATCAATCCCCACCTCCCGTTGCTAATAGTGCCAACTCCAATCCATTTAGTAAAGAGCAAGTTGATCAACTCTTGAAGCTATTAAAGATCAATTCGCCATCGAGTAATCCTAGTACTTCCTTGGCACAAACAAGCAACTGTCGAGATTTTTCTTGTCTTAGTTCATCTCCTTGGATCATAGATTTTGGAGCCTCAGATCATATGAATAATACATCTCACCTTTTTTTATTCATATTCTCCTCTATATAGCACTGAGAAAATTCGACTTGTAGATGGTAGTTTCAATTCTATTGCAAGAAAAGAAACTATTTATTTGACAAAAAAAATTACATTACACTCTATGCTCCATGTCCCTAAATTAGCCTGTAATTTATTATTTGTGAGTAAATTTTCTAAAGACACTAACTGTCATATCATTTTCTCTACAACTCACTATTGGTGTCAGGATTAGGACTTGAGGGGAGATGATTGGACGTGCTAGTCTACTTGATGATCTTTACTACTTTGATGACTCTCTGACTATTGACAAAAAAGTTTAGAGCTTAAGTTGTGTTAGTTCTCCCTTTGTTCAAGAATCAATTATGTTATGGAATTTTAGACTAGGACATCCAGTTTTTTTTTATTTGAAGTTTTTGTTCCTAAACTTATTTAAAGGGATTGATTGTTCAAATTTTCAATGTGAAACTTGCATCTTTGCTGAAAATCATTGGATCCCATATTTACCAACACCTTACAAGGCCTCTAAACTGTTTTACTTAATCCCTAGTGATGTTTGGGGTTCGTCAAAAGTTTTGGCTCATGGCGAAAAATGTTGGTTTGTTACATTATTGATGATCACACTCGATTAACGTGGGTTTACTTGTTTATAAAGAATCAATTTCAAACTGAACTAAGCATTCTACACTTTGATAATGGGACTGAATACTTCAATGAATTTCGGAAAAGGGTATTTCTCATCAGTCCACCTATCGTGATACTCCCCAATTAAATGGTATTGTTGAACGGAAAAATAGGCATTTACTTGATATTGCTCATGTTATTATGTTTTATATACATGTTCCTTAGTATTTGTCGGGTGATGCAGTTATCATGGCTGCCTACCTTATAAATCGAATATCTTCTAAAATCTTGGATTTTAAAACACCTTTAAATCAATTTTAAAACACCTTTCAATGTAATCCCCAGTTTTTCTCGGTCTAAACTTGATCCTAAAGCTCTTAAGTGTATTTTTCTTGGATACACCTATGATAAAAAGGGATATGAGTGTTTTTACCCTCTCACTAGGAAATACATTGAAAGTATGGAAGTGATGTTTTTGGATAAAAATCCTCTTCAAGGGGAGATATCCAACTTTGAAGATAATTTTTGGGATAAATCTCCACTTCTTTCTGTCATCTATCCCAAAAGTCATACTCTCGTAATGCCAAACATGGGAAATTCAACTTCAGGGGGAGAAATATTTTGAAAAGATCTCACTGATCGACATCCTGAACTTTAAGATTTATACTAGAAGGGCATTAAATCAAAATAATCAAGATCAACGAGGTATGTGGCATGAACCCACTCAAATGCCTTGACGTATACGCTGAAAATTTAGGTAATCCTCCTTCTATTCTCATTTTCTCATCTTCTCAAAATCCCTTGTCTGATCTTGATATTCTGATAGCCCATAGGAAATATATTCGTTGGTGTACTAAATACCCTATTGCAAACTACCTCTTTTATCATAGATTGTCTAATGATTATAGAGCTTTCACCTCTAGGATAACAAATCTATTTGTGCCAACGAATGTACAAGAAACCTTGAATGATCCAAATTGGAACTTAGCAGTTATGGAAGAGGTGAGTACTTTAGAAGAAAATGGCACGTGGGAAGCATCCAAAAGACAAGAAAATAGTAGAATGTAAATGAGTGTTCACTATAAAGTGCAGAGCTGATGGGAGCGTTGAAAGATACAATGTGAGGATGGTTGCTAAAGGCTTTACACAAGCCTATGGGATTGATTATCATGAAACATTTTTCCCTGTTGCAAAAATCAAATCTATTAGAGTGTTGTTATCTATCGCAGTCAATTTTGATTGGCATCTTTATCAGCTTGATGTAAAAAAAATGTCTTCCTTAATGGTGAGTTTGAAGAGAAAGTATTTATGAACTTACCACTAGGTTTTGAAGCCAACCTTTGGAACCAACAAAGTGTGCAAGTTAAAGAAATCCCTCTATGATCTTAAGCAATCTCCTAGAGCGTGGTTTGGACATTTTGAGAAAGCAGTGACAGATCATGGGTTTTGTCAGAATCAAGCATATCACACCATTTTCTACAAACATACTAGTCATCATGATAAGATGGTTGTTTTAATAGTCTATGTTGATGATATCATCCTCACAGGTAATGATGAAGCTAAGATGGACAACTTGAAGGGCAAACTAGTTAATGAATTCCAAATTAAAGACCCGAGAACCTTGAAATACCTCTTAGGGATGGAATTTGTTAGGTCAAAACAAGATATCCTCGTTAATCAAAGAAAATATGTCATTAATTACTTGAAGAGACGGGCTTACTTAGTTGTCGTACAATAGAAACTCCTATTGAACCAAACTTAAAATTGCAAGCTGCAAATGATACAAAGATAAAAGACAAGGAGAAATATTAAAGACTCGTGGGAAGACTTATTTATCTATCTCATACTTGTCCAAATACTGCTTTTGCTGTTAGTATGGTGAGCTAGTTCATGCATGCTCCAGGGCCAACCCACTTTGAAGTTGTCTACAAAATTCTAAGATATTGAAAAGGGACTCAAAGAAAAAGGGATACTATTTAAGAAGAATGGTCATTTACATGTGAAAATTTACATTGACACTAATTGGGCAGGTAGTACCACAGATAGGAGATTGACTTCTGGCTATTGTTCCTTTGTTAGGAGCAAAAAACAAAATGTGGTAGCCAGGAGTAGTGCTGAAGCAAAATTCAAGGCTTTAGCACATGGCATTTATAAAGGTATGTGGATAAAAAGATTATTGGAATAATTGAAATTTATCCAGGTAAGCCTATACGGGTTTACTGTGACAATAAGGCCGCTATCTCCATAGCAGACAATCTAGTCCTACATGATAGGATAAAATACATAGAGGTTGATAAACATTTTATAAAGGAGAAGATTGATACTAGAGTGATATGCATTACCTATCTTCTTACATAGAACAAATTGCTGATGTTCTGACAAAGGGGCTTCTAGAATTACAATTCGACAAATCGATTAGCAAGCTGATAATGGAAGACATTATAAATCTAGCTTAAGGAGGAGTGTTGATTTATGCAAATATTTTATTTTATTTGGTTTTATTTGCTGTAATTATTCTGTATGATTCTTTCCTTCTCTGTCAATATTTCCTTATTTCATAAATCTGTATTTTATTTATATTAGGGCTTTGTATACCCTTGTGATAATAAGAAAAAAGGGAGAAATAATTTCACAAGAATTGTCTAGGCTATCAATAATATTGCAAAAGTAGGCTTTTTTTTATTTTTTTTATTTATTTTTTTTTTTTTTTAATGCATGTCAATTACACAAGTCATCTGTGGTATGGGAGGAAGTTGAAGATTTTCTGTTACACATGATATCTTTTTTAGTTTTTTTGATTATGCATCTATTTTGTTTTTTGAAATTTGTTATATTTTCAAATTAAGAAAAGAGATAGATTTGGTAGTTTTATTTTTTATTTATTTTTTTTTATTTCTTTAAATTTTTTTGTTTAGATTATGTTTTGTGTATTTTGGTTTCCTAATTTTACCACATGTATATATTTGTATTTACAGCCTAATCTTCTTAAATTAAGATAATTTTAAAAGATTCCTCAAAAAAGCTTTAATATTTGCATGTAAAATCATCATTATTTTGATATTGAAAGTGAATAGGGTATGAATCTTCTACGGTCCTTCATACTTTACTTTAGACGTTTATGGCACAATTTAGCTCCCATAGGGTCCATATTTATTGAACATTAGTTTTACTTATATTTGTGCATATATATGTAATGATAAATTGATCACCTTATTAAGTTGTGAGTTTGTGAGTTTGTGAGTTTAGGGATATCCGGAAAAATTAGCTATTATTAAGACTTGTTTCGTAACCATTTTGTTTTTTAAAATTAAGCCTATAGATACTATTTTCACCACAAAATTTCTTCTTTTATTATCTACTTTTCACGGATGGTTTTAAAAAACAAAGCTAATTTTTGAAAAGTCAAAAAACTAACTTCCAAAAAATTGTTTTTATTTTTAGAATTTGGATAAGAATTCAACCATTGTAATTAAGAAAGATACAACTTTGTAAGAAATGTAGATGAAATAGACCTAATTTTCAAAAACAAAAAACTAAGGTCATGTTTGGTAACATTTTGTTTTTTATTTTTGTTTTTGAAAATTAAGTCTGTTTTATCCACATTTCTTATAATGATTTGTATTTTTCTATTGAATTCTTAGCAAAATTTTAAAAGCAAAAATAACTTTTTGAAAACTATTCTTTTAGTTCTCAAAATTTGTCTTAGATTTTTAAACCATCAGTGAGAAGGAAACAAATTTGAAAGTGGAAGTAGTGCCCATGAGCTTAATTTAAAAAATAATAATAAAATAAAATCAAAAAATAAAATGGTAATCAAACGGGGCTTAAATTTTTATTTACCCATTGGATTATTAGCGTTTTTGGTTACATATAGTTTTTAGTAGGCTACACTTACATTTATGCATATACACTTTCCCATATTCCACTTTAATTTTTCATTTTATTTAACCATATTTTTACAAGAAATGTAATGGGTTAATTGTTGTTCATTGTCCATATTTTATTAAACAAAGATGGATAGAATTATTGAATAAAAAAGTTTCAAAACAAAAATAGTAATCATAAACATATTATTTAGAGTTAAAAAAACTGCATTAGATACTCAAACATATCAACTCAACCTTACACATGAACTCCACATAAATTTCACAGACATATGAACATGTCCTATCTCAACTCAACATCCCAAACAGTCCATAAATGTTTATCTATGTCTCATGTTTTTTTAGAAATATTAAGAAACACTCAGATTTATTGAATATTAGTATGATTTTACATGCATTTTTATATATAAATCATGAAATTCATCCCTACACTAAGTTTTGCGTCTTTGAGTTTTGGGATAGATGTGAAAAAATTAGCATTTGTTATATTTTATCTGCCCTTGGATTGTTTGTTAGTTTGCTCCAAGCACAATCTATGTCCTCTAGGGTTCTTGTATATAATAGAAAACACCTACATTTATTGGCATTAGTATCATTTAAATGTTTTATTATATATGCATCCATGAGTTTGTGATGCACTTTAGCAATTATGCAATTGCATATTCTAAATTTATTAATGTGTTTGTTAGCTAAAATGTCCCATGGAGGATAAATTATTTTTTTAGTTTTCAAATTTTGAAGAATATGTATATTTAGTAATTGAATTTTCAAACGTATCTTTTTCGTTCTTGAATTTTTAAGAATAGATACATTTGATCCCTGAGTTTTCAAAATATATCTTTTTAGTTCTCAATTTTTTAAGAATATGTTTAAAAGGTCTCTGAACTATATTTTATTTTCATTTCTTTATAATTATATGAAATTTTGAATTATAAAAATATTTCTAAAAAATCATTTTAGAGAGAAGAGGTAATTTTTAAGAAATTAACTTTTTAATTTGAAATATTAATAAGGAAATTACAATATAGATCTTTTAAATCTATTTTTAAAATTTTAAAAATTAAAAAAGTATATTTTAAAAATTTAAAGACCAACTGAACTTATTTTAAGAAAACTCGAGATTGAAAAGATATATTTTAGAAATTCAGAGATGAAACGTATATATTTTTTAAAATTCGGAACTAAAAAGGGAATTTTTTTTCAAAATAAAGAAAGGCACAAAAACAAAAAGATAAAAAAAAACACACAAAATGCCAAATCGTGATAGTAACATCGTAAACGTTGGCATGCATATGCAACTAGCAAAAGATTGGTGGGAAGAAGCAGGGCAGCGATGGAGAGTGGAAAGTTACCGATTCTCAGAATTCGCGTCGTGAAATTCCTAATTCAATCTGCTCATGTGAATCTTCCTTCACTCTCAACAATCTTTTCTTCTTTGTTTTCTTCTTAAATTTTATTTTAAGTTCGCATAATACAACGCTGAAGTACAGCAAATTTCAGATTCCAATTTTTTGGAAACTTTTTTCCCCAATTTCTAGTTCTAATTTTACTTACTTTTGTTTCTGCTTTGAATCTATTTTCTTACAAGGATCTTGAAGTGGCTCCAATCGTCAAATATTCTGCGTTGTCGCTTTTCGCTGATAGATTCTACCGATCGCTTTCTGGGTAATTTTTAGCACTTTCTAGTTCTTGACGCATTCGATTTTTGGAACCATTTAGATGAATAAGTAGTATCTAGTTTAATGCGTGCATAATATGGTTATAGGAATGTGAAGGGCATCATCGAACGGAGCACTATTGTTCGATTCTACTAGTGTCGTTGGTTTAATGTTATGAATGTTACTGTTGTTTGAATTAGGTTTGGAATTGTTATCATTTCCTGATTAACAATTTGGAGAAATTATATATTTCTTTGAACGCCTCTGGCTTTGCTTTTGAGAAGATTGCTGCTTATCTAGTGATAATTTTACCTAGCATTTGTCTAATGAAAATTTTCCATCTCTATTAGGAGTTTGAAAAATAGTGTTTTGTTGCTTTTCTAAGCATGTTTGGAAGTATACTAATTCAAGGCGAGTAATTCTAAAATAGTTAAAATCATTTTTGTCATTTTCAATATCACTCAAAACATGCTTTAAATTATTCAAAATGAATTTTAGTAGTATGAAGAAAGTGATTAAAAGTGTAAAATTAAACATTGAATTGATTTTAAGTGATTAAAAGTGTGTTTTGGAGTAATTTTAAACATGAAAAAGTGATTTTCACCGTTAAAAAAAATCACTCCCAAACCTTTTTTTAGAGGTTTTTTATCTTTTGCGGTTCATTCTTGTTAGTTTTTTGGTTTGATGTTTCTCTATGTTTGGCCTGATTTGTCTTGGTTCAGTTTGTCTCTTAGTTTCTTAAGGGACTATCTCCCTTAGTTTCTTTTTGGCCTGTGGTCTTCAGTTGTTGTGTTTGTCTTCTATTTGGAGATCTTGTATTTTGGAGCACTTCATATCTATGAAATTTTTTGTTTCCATTTTAAAAAATGAAAAAAAAAAAATCATTCATAAATATGCACTAACTGCTTCTTCTGAAAGCACTTTTTAGTACTTTTTAGCATTTTAGACTTCTCAAGATCACCTTTGATTTTCTAACGAAATGCTGGGAAGATTTAAGTACTTTTGATTGGTTAGAGTTGCCATCCAAAAGTCATACTCACCTTTTAAGCATTGCTATTTGCTTCAAAAGATTCACCACCTGCAGCAATGACTCAAGATATTGGCTTCTGCAACCAATCACAGAAAGCAATTTGCAGTTATTTGCACTTGCTTCCTTATGGATATCTAGCAAAGTTGGTTCTTCTTTCTCCTCCTTCTGAAGATTAGTGCCTTACTTTTTCATGAATACAACTATACTAATTTTTTTGCAGTTGCACACTTCTCATCCTCTTTCTATAAAACTTCTGAAGTCTTTTGGGGATAAGATGATTAAAGAACAACACTTCATGACACGGGATTTATTGGATGCAGTAAGTTGCTGTTTCCATAGTGGTTTTAGAATTTCTTTCTCTTGCAGTCATATCCCTACCTACTGATGATGAAAGTTCTGTAGGAGGTCCTATTCATGCAGGTATTGCTCATGATCCAAAGATGTTTCTTACCTCATTCTAGTTGGGTCCAGATGATATATGTTTATCTTCTATAGATATTGAAGTTCGAGATTGGTACTGCGAATATCACTTTTATATTTCTTGAGGAACTTCTTATTCAATTGAAGTAAGATTTTTTGCTAACTCTCCCAAATCGACTGTCATTTAGTCTTGGATAATTGCCATCGGATTGTTCTTGGCTTCTTTTTAGTTTTTATCTTCCTGGTACTAAATTCAGGAAAGTAGCAAAAGTTGGGGAGCTTGTGAACTGGGAAGCATGCATGGACGTAATGGATCTACTATATGAAAAAGAGGAGACATCTGTGTTTTACAGTTCTCCTTATTCTTTAGCTGCTGCCATCTTGGTACGTATTTTTAGGAATGAAATCAGAACGTTTCTAATTATTCATTAACTCCCTCTCCCCCTCATGTGTGTAGGTTGCTTCATATCTCATCACTGTTCCAGTTCAAGAATGGGAATTTCCAGTTATTCCCTGGGGTAAGTTGCATTTACAATTCATCTCCCCTTTTTGTTAAGCATGGATAGAACTTTGAAAGTAAAAACAAAAATAGCTTTTACTCGCACCTTTGTCCGTCTACTTATGCCCAAGTTCCTTAAGACTACTCTCAGAAGAATGCAAGCACAACGAACAAACAACCACACAATTAGCCAACAGTAGGATTCACCAAAATTTTCCTTTCCTCTGACAGCTCACTACACAAGAGAACTATTGTGTGAGTGAGATGCTTATACAAGTTGGAGCTCTCCCATTTCGTACGACAATCTCTCCGCTAAAATCTCCAGATTTCTAGGGAGGTTGGTGAATACAAGGTCAGACTATCTACATTTAGTAAACCTACTTCCTGAAATTTGAGCACCAAGTCTTTTGACTTTGCCCATTTTATTCTTTGCCCAAGTCTTCTTCCTATCCTTGAGGGATGTTTTGACTTGGAATCTTGCTCCCCACTCCAAGTGCTTTCATTAGAGTTCCTATTCCACCAGCACTCAACCAAATTCCACCTAGATGCATGCCCCAAACATAACCAACGTTTGACCCCTGGGTGTTGCGCATTCACTCACGCTTGCTAGTGTATGCTTGCTGTGTCATCTTTCTGGTCGTGAGGATGTTGGCCACCCATCTGCGTTCCCCTAAGGTATGCGTCTCCTCTATACATTTTTTTCACCGCTTGGCCTTGTCTTTGTTCTCTAGTGTGTCGTCTCACACATCGTGCCATTGGCTCATGCAAGGGTCGCCAAGCCTAGCCACATGCCTCAAGACTAAGGGTTTAACAAACGGTATACACTAAGGTTTAAGAGAATCAAAATTATATTATTCCATTCACCGAAGATTTATGTATATACAAGTATACTAGAGTAACCTAAGTAAGAGAAGGTTAAAAGACAGGAAAGGACAATATGACAAGGATATTTACAATGATATAGTAATACTAATATTAGCATTATAATACTACCCTTCAAGTTAGAGCATACATGTTAACCACTCCCAATTCGTTATAGAGATAATCAATATGTGCTAAGTTCAACACTTTTATGAAGATATCTCCTAACTGTTCTCCGGTCTTCACATAGTCGATGGATGTCAATCCTTGCTAAATTTTCTCATGTACAAAATGGTTGTGTTTAGTCCTCTCATAAAATATTGTATTAGATGCAAGTGAAGGGTCCTTGATTATCACACTATAATTTGGTTGGTGTTGTGATATCAATTTCGAATTCAATACGAAGTTGATATATCCAAACAAGTTCACAATAGACTGTCATTGCTTTATATCCTGATTCAACACTTGAACTTGATACCACATTTTTGCTTCTTACTCTTTTAAGAAACCAAAATACCATACCACCAACAAATACAAAATATAAATATCTTGAGGTCGATCTTTATTCTTCCTTAGATCCTGCCCAATCAATATCTAAGAAGAATTCGATGTTAGTATGACCATAAACATTCAATGTTCGAGTTCTCTCGACTCCTTTGCCTTACACCGATGACCCACTGTATATGTTTCTTCGCACCAAAAACACCCTTTTTTCCTTTTGCGATTGGAACTCAACATTCGTCAATTGTCACATCAAACCATCCCATTTGGCCCTTAGCACAGTTGCCTCTCTCAAAGTGATTGTGTGCATCAGAATAGTCTCTGTTTGCTTTGTGCTATCCTTTTTATTTAGGGCTAAGTACTTGGGCTTTACCTCCATTCTGGCTTCGTGACTGGCCTCAGCCCAAGTCAACTCACAGTCTTCTTCCCCCTGGGCTATTCAGATGCTTGCTAGCCCAACAGGCTCCCAACATTTCCACCTCATATATAATTATAGGATCCAACCTGTTCACGAAGGTATTTCTCCAGAACCTCATTGGTTAAATGCGATAAAGGCTCCACTAACTTGTCAAACAAGTTTCGATAAGCTTCAATGGTGGTCTCATGTTTTATTTTCAAGAGCTGACCACACACGGTGCCTTGCGAGGCAATTGGAATTGCTCAAGTAGCTTCATTTTCAAATCCTTAAATGATTCCCTTTCCTCTTTTAGACCAATACCAGTCTAGCCCTACTTCCTAAAAACTAATCACAAATACAGTTAATTTCTTAGAATTAGTGAGTTTACGGATTTGGGAATACTTATCGTCGCAAAAAAGTGATAGGAAACTGATCTTTTAAAAGATATTTATCGATTAAGTGAGTTGACACAATCGCACAACATAACTACTAAACGATGAACTTGCTCTTTATTAAACGATGAGTGTCAATTCAACAACTATACGATCGCTTACTATTGCTACGCGATCGCTTACAAACACTAAACGATCATTTACATTCACTACACGATTGCTTACAAACTCTACATGATCACTTACTAACGCTATACGATCGCTTATATACACTACGCGATCGCTTAACAACACTACATGATCGCTAAAGCTCTTCTACACGATCACCTAGTAGATGAAGTAGGCGATGAGCGGCACTCCTCGACTGATTCTACACGATAGACTTTCTCGAACTCCCACCCTCGAGAGCTCACTTCCCTTACTCAAGATATTCAATCTTCTATGCCTTCTCTTTTCGTTTCTTTCTTCTTTTAAACCCCAACTTCCCTCAACAGAATTGAAAGTAGTTTAGCTGTGGTCCCTAACCTCCTTAACCGACTCAATCGCCAATTTTCTCTATTCTTTCTTCTTTGATATTGCAGTATAATTGGAGGCCTATCATTACCCCTCCACCTTTACCTTGTCCTCAAGGTAAAATTCTGGAAATTGATTATGGAAATCATCCAATACCTCCCAAGTTGCCTTATGCTCTGGCAGTCCTTTCCACTTCACCAAAACTTCACGTCCTCGATGTGACAACCCTGGTCGAGAACTCCATACAACCTTTGGTTCAGGTAGCCAAGTATGATTTTCATTGACTAAAGGATCGACAGATGATTTTCCCTCTGGCTATCCAACCACCTTTTTGAGTTGCGACACATGAAAAACTAGATGGATCAACACTGTTGATGGAAGCTCTAACTTGTAAGCTACTAATCCCACCATGTCAATCACCTGATATGGCCCATAATACTTGGGTGTGACATAATACTTGGGAGATAATTTCACATACCGCTTTTGCCGAACTGAAATTTGGCGATAGGGACACAACTTCAGCCATACCCAATCCCCAACTTGAAATTCTATATCCCGTCATTTCCTATCTGCAAACTTCTTCTTTTTCTCTTGAGCCACCCTCAAATACTCCTTACGTACTCTCAGTGCAGCATCCCGGTCTCGCATTTGTTGGTCCAAAGTCGCATTCACAGTGCAATCATCCCCATAGTAAATCAACACTGGGGGTTGACGTCTATACACAATCTGAAAAGGGGAAAAGCCAGTGGAAGCATTATACGTAGTATTATATCAGTATTCCGCCCAATGCAACTAGTTAATCCATTCTTCAGGACACTCCCCACAGAAGCACCTCAAAATACATTTCCACACTACGGTTTACCACTTCTGTCTGACGACTGAGGATGATATGTTGTGCTGCGATAGAGCTTAGTACCCGACAGCCGGAACAACTCCTATCAGAAGTGACTCACAAACACCTTGTCTCGGTCCGAGACAATTGACTTCGACACCCCGTGCATCTTTATTACTTCTCTACAAAATACATTTGCTACAACATCAACGTTCAGAGGATGTTTTGAAGGCAAGAAATGAGCATACTTGCTCAATCTATCGACTACCACTAAAATCACATCATACCCCTTGGCCTAAGGTAATCCTTCAATGAAATCCATCGATATGTCAGCCCATACAACATCAGGAATAGGGAGTGGCATTAATAACCCTGCTGGTGACAAGTTCATCAATTTATTCTTCTGGCAAACCACACATTTTTCCACATACTTCTTAATAGCTCTCTTCATTCCTTCCCAATACAGCTCTCCAGATATTCTCTTGTATGTCCTCAGGAATCCCAAGTGGCCACCAAACACAGAGTCATGATATGTATGCAAGATTGTAGGTATCAAAGACGAGGTATTGGAAAGTACTAACCTCCCTTTATACTTCAGCACGCTCTGATGGAGAGAAAAATTTTGTACTCTATCCTCCTTCCTCAGTACTCGGCCTTTAATTCTTTGTAACCGATCATCTTGCTCTACTTCCTTCTGAATTACAGCCCTATCAATTAAAGTAGGGGCCGATAACTGGGCCAAATGAGCCTCCATCTTCACTCTGGATAGTGCATCCACGACCCCATTCTCTAATCCGAGACGATAGACTACTTCAAAATCATAACCAAGCAATTTAGCTACCCATTTTTGATGTTGCGGCTATATCGTCCTCTGTTCAAGTAAAAACTTCAATGCTTTCTGATCCGTTTTGATGACAAATCGTCTTCCTAACAAATAAGGTCCCATCTCTGCACGACCATGACAACGGTTAACAACTCCCTCTCATATACCTGTTTCGCATGGTCTCTCAATGATAGAGTATGGTTGTAAAAAGCTACCTGTCATCTCTACTACACTAGCACCGCACCTATGCCATACCTCGAAGCATCGGTCTCTACCTCAAAGGGTATGCTGAAATCAGGTAACTAACATGGGTAGTGTTATCATAGTAGTTTTAAGCTTCTCAAAAGCATACTGAGCATCCTCTATCCATTGAAAAGTTCCTCCTTTCACAATATGTGTCAAAGTAGCCGCTATACTGCCATAGTTTTGTACGAACCTTCGGTAATAGCCAGACAATCCCAAGAACCCCCACACCTCCTTCATTGTTTTAGGCATCGGCCACTCCAACATTGCCCTCACCTTCTCCGGATTGACCTCCACCCCTTGCTTTGAAATGATATGCCCTAAATATTCCACTCTATCTTTTGCAAACTGACACTTCTTCTTATTAGCATAAAGTTCATGTTCCCTTAATACTGATAATACCACTTCTAGATGCTGCAAATGCTCTCCTAGATTTCTACTATACACAAGTATATCATCAAAGAATACTAACACAAAATGGCGTAAGTAAGGCCTGAATATATTATTCATCAGTGCTTGAAATATGGAAGGTGCATTAGTTAAATCGAAAGGCATTACAAAAAATTCATAATGGCCTTCATGTGTCCGGAAGGCAGTCTTCTCAACATCCTGCGGATTCGTCCTTATTTGATGATAGTCTGACTTCAAATCCAACTTAGAGAAGAGAGCAGCTCCATTTAATTCGTCAAAAAGTTCTTCCACCACAAGAATTGGAAATTTGTCTGGAATGGTGGCAGTGTTGAGAGCACGGTAATCCACACAGGGCTAGAGTAGGGGTTGGTGCTTGATCTAATGATGTCCGAATCTAACATTTCTTCGACCAATTTCTCCATCTCAGCCTTCTGATGCTATGCATATCTGTATGGATGAATATTTAGTGGACTGGTTCCTTCCTTCAAGTGAATATGATGCTCTATACTCCGATGAGAGGGCAACTCCTCTGGCCATTCAAATATGTCCTGAAACTTGTTTAACAGGATTGAAAGAGATTCTGGTATTGAGTTGGCTTCCTCGCTTCCCCCATGCTCTGTCGTAGACTCATCTCCACTTATCATTCTACATTCAACTAATAATCCTTGATCTTTAGCCTCCTAGGTTTTCACCATACATTTCAAACTGATTCTTGCCTTCGTCAGACTTGGATCCCCCTGCAAAGTAATCTTTCGACCCTCATGAGCAAATGCCATTGTGAGATTCCGCCAATCAACCTTTGTTTTCCCCAAAGAATGTAACCACTGCATCCCCAAAATCAAATCAACAAACTCTAGCAGCAGGAAGCTATCATTCACCTTCCAATCACCCAACCTCATTTCCACATTCTTGCATACTCCCTTACCCCGCACTGCGGTTCCCAACCCCAAAACTACTCCGTAATTTTTTGTTTCCGTGATTTCCAACTACAGACGATTCGCTAATCCTTCTAATATGAAGTTATGGGTAGCTCCACAGTCAACTAATACCACCACCGATTCTCCTTTGACCTCCCCTTTAATCTTCATTGTTTGAGGGTTTGTCAATCCCACAACCGAATTCACAAAAAGTTCGGCAATCGGCGATGTTTCTTCATCCAATGTCAACATATTCAATTCCAGCGTCTCTTCTCTTATTTCAACTTCTTTGTGCAACTCCAATTCTTCATCGGACACATGCACAACAAGTAATCTCAGTTCCCTCAATTCAAGCCAAGAATTTGAATCCACACCTCTAAAAACCAACATCTCCAATTTCTTAAATTTACTCTAGTCACCTCCTTCATCTTAAAACTTCTTTTTAAGCTTGGTCTTGTTGGTTTCTTCCTCTATTTGGTGCAGACCGCTTGATTAGTCCCCTGATTTCATCTTTCGACTCGAGTCCTCAACCACTGTGGAATTCAAAGATCGTGTTTTGCTATTTCCATGGGCAGTGTGGCCAAAACCTTTCGTATATCATCAAAGGTTCATTGTTGTTGTTCTACTTGGATGTTCAGTCTCTCAATGCTCTTGGACAACAATGCCATTGTTTCCTCGGTTGCCAGCAACTTGTTAGCTCTTCTCTAATTTCTTAGATATTTTTCCCATTGCCTATAGTAATGCCATATTTTGCAGTGGTTGTTGTTGTAAGCTTCAGTTCGTCTATCAATATTTGATTGACAAAAATGTGGGTTGCACCACAATTGATCAATACAACAACTTCTTTTCCCTTTATCGTTCCCTTCAATTTCATCGTTCCTCTCTTGAGAAACCCTATCATTGAACGTAAGGAAATTTTTGCATCTTCCACAATCTTAATCGAATCTAGTTCTGGTGTTTCCTCTGCTTCGATTTTTTTTGTTTCGTTTTCTTTGCCCTCCTCGTCTTCGTTCGTGATGAATGACATTAGTTCTCGATTATCCCTGACCTTACAACGTGGCCTTGCGAATACTTATCATTGCACCGGAAACATAATCCCTTCTCCAGCCGTTCACACACTGTCCAACAATCATTTTACTGGTGGTTCCTTCTTCACAAAATTTTCCTTGATCGAAATTGATACATGTCTCGTCGATCCCATATCTGATCCTTTAGGGTTTGGTTTGGTTGTATGATTATTTGATCTATTCGCACTTTGGGCTTGGGCTTCGCCTTTTGAAGGCCCAATAATTCCTAAATCGCTCAATGCCAACTTTAGTGCCAAGTTTCAATTGTTGACTAACTGGGCTTCCTTCATACACTCATCCAGGCCCACCAGGTGTCTACTTTTGACCTTGGCCTACAGAGATGGCTCAAGTCCATTAAAAAATGCATCCGTAAGCACGCTCTCCGCCATCTTTGGTAACGGCGCTGAGTATGTCACAAATTTCTTCATATGGTCTACATAACTTCCCTTTTGTTTGATTCGGAGCAGCCTTGCTCCCAAACTTCCTTCGGCCGTCGGATGAAAATGCTTGAACATCCTTTTCTTTAACTCATCCCATGTCGATATCGATCGACGATTGTGGCTCCACTTAAACCAGTCGACCTCGTATGGGAGCAAAGCTGACGACCACCACCTTCACCTTCTCAGCATTACTCAATTCATGTATTTCAAAATAGTGTTTTGCTCTATGCACTCAGGATTCGAGATTTTCCCCTGCGAAAACTGACATCTCTTGACGTTTGTATTTTCTCTTGTCCTATCCTCCCGCTCCCTGACTCTGACTTGAATCAACTTCATCCATTTTCCCTTCATCTTGAGCCTAGATCCATCAGTAACACTAGACTCACTACCCCTCCAGATCAAGTCGTTCTCCCTCACCTCCTCGGTAAGTTTTCTATACTTTTACAAAGGCCCAAAACCATATCCTTCATGCTAGTGATTTCTTTTCTCGTTCGCCTCCATCCTCTTCTCTATTTTTTCTGTGTCATTTTCCTTGTTCGTCCCAGGATTTTAGGGCTCTGATACCAATTTGTTAGGTATCTAATTCCTGCACTCAACAAACCCAACAACCAGGACAAAGAACAGAGTCTCGAGCTCTAATATAGTAGTATTAATATAAGAAATAACCAATAAGGCCAGAACACTGACAAAAACAAAAAAGTACAATAGGAAATCTCCTTACAGTGATTCAAGGAGTTAAAAAAAATAAAACAAAATAACAGAAATCCAGCCAATTCGAGAGGGTTGCCGATCTCTCCTTTCCAAAAGCTACTTTAGCTTTTCCCCAAAATAGGTTCGGCCCCTTCCTTCTTCCTTAATTGGGTTTTATAACACCTCAGTGGTCCCTCCCTCTCTCCATACGGTTATTTCTCTTTTTCTTGATTTTTCCCTCCTTCTTTCCATACGGTTATTTCCCTTTCATGATTATTCCCTTCCTCATTTGTAATCTTTGGTGTAATTTCTCTTCTACCCCTTCTCTTATATATTTTAATAATCGAGGGTCTAATAGATTTTTCCTCACAATTTCATTGAAATGTAAATGATAGTTTGCCTCAAGGAAATACAATTCTTCCTCACACTCTCGAGAAGGAACTTGAAAACCAAAAAGCATAAAAAAAAAATATCAAAATATGACTCAACTCTTATACTACTTTGCAAACCACACGATAAATTCTCTTTGGTTCCAACTCAACATTTTCATTGAGGTCCCTTACTCCAAATAACTAAGTTGCCTCCTTGGATAAGTTCTTTTTGCCTCTTCTCTTATATTGATAAATTATGAGGGGATGAGGCCTAACACATTTCTTGAATCAAATGTCCCACCCTTCAATTTAAGATACGTTACTTTCAAAACTTCACTATCCTCTCAAGAAATAGGCCACTTCATTGAAGAATCGCGTTTTGGTAGTCCCAGCCTTGAGCGCTTAGAATGCTTCCATGAAGGCTTCTTTGTCTCTCGATTGATGATCTTTAGGAGCAACATTGTAGGAGACATGAGTCACCAACAAAGTTTTAGAAGTGATGTGACTAACTTCTTAAACCATCTTGGTCATCTACCAAGCCCTTTTGCAAGTAATGGCACCACCTAGATCCTGATGGTCCCATTCGTCTCCCTTTGGTACCAATTTCCATAATTACATCAAAAGAATGTGGTAGGTCTTATTCCGAATTGCAAAGTTTGGCACTCTGCCCAGTTGTTCATTTCCTAAACATAGGATTTGGGAAACCTAGCTACCTACTATTAAGCCAACCTATGTTTAATACCACTTGTTATAGACAAAAACCCTCATTGTATCTCTACATTGGTATATGATATTGTCCACTTTAGGTATAAACCCTCATGATTTTGCTTTTTGAATCACTGAAAAGGCCTCACGCGAATAGAGATAGTTGTCCTCACTTGTATAGTTATATATCTAATGATCTTCCCCTTCTTTAGCCAATATGAGACTTTGGTCACACTCTCCAACCATCCTCCCCTTGAGTCAAGTACCATTGAGTCTCTCCTTAAATAATCATCTATTCGTGTAGCTCTTATTTAGGCTAACTCTTCCTCTTTAGAGCACACTACCAGTTCAACTGAGCTCAACCACAGATAGCATGTAGTGCATGAGGAAACATGAGCACAAATGGGCACTCATGACCACTCCACGATATTTAGAAGCTCAATGAGCACAGTGTTAGTAGAAGAAGATGTAAAACTTTAGTGGAGGCATTTTGGGGGTAGAGAGCAAGTAGCCTTACTCCCTAAATCAACTAGCCTAAAAAAAAGTAGCCTAAAGAATTGGGAGAATAGGGAAAATTCCTAAAAATCGAAAATTTGAAGTGCATGAAATATTTGAGGCTAAAATTAGGGATGGAAGTTATGGTTTACTAAAAATAGGTTTAGTGGACCATTGCATCTCTCTAACCATCCTAGAAGTGGGGGACATAGGTGGAAAGATTGTACTATAAAAAGTGTAGCTTTAACTTGCGGAAGGCTCACGCAACATTTTTCTTGTCTGGTAAGTTTTGAAAGAAAAGGAAAAATTAAAATTGAGGAACTCCCCCCTTGGCCATTTTTGTTGTGTTTTGTCCAAGTGCATTGCATTCTTTAGTATTGTCTTGAGTGTCCCAAGTAAAGAGTAGGTTGACTACGAGGGAGTGAAAGGAAAGTATAGTGAGTTTTTACTCTGTGACATTTATATACTTCACTGAAATGCACAGTCCACTAAAAAAATTAGAATAATTGATGAAATATAGAAGATAAAAGGAGAAAAACGAGAACGACACACAGCTTACGTGGAAACCCTAGAACAGGGAGAAAAACCATGATATAGATCTTTTTCTTATTATTAAATTGATACACTGAATACAACCATGATAAAGAACAACACACAGCTTACGTGGAAACCCTAGAATAGGGAGAAAAACCATGATATAGATCTTTTTCTTATTATTGAATTGATAAACTGAATACAAGGGAACAGAGCGAATAAATAGACAGTAAGGAGCCTTAGGGATGAAGACAATTACTTAAATGCCCCTAGGTTAAAAATCTTACTTTCAACACTCCCCTTCAAGTTGGGGCATAAATATCATTAAGGCCTAACTTGCTGATACAATAATAAAAACTTGGTCTAAGTAACCCCTTGGTGAGCACATCTATCACTTGTTGATTTGAAGGAATATAGGTAATGCAAATGCTTCCACTATCCAGTCTCTCTTTGATGAAGTGTTTGTCAATTTCTATATGTTTGGTTCTGTCATGTTGGACTGGATTGTTTGCGATAGTTATTGCTGCTTTATTATCACAAAACAATTTCATTTAAGACTCACTATCTTGGTGAAGATCAGACAACACTTTCTTCAGCCAGATTTCTTCACAAATCCTTAAGCTCATGGCCCTATATTCAGCCTCAGCGCTACTCCTGGCAATAACCCCTTATTTCTTACTTTGCCAGGTGACTAGATTACCCTAGACGAAGGTGCAGTACCCAGATGTCGACTTTCTATCAACAACAGAGCTGCCCAGTCAGAGTCGGTATACGCTTCGATAGACCTTTTATTGGACTTTCTGAACATCAGGCCCTTACCAGGAGTCTCCTTCAAGTACCGAAGGATACGTTCAACAACAGTCATATGTTCCTCATAGGGAGCCTGCATAAACTGACTTACAACACTCATTGCATATGAAATATCGGGTCTTGTGTGGGATAAGTAGATTAACTTCCCAACTAATCGTTGATACCTTTCCTTGTTAACAAGAATTTTGTTATTTGTATCACCGAGCTTTACATTATACTCCACGGGTGTGTCAACTGGTTTACAACCAGTCACGCCAGTTTCTTTGAGTAAGTTCAGTGTATATTTCTGTTGCGACATTGAAATACTTTCTTTTGATCGGGCCACTTCCATTCCAAGGAAGTATCTCAGCTTACCGAGGTCTTTAATCTCAAACTCTTTGGCCATTTTTGTTTTAAGCCTCGTAATTTCAACTTCATTGTCTCCAGACAGAACAATATCGTCAACGTACACTATGAGGACTGAAATCTTCACTGAGCCTGACTTTTTCGTAAACAGTGTGTGATCTGAGTGCACTTGTTTATATCCCTGTGCTTTAACAAATGTGGTGAATCTGTCAAACCAGGCTCTTCGAGATTGTTTCAACCCGTATAAAGACTTCCTCAGTCTGCATACCCTGTGTTTGAACCGACTCTCGAACCCGGGGGGGACTCATATAGACTTCCTCTTCAAGTTCCCCATTTAAGAATGCATTCTTGACATCTAACCGGTGAAGCGACCAATCTTTATTCACAGCAATAGACAACAACACCCGAATAGTGTTGAGCTTGGCCATGGGAGAGAACGTTTCAGAGTAATCTACTCCGAAGGTCTGAGTGAAGCCTTTAGCAACAAGTCTGGCCTTATACCGGTCAATCGTCCCATCTGACTTGTACTTTACGGTGAACACCCATTTGCATCCAACCGTCCTATGTCCTTCAGGCAAAACCACATGTTCCTAAGTTTCATTTTTCTCAAGAGCCCTCATTTCTTCCATAACAGCAGATCTTCATTTAGGACTCTCCATTGCTACACGTATGTTGCTCGGGACCATGACAGTGTCCAAGCTGGTAGTGAGAGCTTTAAACCCGGGTGACAGATTACTGTATGTCATGTAGCTGTGCATAGAATACTTCGTGCATGAACGAGTACCTATCTTAGGGCTATAGGAAGGTCGAAAGACGCATCATGATTTTCCAATTCTCTAGGTTTCACACCATGATTGGTCATCTGCATATCAGGGATTTCAGCGATATCCTCCACATCATCACCAACTGTTCTAGTATCATTACCATTTGCTGGCATATTTTTCATACTACTATCATTCTCAATTGTCTCCTCATCTGTCACATTTTCGATATTGCCACTTCCTTCATCCTTATCCTCTTTGCATTTGTCAATCTCCGTACACATATCAACATCATTAGTTTCAGGAATACACGTACCTGGACCTGATGCAAGGTCTGACTCATGGACCGGAGTCGGCGGTTCAACAGGTGGCACTACTTCCTTTCTAAGATTCTTTCTATAGTAGGTTATCCACGGAATCTAATTGGTAGGAAGGATCGGACAGACATTTTCAGAGCTGGGAGGAGGAATAAGGGCTGATTCTAAGGGAACAGCATAGGAGGACTAGTTAGTTAAGTAATTGTCTTCATCTCTAGGGCTTCCTACTGTCAATTTATTCGCTCTGCTCCCTTGAATTCAGTGTATTAATTCAATAATAAGAAAAAGATCTATATCGTGGTTTTTCTCCCTGTTCTAGGGTTTCCACGTAAACTGTATATTCTCAATTTTCTCCTTTTCTCTTCTATATTTCATCATGGTATCAGAGCATGGTGATGAAACCCTAGGCATCATCGACGAGAATCAACCACAGACTTTTTCAACAGCCTCTATTGCAATCGACGGAGCTCCAAGCATTGACATCAAAGCAGCTATTCAAGCAGATGTGAAGGAATACCTCCAAGCCGCCCTACCACAGCTAATTCCAGCCGCTGCTGCCCTCCAGCCGCCATCGATGGAGGAACGATTCAACCCAGTTGAGGTGTTCTAGCCACTACGCGAGGGAGAGTCGGCCGCTTCAGTCCAAACCGGAGCCGCGTTCGACAATCAGAGAAAGGCGATCGCACCCATCCGAGCCGGTGGATCACTACAAACGGGAGCGTCGTTCGATAGCCAGGGACTTCCGATCGCGTTGAGCCTCGCCGGTTGGTTGCTGCCAAGTCTCTCTTCCACACCGCTCATGCCGATTGTACCCAGCTCGATCGATCCAGTCACTACCTCCTCGTGCGCCGAGTCAAGCTGACAATCACCTGCAGCCTCCATTCGTGATCAACCTAGCCGGCAGCTCGAGTCAAGCCCTCACGACTGCGTCTGTTCCTGTCCAGCCATCAATAGCTGCATCCTTTTCAACCGCGCCCAATCATGGCGGCTTGGCCCAATGCCCTGATGACGTTCGACGACGGTTGGCATACCTCCAACAGCAAATTTTAGACTTGGAAACGACTCTTGGCATGAACCCTCAACCAGTCAACATGGAGAATCCGGTAAATTCGTTTTCTATTTTTCCCAATGCAACTTATTTATCTGGCTCAATGGAAAATTCTGCAGGATTCCTCGTGGGAGAAAAATTAAATGGCCAAAATTATTTCTCCTGGTCCCAATCGATTAGAATGTCCTTAGAGGGACGACACAAATTTGGGTACTTAACATGAAAGATTCCGAAGTCTATCCCAGGCGATCCTCAAGAACAGATTTGGAAAGGGGAGGATTTGCTATTACGTTCAGTTCTCATTAATAGTATGGAACCACAGATTGGCAAACTGTTACTGTATGCTGCAACTGCCAAAGATATCTGGGAGGTGGCACAAGATCTATACTCAAAGCGACAAAATGCATTTTGGCTCTACACACTACACAAGCAGGTCCATGAATGTAAACAAGTGACCATGGATGTCACATCCTATTTTAATAAACTGTCATTGTTTTGGCAAGAGATGGACCTATGTCGAGAGAGTGTCTGGAATTGTGTGCAAGATGGGGCTCAATACTATTCAGGTGTTGTTGTCTATTGCTGTGAATAAAGATTGGCCGCTTCACCAGTTAGATGTTAAAAATGCATTCTTGAATGGGGAACTTGAAAAGGAAGTCTATATGATTCTAAGGGAATAGTATAGGAGGACCAGTTAGTCTCTTCATTCAAGCTCTCCCCCTGAAGAGGACTAACGGGAAAGAAAGGTTTATCTTCGAGGAAGGTAATGTCCAGGGAGACGAAATACTTACGAGAAGACGGATGGTAGCACTTATACCCATGTTGGTGGAGGGGATACCCAACCAAGACATGTTTCTGAGCACGTAGAGTGAATTTTGTGCGATTTGGGCCATGGGAATGAACAAAAGCAACGCAGCCGAAAACCTGGAGGGGAACATCAGAGATTAAGCGAATGGTCGAATAAGATTCTTTGAATAGGTCCAAGGGATTATGAAAGTTAAGGACACAAGAGGGCATGTGGTTAATGAGGTGGGCAACAATAAGAATGGTATCCCCCCAAATGTAGGAAGGAAGAGTGGCAGACAACATTAAGGACTGGGCGATTTCCACCAGATGACGATTTTTACGCTCGGCTACTCCATTTTGTTGGGAGATACAGGCACACAAGCTTTGGTGGACAATCCCCTTAGACACAAGGAAGTCTCGGATAGAGGTGTTAAAGAACTCTCGCCCATTATCACTCCTCAAAATTCCAATCTTTGCATTGAACTGAGTTTCAACAGTTGTATAGAATTGTTGGAAGACGGATGACACCATAGACTTATCAATGAGTAAGAAGACCCAAGTAAGACGAGTGTGGTCGTCTATAAAGGTGACGAACCAATGTTTTCCAGTGGAGGTGGTAGTTGGTGAAGGGCCCCAGACATCACTATGAATTAGGGTGAAAGACTAGAAGGCTTATAAGGCTGAGAATGAAAAGGAACACGACTTTGTTTGGCTCGAATACACACATCACAATTTAAAGAGGCTATACTAACATTGCGAAATAAATGGGGAAACAAATACTTCATATATTGAAATTTTGGATGTCCTAAATGAGAATGTCATAACATAAAGTCATCCTCGGAAGTAGAAAAATTTTAAGATATAAAACCAGTTCTATGATCATCCCTAGAATAAGTGTCGTCAGAAAGGAAGTAGAGCCCCCTATGTGTCAGGCAGTGCCAATCGTCATCCTCGATTTTAGATCCTAAAACAAAACAAAGTCTGGTGAGAAAATTGCATTGCAATTCAGATCCCTCGTAATTTTACTGACATATAAAAGGTTATATGAGATCTTAGGCACATGCAGAGTATCACGCAGTATTAAACCGTTAAACGGGGAGGTATGACCTTTCCCTACAACCGGGGCAAAGGATCCGTCTGCAATTCTAATACATTCATTCCTTGCACTCGGGCAGTATGAAATAAACAGATCTGAATAACTGGTAAGATGATCTATGGCCCTTGAATCTACAATCCAGGGTTTCTTGCCATTAATGCTAATAAGGCCAAAGGAGGGAAATGTACCTAATTGTGTAATAGCACTCACCCCAACCACACTCAAATTGTTCTTATTGTTAGCTAAGGATTGATGTTGTGTATTTTCATTAACTAAGTCACTTACGAGATCACGACTAGTGTTTGATTTGTCATGAGACTGTCGCCGCCAGCTGTTCGAGGGTCTCCCATGCAACTTCCAGCACGATCCTTTGTATGTCATGGCTTCTTACAATGCTCATAAACAAGAGGGGATTTTTATCACCATCGGCACTCGGCGACTTTGTAACAAAAGTCACTACATCAGTTGTAACAGTAACAGGGTTATTCATAGCATACGACCTATCCTCATCCGGTTGTATCTCGAGCAAACTTCTCTAAGAGAGGGGGTAGGTCGTTGGCCCAATATGCGACTTCGAACATTATCAAATTTAGAGTTCAATCCTACCAAGAAAACATGCACGCGGTCGGCTTCTTCAAGTTTTAGGTATTGAGCCCCATCTTGCGCACAATTCCAGACAATCTCTCGACATAGGTTCATCTCTTGTCAAAACAATGACAGTTTATTAAAATAGGATGTGACATCCATGGTCCCTTGTTTGCACTCATGGACCTACTTGTGTAGTGTGTATAGCCGAGATGCATTCTATCGCTTTGAATACAGATCTCGTGTCGTCTCCCAGATATCTTTGGTAGTTGCAGCATACAATAATAGTCTGCCAATCTGTGGTTCCATACTATTATTGAGAATAGAACGTAATAATGAATCTTCCTTTTTCCAGATCCGTTCTTAAGGATTATTCGGGATAGGCTTCGGAATCTCTCCTGTCAAGTACCCAAATTTGTGTCGTCCCTCTAAGTCCATTCTGACTGATTTGGACCAGGAGAAATAATTTTTGCCATTTAATTTTTTTTCCACGAGGAATCCTGTAGAATTTCCCATTGAACCAGATAAATAAGTTGCATTGGGCACAATAGAGAACGAATTTACCGGATTCTCCGTGTTGACTGGTTGAGGGTTCATGCCAAGAGCTGTTTCCAAGTCTAAAATTTGTTGTTAGAGGTACGCCAACCGTCGTTGAACGTCATCAAGACATTGGGCCGAGCCACCATGATTGGGCACAGCTGAAAAGGACGCAGCTATTGACGGCTGGACAGGAACAGAACCAGCCGTGAGGGCTGGACTCGAGCTGTCGACTGGGTTGATTACGAACGGAGGCTGCAGATGATCGTCGGCTCGGCTTGGCGCACGAGGATTGGGACTGGATCGATCGGGCTGGGTGCGATTGGCACGAGCGGCGCGAACGGCACAGAAGAGAGACTCGACAATAACCCACCGGCGCGGCTCGGCGCCATTAGAAGTCCTTAGCTGTCGAACGGCGCTCCCATCTACAGTGATCCACCAACTCAGCTGGGTGTGATCGCCCTTCTCTGATCGTTGAACGCAGCTCCGATCTAGACTGAAGCGGTCAGCTCTCCCTCGCGTAGCAGCTGGAACACCTCGGCTGGGCTGAATCGTTCCTCCATCGACGGCGGCTGGAGGGCAGTGGCAGCTGGAATTAGCTGTGGTAGGGCGACTTGGAGGTATTCCTTCACAGCCGCTTGAATAGCTGCTTTGATGTCAACGTTTGGAGCTCCGTCGGTTCCTATAGAGGCTGCTGAAGAAGTCTGCGGTTGATTCTCGTCGATGACGGCTAGGGTTTCGTTGCCATGCTCTGATACCATGATGAAATATAAAAGAGAAAAGGAGAAAAACAAGAACAACACACAACTTACGTGGAAACCCTAGAACAGGGAGAAAAACCACGATATAGATCTTTTTCTTATTATTGAATTGATACACTGAATACAAGGGAACATAGCGAATAAATAGACAGTAGAAAACCCTAGGGATGAAGACAATTACTTAAATGCTCCTAGGTTAAAAATCCTACTTTCAACAATAATAACTCAATATTATTTACCTAAACATTAAACATTTAAGTCGTTTCATATTCACGCACAATGTTTTTGCGTTTTCCTTCTTTTCAATGTTCCATATAGTTTGCATACTGATATAGCTAGTAAAAGGTATAAAAAGGGCGAAAGGCTAAAAAATCCACTAAAATGTCCCTTTTTCTAAGAATTGAAGGAAGGAAATATAATTCCCATCTCATTGTATATCTAAGATGAACTTTGATTGATGCCTCTCTTCTGCATGAGTTTGAAATTCAAGATGTCCGACTTGTCTGAACCACTTCTAACTTTCTTTGTTCCATATTTCAATTCAGTGTTGAATGTTATAACTTATGTGCTCCAAATTATGACTAACATAGTAGGAATTGAATTCTTCAGTAAAAGTACGTGAACGCATGTGTCAATGAAATTCATTTTGAAAAAATATGAAAAACAGAGATTCATAATATACATGATAAACATGCTTTTAAATGTAGAGATGAGAAGACTTATCCTTGAAGACTTTCTTCCACAATTTCTTCTTCGCAATCTCATGTAGAGCAACAAATGCCCCGTACAGTCATATATAGGACACCGGTTTCCTTGCTATTCTCCGAATAATAATTAGGATGATGGGATCCTTTTTGGAAGAGAAGAGTATTACAGAGAAATTCTTTTCTGTAAAATCTTTAAGTGAATTCTTTTTGGTAGAGAGAATTTGTAATTTTCTTTTAACACACTCTCCGCCAAATTCTCAATAACAAAATATTAAGATAGTGAGTTGGTTGGAGAGGGAGTTACCACTCCCCTCGTAGAATAACTTCCTTTGAGAGTTATTCTCTTTTTATTTGATTTAAATATATATAAAATCCAATTTAATATGTAATTAAATCAATAATAATAATAACTAATAATTAAATGTCAAATATTTAATTTCATTTGAATCATATTCAAATAATATTCTCACACATAACCTAAATTTTAATATGAATCTCATTCGTATTAATTTTTTTTAATCTATAGTTTTATATTCATATAATTAACATTTAAATCTTATTCAAATATTTATTTCTCCCATATAATAAAGTATAGTTTTGAATCTTATTCTAAATTAACTTTATATTATCATGTATCTATATACATTATGTTAATTGTATCTAATAGAATTAATTCCTTTATTTAATTTGAACAATTCAAAGTAATCCAAAGTTAAATAATTTCAGTTTTACCCTTAGCAAGCTAGTCAGGAGACTGGACCTACATATTAGAAACTTCAATGATATGAGATTAATTAATTAAACTCTTTAATTAAATTAATCAATATTCATTAATTGTAGGTCATTCCACTAAAGATCCAACTGCACTCTTCGCATGGTAGATATATTTCTGTGTCCACTGATATAACTAATCAACAATAAGGGTTGCTCATAATTACAACTGGGTCAAATTACCCTTTCTCCCTATAATTACATCTAACTCCTAAAGTTTCATTGATCCCTCTAACAATTTATAGTCTAACTATAAACTAATCCATCGGGCCAGTGAGAGAATGAGACCTCATTATTCAAGAACTGAAGTCAACCCTTAAGGGAGAAATAAATCTGCTTACCCTAAAGACGAGAATGAGTGAATTCCATTTTGTGTAGTTATGTTCTCAACTCTCTACTTGGACAAATTTCCAAAATGGCAGACATATTGAGTCGGTGAATTTGACCTCACCCATACAGATCAAAGGACTGCCCTCATAGACAACAATTCATAACTCACTCAGGATTAAGGTTATTACTGATACATGTCCCTTAGGCCCAGACTCTCTAAGTGATCCCCAAATACTTTAGTTGTGAGTAGTGTTTTGAAAGGTGCACTTGGGCGCGCGCCTAGGCATAAGTGCAACGATGGTGCCTCGCCTTGGAAAAACGAGCTGCATGAAGAAGGCGCGCACCTTACAATGCCTTCCAAGAAGCGTAACGCGCCTCTTCGGGATCTTTCATCTCTATCCTTCATGTCATGTCCCCTCCCGAGCCTACCTCTCGAACTCGGAAGGAGACGTGAGGACGACAGATACCACCCTTTTGTAATGCCTACTGCTCATTTGAACTTTTTTCGCGTACTAAACTTTAAGTCAAATAAATAAACAACAACTTTTTGGCTAAACTTATTTTATTACAAATAGTATAACATTTATACAATCTCTAAACTTAACTACAAATATTTACAATAACAACTTAAATTCGAAAATGTGGCTGTGGCTGTGGCGTGGCAGACCTTGACCATAACAGCACCCTGGAACTCCTTTCTTTCGCTACCTAAGGGGAAAACATTTTGAAAAATTCATGAGCTAGAAGCCCAGTGAGTGACTAACTTGTAAAACATAAGTATTCCATAAAACTGATAATAGAATTGAAAGCTTTAACTGGAAGCAGAAACTTAATTAAACAGCATTCACATTAAACATTATAACATATCAAACCATATCTGTACATGACTAGACTATTCCTTAGTTGAGAGTGACCTTTTTGCAACTTCCATTTCTTATACTCCTATCTAAGAGTGATCCCTCTTGTCTGCTCTCTATTGTACTTAACTGCTTTACTATTTAGTTGAGAGAATGAACCCTCTTGTCTAACTCTCCTTACTATTTTAGGTTAAAGTGTTTCGCGTTTGTCCACTACCCTCTACCTAGTCTTCCTCATACTAACCCAGATTAAGGTGTGACACCTTTGTCCATCACCTTACCTCATGCTAACCTAGGTTAAGGTGTGTCACCTTTGTCCATCACCTCACCTAGTCCTTCTTGTCCTACGTGCATGTAGACCAGATCCTATCATCAAGACTCATATCTAGACTCGTCTCCTGTACCTTCACATCTAGTCCTTCAGTACAAAACTAGTTCTAGTACCTTCATCTCTGGTCCTTCAGTACTCAGCTACCTATACTTCCTAAGGGAACATTGCGTCAAGACTTATATCTAGAACCTAACTCTAGCAACTTCATCTCTGGTCCTTCAGTACTAAGCTATTCCAACATCTTAAGGAAACATTCCCCCCTTTACTAAAACTTAGCTCTCTTAAGGCATCTCTTATTGATGCATACTCTTGATCCTTAAAGTGCATAGCTTAAATATACTTGGTAGCTTCATACATCATCATATGTTCATAATATTAGAGATATGCATTACTTAGGAAAACTTATTAAAAACTAGTTAACATGAAAAGTTTTCAGTAAACATGGATTTTCTAAATCATTCATGAAACTTTTGTAAAACATTTAAAGCATTTAAAGTCACTCATAGTGTTTTGCCGGAATCCTCTCTCTTTCCAAGTTCCTGGTTTCCCTTGGTTTCCTCTTTGAACCCTAATTTCCAAATTCATTTAAAGCTCAAATTACTCATTATTCCAGACCTTATTTTGAGACACTTCCTTCTACAAATATGTTTAGGAATATCTTAATTACTTACCTTAAAATTTGAGCTTCAAACTCCACCGCAAGAGCTCAGAATCTCAAGATTCCTCCACCTTGCCCGACTGTCCCCGATTCTGTGAACACCTCTTAGTTTCCTTCAATTTTGACAGCCTTTGTCTTAGAATTTTCTTATAGCCCCCCTCTTATATAAACTACACTCAATTTATGAGATTTTGGCTCAAGAATCACCTGATTTTCACGAGTAGTTCGGGAGAACTCCTCGTTTGAACTTGGTGTTAGAGTATGCCCTCAATGCCCAGACAGCACCTGCACCTTCTATCTTTTTATCAACACATGGTCTTGCTGTCAATGCATGCTCTTCATGATCAACGTAAGGCCTTCTCCAAACTTGACCTCAATCACTCTTCCTAACTTTCTTTGAATGGAATTTGTGTCATGAACTGAAATGAAGCCTTGGGGTGCTATATATAGGCCTTTAGGAGACCATCCTCATCATCCTCAAGCTCCCAAACACTTGACACTTGTATTGCATGAAAATCTAAGTTGTCATCTCCATGCAATGTCCAACACTTAACACTTTTCACCTCCTGCTTACATGAATTTAAGTTGTCTTCCCCCTATTTTGTCCAACGCATAGGTCATTCTTGCATGTCCTAATATGCAACCACCTCCTCCTAGGTTAAACTCAAACTTTACTTGGTTTAGCCACATGTCCGGATGAGTTGCTAACTCAACCTTACTCTCTAAGTCTCCTCTTGTCAATGCATAGCCTTACCAAATGGTCGCATGCCCACTTGATCGCATGGCTTAACCATCGCTTGGCTCTCTTTACGCCATGCTAATCTTAAGTCCAATGCAAGCCTTTTCTTGGCCGCTCACTCTCACGTATGGCTTACCCTTGGTGCATGCGTTTCAACTAGTACCATGGCCATCGCATCCTCTTCATCGCATGCCACCACCAATGCCAACTCCACGCCTAAGCTACTCTTGCCACAAGCGCCCGTGAAGCCCTTTTTAACCTCAAATGTCCTAGCCATCGCATGGTACCAACACATAGGCCTTGGTTTGCCCTCCTAATGTGATCAACTAACCTCAACTTCTTAGGCACATGGACAAGCTTTGCCGCATGCCCTCACCCTTCCATGCCCAAATCAATGCATAGTTAGCTTCCATCAACACTTAGTAGGAACTTATTAACGCATAACAAGGCTCACCTTAGATAAGCCTATGCGTGACAACACTTGCACAAGCCCTTTGCCTAAGGCCTTTTACACGCATCAACTTAGTCTTATCGCATAACTCCCAGCCTCATTACATAACTCACAGCCTCATCACATAGCTTCTAGCCTCATCGCATTGTCTTTGACATTGCCTAGCCCATCAGTCAACGCCTCAACGCACGCCCAGCGCCCCTGCGTTTAGCGCCTTACGTCCATCCTTGCACACAACCAAGCGCTTCCTCGTTTGCGTCTGGCCCTTACTCGATGCACAATAGCCTTTACGCTATGCACGATGGCCTTTACTCGATGCATAATGGCCTTTACTCAATGATATTTTGGAAATTACTCGATGATACTCAATGCCTGATCCTTTCCTCGCTCACACATACTCGATGCATGATCCTTTCCTTGATCATGCATGGTTTTTACTCAATGCTTACTTAATGTTTACTCGATGCTTGCCTAGTTTATATAAGATCGAACCGTGAAAGAATTAGTCTCTCTTCATAACACTGTTAATTGAAGAGATTAGCATTTCATAGGATGACCATAAGTGACTCGATCTTAATCCTAAGTGAACTATGAACTTCTGTCTATAAAGACAACCCTTTGATATGTATGGATGAGAATGGTCAGATTTGCGACTCAATATGTCTACCATTTTGAGTTACACAAGATGGAATTCACTTCGTCCTGTCTTTAGTAAGTACACAAATTGATCCCTTAACGGTTGATTCAGGGTCTTGAACATTGAAACCTCACTCTCTCACTATGAGAGGGATTAGTTCATCGTTGGACTATAAACTGTTTGTTTATTAGTTGCACCTAAGGAATTAGATATAATTATATGGATAAAACGGTAATGTGATCGAGTTGTAACTACGAGCAATGTTGATTGCTTATATCAGTGGATACAGAAATATATCTACAGTGCAAAGAAGTTATAGGTTTTTATTGGGGTGACTTGCAGTTAATAAATGTTATTAATTTAATTACAGAGTTTATTTAATTAATCTCATATTATTGGAGCTTATAATCTGTAGATCCATTAAGTTTCTTGCTAGCTTGCTAAGGGTAAAATAAGAATAGTTTAATTTTAGATTAATTTGAATTGTTTAAATTAAATAAGGGAATTAATTATATTAGATACAATTAATATAATGTATATAGATACATTATAATATAAAATTAATTTAGAATAAGATTTAAAGTTATACTTTATTATATGAGAGATATAAATATTTGAATAAGATTCAAATATTAATTTTATGAATGAGATTCTTATAAAACTATAGATTTAAAAAAATTAATGTCAATGAGATTTATATTAAAACATTTGGTTATGTGAGACAATATAATTTGATTATGATTCAAATAAAATTAAATATTCGATATTTAATTATTAATTAATTAATATTATTGATATAATTAAATATTAAATTTGATTAGATATATATGTAAATCAAATAAATGAGAATAACTCCCACGGTGTTAGTGGTGGGGAGTGGTAACTTTCCCTCCAACATCGCTCCCTTAATATCTTGTTATTGAGAATTTGGCAAAGAGTGTGCTAAAAGAAAATTTCTTTGGGCAATTCTTCTCTTTAAATTCTCTGTACCAAAAAGAATTTTCTTTTAAATTTTTTTACATAAAAGAATTTCTCTATACTCTTCCCTTTCAAAATGCATCCCACCATCTTAATTCTTGTCCGGAGGATAGTAAAGAAGCCCAAGTGATAGTGTCCTATTTGTGACTGTATTGGGCATTGGTGGCTGTTTGTGAGATTGCGAAGAAGAAATTGATGAAGAAAGTCTTCAAGGTAAGTCTTATCATCTCTGCATTCAGAAACATGTTTATTGTATGTTTATCTTGTATATTATGATTTTCTCTGTTTTTCACACTTTTCCAAAATGAATTTTACTGGCATACGCGTTCACATGTTTTTGCTGAAGAATTTGATTCCTTCAACCATCAGTCATCACCTTCTTCCTTTTTCTTAGATCTAAGAATCTTACTAGTGAATCTATCATCATCTTCTTCCTTTCTCTTAGATCGGAGAATCTAAATAGCGAATTAGTGATGACCAGATATAATGAAATACATGACCTACTGGTAGTTTAATTTACTCCGTTGTTGTATGTTGTTGAGTGAAGTGCTTAAGTTGTGTTATGAGCAGTGAAGTGCCATGAAATTGTTAGGATGCTTTCTAATTGGAATCAAATAACTACAAGATAAACCAAGTATGAAGGCACTTGAAACCTCCCTCTCGAGTATGCTAACTCAAGCCTTAGATCACTCCACAAAATGCCTACCTTCACTTACTCATTTGTAACAAGATTTAGTAACTAACTCTCTATCTAACACCCTTATAACCCTTAATACTCCAATATTAATATTCTTATCTAGGAGGTACATTACAGAATTATAGAAACTAATTCGTAATTCAATGAACTCGTATAATCAGTCCAGTTTGTAACACCATTCAAAGAAGACGATATTGTACATCAAGTCAGAGACATTCTACTTCACGTTTTAGAGACTGATTGATAGAGAAACATCAAAGGCTTGATAAGAGAGCAGCTCATCATGAAATGTAAGTTCTGTTGTTCTTCGTGCCATTTTTTGGCTTGTTTGTAGAAGTTTCTGCTAGGGAGGAACTAAACTAACTGCATTGTGGCTTTCAAAGTTTTTGAGATTTGAGGTTTTTTTCATTAAATTTCAAGTTTTAAATTTCTTAAATTTATTGTTATATTTATTTTCAGATGTCTAAGTAAATGTTAGATCTAAGATTTAAGTTGTTTGTTATTTTTAAGTTTTTCTTTTTTTTTTTTTGTGAGTTTCTATTTTTAATATTGTTTTAAATTATAAGTTAGTAGTATTAATTAAGTTCATATCCTTGTCCTATATAAGGGTTTGAGCTACCATGTATTGAGTATCAATATTTTATGTATTAAAATTTTGTGTACCATATTTTGTGTCACAATTTTAGTATCATATTTGTTGTATCACAGTTCTTATACAACATTTGTGTATCTACTTCAATAGGAAGTTTGAATTTCACTCTCATTTTCGTTTTTTCTTCTCTTTGTTTAACAAACATTGAGATATTGATTTGTTTCCACAACATTTATATATTTTTCATCGATTTCATTTTCTCAACAGTGGTATCATAACTACTTTGATTTTTCATCAAAATTCATACAAAGTATAGAAATAGTATCAGCATACCAAGGTGAATAATGAATTTTCTTTTAACAAAAACATAACATATGATTTAAGTCGTAAAGCTTTTGACGAAATTTTATATTTGTCCCTTTTTATCCTAATAATTAGGTTAAATTATAAATTTGGTATTTGAAAAAAATTAGAGTTTAATCCATACGATTTTGAAAGTTAGACTTTATCCTTATGGTTTGATAAAACCTTATAAATAGTCCTTATTGTAGTACAATCTTTCCACTACACTTTGAAGTGATGGTTTGATGAAAATATCTTAAATAATCCTTACTGTAGTGGAAAGATTGTACTATAAAAAGTTACTTTTTATTCATTTTCTTGGTTAAATTACAAGTTTGATCCTTAAACTTGTCTAATGAGTTCCTAAACTTTTAATGTTGTGTCCAATAAATTTTTTAATTTTTAAAAAGAGTTTAATACTTTGGGGATGTTTAGGGCAAGAAATTAGTTATTATAGTCCTAGGTTATTATAGTTGAGTTATAATAATTTATGTTTGGGGTGTAGATTATTTTAGTTTTGGTTAAAATAATATGTGTTTGAGGTGTAAACTATTTTAGTTTGAGAATGAAATAGTAAATACTGTAGCAAATAAAAAACACCAATGAATGTAAAATAGTAAAACTAGTAAATGAGAGTTTTGAAATAGTGTTAATTGTAACTAATTGGGAACTATAAAATAGTATTTATTGTAGTAAAAGGTGATTATTATAATCTTAGTATAGTTCTTGTCCGAAACAGCCCCTTTATGTCTAATAAGCCATTGAGCTTTTAATTTTTCGACTAATAAATTTCTTATATAGGAGCGAACAATAACATAACTTAACAGGAATTGATATATGCTCCTTCCTATGAGGTCGAAGATTCTAATCATCATACTCATCTATTGTACTAAAAATTTGTTTCTTGTAAAGAAGATATGTTTTTCAAGAATTGACAAGGCACAAAATTAACCATTCATGGATTTATTAAATACTTTTTAAAGTATAAAGACCAATCAAATATTATTTAACATTTATAGATCTATGAAATAATTTTGAAAGTTTAATCTGAACATATAATTTAGAGTATATTTGAGAGTGATTTTCACATAGCTAAAATCTTATCTTTCTTTCGAAAAATGGATGTTTGGCAAATGTTAAAATTTATTTTAGTAAAATTTAAAAGCATTTAGAATTGATTATCAAGTGTTTTTTTTTACTAGAGTGATTGGCCGGGAATCTCCCCCACAAAATTTCTTCTAAGGCCTAGTTTTCCAGAGTTGGTTTACGGATTTTGGATTTGTGAAATAACTCTTTTTAAATAAATAGGTTTTAGATTAATTTAAATTTGTTTTAGATTGATAATTTGTCATTCTTGGTATTTATTATTGTTGTTTTAATGCAGCTAAATTCAAAACAATTTTTTTAAAAAAAAAATTGTTTTAAATGACAAAACTGTTGAAAATATTTTTAAATATAATAAAATGTCACAATCTATTACCGATAGATATCTATCAGAGCCTATCAGTGATAAATGCTACTTGTCTATCAGTTGTCTATCAGTATCTATTACGGATAAATAGAGATATTTTGCTATATTTGTAAATATCTTAGTTCATTTTTCTATATTTGAAAACAATTCAAAATTAAAAATATTTTGTTATTTTGTTATTTTAAATACAGTAACTTAATGATTAAAGAAAAAGAAGCAAACTAAGAAATAATACCTCAGTAATTTTGTTAAAATGACTTTAAAATAAAATATATTAATTAATCTGACTACCAAACATAAATTAATACAGTATATAAATATAACTTTGCCTCAAATAACATACATCTATATTATTTAAATAGATTTAAGGGGATAATCTTTTGATCTTATTTTATTTGATAGTTATAGCAGTGTAATTGGCAGAAATAGCACATTCTTTTTTTACCTTTCACAAATAAAACCTTGGGAAAAATAACCTTTTTGGTGCTTGCATTGTCAGTGATTGGTTCATCTAATCTTATGAAGAACAGATATTTTATATGAGGCAAAGAATCTGTATATTGGATACCAATACTTTCAGATACGTATTTAACACGCGATTTGATGTATATATTTCTATGCGTACTATTTTTTTAAAGAAAAAAAGACAAACATCTCATCTATCTTTCCCAATCTAAAACTAGATAACCTATTTAAAAAGTTCACTACTCGAATCCAAAACTAAAAGAAAAAAAAAATAACGGACCAAACCCTACACTAGAATCATCTAATCTCTATCTTTACATTTGAGATCCCACAAAGTCCAAAATATAAATCATTTGGATATCTTCAACAATTCAATGAAGAAGTTCTTCGTTCATCTTCATACTTCTCCTTCTAATCTTCTTCTTCTTCTTTGCAATATAAGTCACTTTTCTATTGCATTTTATTAACTATTGTACTTCAACATCTTAGATGTTGCTTTTTTGTATTGTATTTCAGTGTTTGTATTCTATTTTGTACTATTGTTATTAACTTGTATGTTAAATTTATCTATATCCTATATTCTTTTAAAGAAAAAGAAAATGTATCTTCAACGTATCAAGTATCCTCGTTTTTTAGAAATATATATATTAAAAATATATATAAAAAAATAATGCATCCTTAGATGTATTAGTATCTTAATTTTAAAAATTGACGAATCGTCATATCCGATCGTATCTGTATCGTATAGCCGTATCTATATCTGTACTTCATAGATATAGTCTTTAAATTATCGAAATGAACCCTGTTACACCTTGAATTTTGAGAAATAGAAATAGATTTAAATTGTGTTTGAATTTCACTTGACACCGTTGGAATATATTTTTTAAAAAATATTTTTAATGTTGATTTAACGTCTAAATTTGGTTGGAGAAGACGCCCACGAAAAGAAACTTCCATTAAGATATTAAAGATCGTATGTTTCCAGCAAGTACAAAATGGCCACAACCTTTTCACATGAGCATTAAATCAAACACCTTCCATTATCAACATATGATCTTCATAGTAAAAATAACAAATCAGTTTAAAACAAAAATGAGTTAAAATGAAATGAAACAAACCTGCAAAACAAAAACCCCAAAATCGAAATTGAAGAGGAACCTGCGAAATAAACTTGAATTCGAAACAAATTTCATCAGTTATTTGGCTTAATTAGAAAACCCCATCTTGACAACTTCGATGTTAAATAGTCTAAACTACAATTTCTCATCGATAACCCTTAATAACAATAATAGATCTCCCAGATAAAAAAAATTCTTAACGCGGATGTACTCGTGGGTCTTCTGATCATTGCTGCTACATGACGATGACGGTTGGCAAACGACATTTCTGCTATCGTGGAAAGATCTCTGAGATTTTGTTATCGACATCTTCTCCTCCCATGAGTTGGGTTGGGTTAAATGATATATAATTAAATTTACTTTCATCCATTAATTTAACCTTTTGAATCAACAGATGATCTAAGAAGTATTGTCAAAGTGATGAATTTGCCATGAGAGATAGATTGCCACGCAGCCGAAATAGAAATGGAAAATGGTAGGTGTAGAATGCCCAAGAAAGAGAGGTGGAGGAAAGAGGGTAGATTCAATTGAATCTCCCATGAAAAGATGAGAAATTGTTTTATTATTATTTCTTTATTTCAAATGTTTAATCAACATTAAAAATATTTAAAAAAAAAATTATATCATAACGATGTCAACGTGAGTGACCATTTAAATCTATTTTTGAAAACCCAATGACTAAAAGGGTAGCAATTCATTGAAGACTTCATTTTGCCAAGATGTAGAAATCTTTGGTAATTACTAACCCGGTGGCCATTTTGTATGTACATACTGAAAAAGCCTCATTTGGCGATTGGATGCAAAGCTACATTTGGGTTAATTTGAGATCTTCGTCTTGGTCGTGCTAAGTTGCATAGAAGGTACTGATAATTGTGCTCATTGGTGGTAGAGGGCAAAGGAAGACCAAAATCGATTCGACTGCAAGAGGGCATCACAGTTGGAGGTTGGTTTTCCACTACCGACATTGATCGTTGTCACTTTTAAAAGCATTCTCCACAGTATGGGTGAAATTGGTTCGGTTCGACTATCAACACTTTGCACCAAATTTATTGGTGGGCCACCAAATTCATTAAGAAATAGGTAGAAACTAACCCGAACTGCTCGACCGACCAACTGACGGTTTGGTTGGTTTTGTCTTAACAGTTCATCACTTGACTAACTGCAACACGAGAACAATAGGTGGGCCACGTTAAATCTCGTATGGCATATCATGCTTTCCAAATTTAAAATAAAATTTTGCATTCCCCACGTCTAGAGATGTCTTTTTGAAATTATGAACAAAGTAAACATTGTCTAACAACATAAACTTTGATTAAAAAAAAACTTCAAACTTCCAACTACAACCATCATGACAACCTCTCCTCTTCCAACCTATAGAGTCATCTCTCCCGCAACCAATTGTCTCCAGGAACTAGTTTCTGCAAAGGCGTATAAACGTGGTTAGTGGCTCCTAAATCAAATTTTCAGGTATCGTTATCATTTTCCACCAAACATGTTTCCAATTAAAGATGTCCAATTGCCCCACGAAGACAAGGCCTTGCGGGTACCTGCCTCGAACGGGATGGGGATTCCCTGATTAGGCAGGGAATGGGGGAGGAAGTGGGAAAAAAATTCCCCGTGAGCTAAACGGGGACGGGGACGAGGACGGGGAATACATTCCCCTCCTCGCCCCGTTCACCGTTCCTACCATAGTTAGCTTCTTCATATTTATTTAGTATAGTTATCTAATGTTATGTTGTTATTATTATTATATAAATAATACATTTAAATTTCAAATTTGATTATTTATTGCGAAAGATAATGAATATGTTTAAATTGAATATTTAAATTTAGATTATATATATGAATAATTTTATTTATACTTATTTCTTTCTACTAAAACAATTTAATTAGCTTTTTTAGATCAAAATTTGAGTAATTTATCTTTAAATTCAATTTGTCATATAAAAGTAACCATAATAATCAATTTAGTGATAAAGTTAATTATTTAATTACAATCTGCTCATATTAGTTATTTAAATTAATTGACTTTTTACAAAAAAAAAAAAAAAAATTAAAGGTAACGGGAAAAATTTCTCTGCGGAGAACCCGATTCCCGCGAATTCCCCGTGGGGAATTCCCGTGAGGAATTTTATGGAGATGGGGAATGAAATGGGGAGCGGGAATGGGAATGGGGAATGACAACCCCGACCCCACCCAGCCCATGGACATCTCTACCCACGGCTCAAACTAAGTTGTAGGGTATCCCAGGTTCACTTCAATGCTAACTACACCAACCATGCCATTTGATTCAATATCTGCACTTTATTTTATATTTATTATCGTTCGGTTCGGTTTAATTTCCTTCTCCATTCGCCAAACTCAAACTCGACTGAAAAGTTTCGGTTTTTTTAATTCTCAAATTGAAATTGTCAAAGCTAATTCGTTTCAATCCAACCCAATCCAACAATTGGGTTAAGCCATTTTCGATTTTTCCTTGTGCCCTTTCCTTGCGACCGCATTGAAACCAACGATTGTTGATTGTTATCATGAGTTGGGCGAAACAATGTATATGTCCATTTGGATTTGTCTTCCTGTTTTTGGTCAGCCCCAGCAACAATGAAATGATGGTCTGAAGGGCAATTGTCGTACTATTTATTGTTTTGACAGCATGTTATATGAAATAAAGATGGGTCACATTGAACTTGCTCGAACTCAAACATTGTATATGGAGTAAAAATCTCCCCTCATGAGTATTGTAGAAATGTAGGCATAGGTGAAGACAAACATAATGCAATTACTTCTTTGTTTTGAAAATAAGGATTATATGTAAACTTGTTACATGCAATGTTGCAACTATTATAAAGATAATCAATCAAGCTCAAAGAAAAACTTTAAGAGACAAAACACAAGGTTTGGTAATCCAATTTAACGACATACGCTTACGTCTTGAGGGTAGTGTGTCCAAAAAAGATAGTTTTATTAATATAAAGTCACACGATTACAACGTTGTACTCATTGATAAATAAAGACAAGTACAGTGACACGGATAGACTTAGACTCTCCCTAAGCGTGAGACTTCCTCTAAATGAAAATTAGGCTCTCTCTAAATACGAGTATCTGATATAATTTATATTTTGGTATGTCAATCAACTTAGATACTTTATATTTATTATACCAATCAATTGATATATTTTATTTAAAGAATATCATTTACAGCTGATATATCACGACTTTATTGATTTCGATATAATTTTGTTGACGTTATTTGCTCGATTGTGGTAAATACTATTTTTTGTTTTTGTTTTGTTTTGATGTATAATTATTTTCATTCAATTAGTTAATTTTCATGTTAATGGTATATGTTAAATGCATTAATTTTGTCAAATGATATAACAAATATAAATTATATTAGTTAATATGTTTTATTTTCAAATTCGCCATATGATTTTAATGGTATAAATTATATTTAATTTGATATATCATTTGTATAACAAATATTTCATATTTTGTATATTAATCGATTGATATTCCTGATTTAGAGAGGAAAAAAAACATATCAATGATATTGTTTATATACCAAATATGAAGTATATCATTTAGAATGATATACTTAAAAGTGTAATATTAACATTTCAATTGAATATTAGTATTAATTCTAAATGAATTGCATGTAAATCATTAATGTATCAATAGTATATCATAATGAGCTCAAAATGCAATATTAAGTAGTTGGTGTCTCGATAGTTTACCAACACTCATTTAAATTTTATTTAAACTATGACATGGATGCATCTATGGTAAATTAGTAGTTAATTATAAATTTATTTCATGTATCTTTTTAATGTATCGATGGTATATCACTCATGATCTAAATTCCTTTTAAGTATTTTATAGAGTATCAATAGTATATCAACACTCATTCAAAATTTATTTAAACTGTAAATTTCATGTATAACTTATATACTTTATATTTGGTATATCAGTCAAAGTCCACAAATAATAGCAAGTATACAAGCACTTGTTGATTGATAAATACAATAAATTAGTGGTAATTATGATATATCAATTGTTTAACTTATATCCTTTATGTTTGGTAGATTAGTCAGTTGATATACCAAATATAAAGTGTATTAGATGACTGATATGGTAGATATAAAATACATCAGATATACTATTAAACATGTTGATACATTAGTAAGGGTAAATTTGGAAAAGAAAAAATGGAAATCTGCTTCAATGTTTATTTGCTATTGTGAAACTCTTTAGTTTGATAGAATTAGAATCATTTATTCCATTCATTAAAGAGATATATATACACATATACAAGAGTGACCTAAATAGGAAATATAAAAAAGACAATAAAGGACACTAAATTAAAGATATTTACATAGCAAGATTACCCTAATATTAGCACTCTACACTCCCCATTAAGCTAGAGCATATATGTTAATCATGTTCAACTTGTTACACGATCGTGTATGCTCTTAAGCGCGTATAGCTAATGCTTTTGATCGCATGATTCTTAACCGCTTAATCATCGCTTTTATGTAAAAATGAAAACGATTTTTATTTTAACCATTAGTTACAATAACTTATCACAACTTCTCATTAAGTTGGTTATAGGAGAAAAAACGTAACCAATTATCCTATAATTGATTTAATTACAAATATAATCAATATATTCATAACTACAGATATATTTCTGTGCCCATTGGATATAACCAATCAACAGTATGATGACTCTTCACAAATCGCTCATAAGTACAGTTTGGTCAATTTACCGTTTTGCTCCTGTAATTACATTTAATTTCTTAAGTATCACTAATTCTTCTAATGAACAATACATCACAGTCCTACTATGAGTACATCCTTCTCGAGCCAAGAGAAGGTATGGAGCCACATTGTTCAAGTCCCAGAATCAGCCCTTAAGGGAGCAATTTATCTATTTACCTCTAAATCGGGGAATGAGTGAATTCCATCTTGTGTAGCTGAGTTCCCAACTCCCCAATCAGACGAATCCCAAAATGGTAGGTTTGAGTCGGCTATCTGGCCACTCGCATCCATACAAATCAAAGGACCGCCCTCATTGCAGGAATTCTCAACTCACTCAAGATTAAGGTCATGTTACCTATGGTTATACTAGTGAAATGAAAGTCTCTATCATGAACGGCGTTATATAACGAGACTAAACATTTCGTGGTCCGATCTTATACAAACTCTTTTGTATAGAGCATCCCCACTTGCATGTCTAATACATGAATGGTCAGGATCATACTATTTGTAGCACTTTACAATACTTGTAATATCTACAAAGTGGGCCACACTCGTGGCATCAACAAGATAAGGTTTCCCTCCTTTATCCATATACTACAGACCATTTAGGTTATCACTTAAAGCACGATCCACATGTATGTCATCACATACATGCTTAAATTACAATGATAACCAGGGATCTTAGTTTTTTTGTTTGTGGTTAATGCAACAAAATATCTCATATATCAAAGACTGTAGTGAAGAAAATATCTCATATTATTTCATCACAAATATTTGTTCATATACATGTTTACAAACTACTGGATCCTACGAGATTTAGGGCATCAACCCCAACAAAGAGAGGGGGTAGGCTATGAAGAAACCTTCTCTTCAGTTGCTATGATCAAGTCTATTAGAATACTCTTGTCCATTGTTGTCTTTTATAATTATGAGCAAAAAGTTTGCAAGCTTAATAGATCAGTTTATAGGTTAAAACAAGCATCTCGATTCTGGAATATGACATTTGACACTGCGATCAAATCTTATGGTTTTAAACAGAATGTTGAGGAACCTTGTGTTTACAAAAATATTATCAACAAAACTGTTGCTTTTCTGATTCTATATGTTGATGATATTCTACTCATATGATGGAACATGAGACATATGCAGCGAAAAAATGACCTAATTACACTCTAATTGCTTTCAATTAAAAGGAAATTAGCATGCAATTTGAAGGAGAAACAGTAAATTAACTTACCTTTGAAGCTCTCGAAAATCACATTTCCTCGCTAAATCTCGACCCAAACTCTTTCGGACCACCAGTAGAGTTGACCTACTATCCTCTAGACTCAAAACCGGGTTGTGGAACCTGATGAATGAAGAAAACCGAGAGAGAGAAAGAGATGAAAAAAAGATGGAGATTTTTTGGGTTGGGTTTTTAATTTTTCAGCCCAATTTTGAAAACTAATATTTTGCAAAAAAATGGCAAAAGTCTTTAATCCATAATTGAAAGCTTATTTTATAGAAAAAAACCATGCAACATTTGCATGAAACAAATCCATAAAAACCCAACACCTAGAATCCACTATCTAAGTGGGCTTAATGTTTCCACTATTAGCCAACACCTAGCCCACTATTTTGTTAGTGGAATTATCCAATAAAAATTTGGATTTTCCCACTAACTTTAGTCAAAGGACAAAATAGTTATTTGGTCAAAGTCAAACTTTGACCAAAAAGTCAACATTTTGACTTTTTATGATTTTTTTTGTGTTGACTAATTTTGACCTCCCAAACATGAATCCGCATTCATTTTCTTGAAATTCAAATCACATTTGAATATAAGGTTGGTCAAAGTTTTACTTTTCAAAGTCAAAAGTCAACTCTTTGACTTTTTACATCTTTGACCATTTTCATTATTTCTGAGCTTTCGAATATAAGCGTATTCATATTCTTGATATTTAAATCACATTTAAATATTAAAGCTGTATCTCTAAACTGAAAATCGACTACTATATCACATATACTTGTCGGTTTCTCTCTCTTCACCTAATTCGAACAATTCGAATTATTCTATCATACTATTCTAAGTTTATTCCATATAAGCTAGTAGGGAACCTAATAGACCTACAGATCATGGGCTCCAACAATCGAGATTAACCGGTAAAACTCTTTAACCTAATTAATCAACATTTGTTAACTAACGAGTCATTCCACTAAAGTTCCGTAGTTGCACTCCCCTCATTGTAGATATATTTCTGTCCATCTGATATAACCATAATTAGTAAGCTAATCCTTCACAGGTTGTTCGTAATCTCGGCTGGGTCATAAAAACCGTTTTACCCCCAAGACTACATCTTGTTCCTTAAGTTCCACTGATCCTCTAATGAACAATTGGTTTAAGATCCAAACTATAAACCGAACCCCTCTCGAGCCAAGGAGAGGGTGGGGCCCCTTTTTCAAGACCTGGATTCAGTACTAAAGGGAACAACCTATCTACTATCCATATAACGGGTAGGAGTGAATTTCATCTTGCACCCTATGTTCCCAGCTATCCACCTGATCTTACCCTTGAAATGGGAGGCTTATTGGGCCAGCGATGATGAGCTGCTCTCACCTATGCAGATCTAAGGATAATTCCGAGTGAACAGGAGTTCATAGTTAGCTCAAGATTAAGATTAAGTTACCTAGGTCATCAATTAACAAAATAGTCAATTTTATACATAAAATGGCATTTAGAATGTAAAAAGTGACTATTTCATGTTTCAGTCTTATGCAAACTCATTGCATAGGATGCCCCCACTCACATATCTTTATATAAACGATTCAAGATCACATCGTTTGTACTAACTACAAAGTGGGTCACATCCATAGTGTCCCCAGAATAAGGCATCCAACCTTATTCATATACTATAGACCATTTTGGCTATATATTTGAACTTGATCTACATTTATGTTACTACATATAGTTCAAACTATATTAAATAGCCTTAGGACCTTAGTTTATTGGATTCAAGATTACAATTTCAATAACAACTTTATCAAAAAACAAAACAGAATATGTTTATTAATTTACAAACTACGAGTTTTAGGACAAAAAATCCAACATCAAAGAAAATAAAGTAAAACTTCTAACCGACATGAAGAGATGGCTAGCTACGCAATTCCAAATGAAGGATTTGGGAGAAGCACAATATGTTCTTGGGATCCAAATAGTTCAGAATCGCAAGAACAGGATATTTTGGCTATATATTTGAACTTGATCCACATTTATGTTACTACATAAAATTCAAACTATATTAAATAGCCTTAGGACCTTAGTTTATTGGATTCAAGATTACAATTTCAATAACAACTTTATCAAAAAACAAAACAGAATATGTTTATTAATTTACAAACTACGAGTTTTAGGACAAAAAATCCAAAATCATAGCTAACGCAATCCAAATGAAGGTAAAATCCAAATAGTTCAGAATATATCCAAATATTTGAACTTGATCCACATTTATGTTACTACATAAAGTTCAAACTATATTAAATAGCCTTAGGACCTTAGTTTATTGGATTCAAGATTACAATTTCAATAACAACTTTATCAAAAAACAAAACAGAATATGTTTATTAATTTACAAACTACGAGTTTTAGGACAAAAAATCCAACATCATAGAAAATAAAGTAAAACTTCTAACCGACATGAAGAGATGGCTAGCTACGCAATTCCAAATGAAGGATTTGGGAGAAGCACAATATGTTCTTGGGATCCAAATAGTTCAGAATCGCAAGAACAGGATATTTTGGCTATATATTTGAACTTGATCCACATTTATGTTACTACATAAAGTTCAAACTATATTAAATAGCCTTAGGACCTTAGTTTATTGGATTCAAGATTACAATTTCAATAACAACTTTATCAAAAAACAAAACAGAATATGTTTATTAATTTACAAACTACGAGTTTTAGGACAAAAAATCCAACATCATAGAAAATAAAGTAAAACTTCTAACCGACATGAAGAGATGGCTAGCTACGCAATTCCAAATGAAAGATTTGGGAGAAGCACAATATGTTCTTGGGATCCAAATAGTTCAGAATCGCAAGAACAGGATGTTGACATTGTCTTAGGCATCTTATATTGACAAGATGTTGTCTAGATATAAAATAAAAAATTCAAAGAAAGGAAAGTTATCTTTCAGGCATGGAATTCATTTGTCTAAGGAACAGTGTCCTAAAACACCTCAAGAAGTTAATGAAATGAAAAGAATTCCTTATGTATCAGCAGTCGGGAGCTTGATGTACACTATGTTGTGTATACATCCCGGCATATGCTATGCAATTGGAATTGTCAGCAGATATCAGTCCAATCCTGCATATGATCATTGGACTGCCGTAAAAAACATCCTCAAGTATCAAGATTAAGGTCATGTTACCTATGGTTATCCTAGTAAAATGAAAGTCTCTATCATGAATGACGTTATATAACGAGACTAAACATTTCGTGGTCCGGTCTTATACAAACTCTTTTATATAAAGCATCCCCACTTGCATGACTAATACATGAATGGTCAGGATCATACCACTTGTAGCACTTTACAACACTTGTAATATCTATAAAGCGGGCCACACTCGTGGCATCAACAAGATAAGGTTTCCCTCCTTTATCCATATACTACAGACCATTTTGGTTATCATTTAAAGCACGATCCACTTGTATGTCATCACATACATGCTTAAGTTACAATGATAACCAGGGATCTTAGTTTATTGGTTTGTGGTTAATGCAACAAAATATCTCATATATCAAAGACTGTAGTAAAGAAAATATCTCATATTATTTCATCACAAATGCTTGTTCATATACATGTTTACAAACTACTGGACCTTACGAAATTTAGGGCATCAACCCCAACAAAGAGAGGGGGTAGACTATGAAGAAACCTTCTCTTCAATTGCCATGATCAAGTCTATTAGAATACTCTTGTCCATTGTTGTCTTTTATAATTATGAGCAAAAATTTTGCAAGCTTAATAGATCCGTTTATGGGTTAAAACAAGCATCTCGATTCTAGAATATGGGATTTGACACTGCGATCAAATCTTATGGCTTTGAATAGAATGTTGATGAACCTTGTGTTTACAAAAATATTATCAACAAAACTGTTGCTTTTCTGATTCTATATGTTGATGATATTCTACTTATAGGAAATAAAGTAGAACTTCTGACCGACATGAAGAGATGGCTAGCTATGCAATTCCAAATGAAGGATTTGGGAGAAGCACAATATGTTCTTGGGATCCAAATAGTTCGGAATCGCAAGAACAAGACGATGACATTGTCTTAGGCATCTTATATTGACAAGATGTTGTCTAGATATAAAATAAAAAATTCAAAGAAAGGCAAGTTATCTTTCAGGCATGGAATTCATTTGTCTAAGGAACAGTGTCCTAAGATACCTCAAGAAGTTAAGGAAATGAAAAGAATTCCTTATGTATCAGTAGTCGGGAGCTTGATGTACACTATGTTGTGTATACGTCCCGACATATGCTATGCAATTGGAATTGTCAGCAGATATCAGTCCAATCCTGCATATGATCATTAGACTGCCGTAAAAAACATCTTCAAGTATCAAGATTAAGGTCATGTTACTTATGGTTATCCTAGTGAAATGAAAGTCTCTATCATAAACGGCGTTATATAACGAGACTAAACATTTCATGGTCCGGTCTTATACAACTCTTGTATAAAGCATTGATGTGTTATTTTATTAAATGTGGAAATATGGATGAAATGCGTTGGTGGAATTATGTTGTGCACTCAAGTTTCCCCAGTGGAATCCAAGTTAAATTCCTCTGAGTTTCCTGGTAAGTCCAGGGTCGATCACAGGGACTTGTGAAAATAGTTTGTGTTGATAATTTTCTTATGAAAACTTTGTGGTAACCGGTAAATAAATAAGGTGGTTGGTTTTTTGTTGTGTTAATGAAAATAATAATAAATGTGGCAGAGTTCGAAAAGAGTTGGCAACGAAAAATACGATGAATATGCGGTGAACGGGTTAAGAAGGGTTTTGGCTAACACTCCCTAGGCTACGTTCATGCTTTGCGATCATGCAACATGCATACAATAGTAAACCACCTCTCGGCGTGAATGCCACGGCTTCTAAAGCTAGAATGCATGCGATAAATATGCAATAAGTCTATAGGGTTTACACATAAACCTCTATTTCTATTTATGCAATGACAATATGACATTCACATAAATATGCGACCACATAATATTATTCCTCTTCCTAGGATGCATGCGATGCGAGTTGACAAATAGGGCTTATCTTTAAGTCCCTATTTCTTGTTTATGCAGATCTAATCTTGCTTTTTCAAGTCAGATTCTAACCTAGCTCTCTCAAGACATTAGGTTCTTTCTTTAGATTCTCTCTCAAGTAACTCTAAAGGGATGTTTCGCACAACATAAAACAAGACAATCACAAGCAATGAACTTCCTAGCTCATGTTAGCTTAGTTCCTCTCAACCCATTCAACTAGTTTAGCTACTCATGCGTATTAAGAGAGTGAGCAGATGTAGAAATATAACTTCCATTGATAGATAAAGGATGAAGTACAGAATAACAATACAAGTATAGTAAAGAGCCTGGAGCAATTTCTTGCCACCAGGTGTTACACTGTTCTACTCGTGCTCTAAAAATATTCTCGCTTTCGCGAGAGTCAGCCCACTCTCTGCTCCTACGCCCCAAGGTCCCCTCTCGAGCTGCCTTGAACGATCTCTGGCATCACCACTCTTCTCTAGCTTCGCCGTGAAATGGAAAAGAAAACTATGAACAAAAGTGTGAACTTGTAAGGTGATGAAGTAATCAACTACTTAACCCATTCTCTGAAAAATTCACTTGGTATTTATAGGGCATCAAAAGGTGAAAAGCGGCTTCTCTTTCCTGGTTGTTCAGATGGGACAGCTTTAATTCCTGATTGATGCACCGGATAATTGTCACCGATAAAGTTGGATGTACTTTGTGACCGTTATCAACTGTCAACTTAATTTAGATCCGACTGTTGTCGGCTTTCTGTCCCATCGATCTTAATTGTCCTTTCGTCCGGATGCATCCACCATGTTGTGGTGATTCTTCTTGGGTGAGTATTTGCGAGCGCGATCAACGCAAAGTCTTGTGGTAAAGTTGCACTCGACCGATGAATTCCTATGATTGCAATCTCTGTAATGTGTTAATGCATATTCTGCACAAAAATACAAAAATCAATAGTTCTAATGTGCTGACACACGCGACCGCAATATTATAGATTTTATGCTTATTGGATGCAATTTATCATTTTTCATCAACATAATCCAACATTGTTTAATAACTTAGCACTATGATAACGTGCATTTTTGCCTGTTATCACACCCCCAAATTTAAACAATGCTTGTCCTCAAGCATAAGCTAAATATTCCTTTAGCAAGTCCACCGCAAAGTTCTTTTCCTAGATTTCTCAAGGATACTTCATTCAAATCCTATATACTAGAATTTTCTTAAGTCTTATTCAAGTCTACTCTTAAAATATTTCTAAGACCTAGGGACTGCAAGTTTAACTTTCAAAAGGACTTTACTAAATTCCGGAACATCGCATGATTTATTTCAAAAAGAAAATTTTCTACCGGGGTGACAAAAGATTTATCCTTGCACAAAAATTTTCTTTATTGCCCCTTTTTAAAAAAAAAAGGCTGATTCCAAGGCTTGAACGATGTGGTGCCACACATCTTCTCTTGGCCCAAGGGGTGTTCACACATAGTTGGACTATGTTACATTGTTCATTAGAGAAATCAGTGGTATTTAAGAAGTGAGATGTAACTTTAGGGGCAAAACGGTAAATTGGCCCAACTATACTTACAAGCATCTGTGAAGGGTCATCATACTCATGATTGGTTATATCCGATGGACACAAAAATATATTTATGGTAAGAAGAGTCCGTTGTTGGTCTTTACTAAAATGTCTGACAGTTAATGGATGGTGGATCTCGTGGCTAAAGAGTTTAGTCAGCTATTCACGTACCATAGGAGCTTGAGCCACAAGTCCATTAGGTCCCCTAGGTAGCTTGGATAAAGTCGATTATATATGATATAATTGGACTGGTTAATTATATATGATATAATTGGCTAAATGTATGAGAAACATTATTTTGGAGGAAATTAGATATAAATATGATTTATATCAAGTAGAGGAGAACTATAGTAGGATATCAAACTATAGGGCAAAAAAATAATATGATTATATTTATTAATTTTTAATTGGTTAATTATATGATAATTAGCCTAAAATTTCTCTCGGACGTGCATTAGTGGGAGCAGCCACGTCAGTTATTGTAACCGAAGAATAAAATGAAATTTTGTTTTATTTTTTGCAAAAGTTCGAAAAAGTTCGAAAAGTTTGAAAAACTTGGCATCAGTGTGGAAACGTTAAATGATCGTATAGTCGAGAGCCTATACGATAGTCGCTCAGCGCCTAAACGATCGCACACTTCGCGCCTAAACGGTCGCACGCTGGTTCATAAACAATCGTATAGTGTGCTGTGTTTTCTAAACGATCGTCTACCTTTTCCTAGACAATCATTTAGTAAAACCTACACGATCGTGTAACTTCTTCTAAACGATAAGCATTTAACTATACGATAGCTTCCTTTTCTTTTCCACTTGCTTATCGTCTACATGATTAGTTTTTCCTCCTACCTCTACCAAACTCACCAAAGACCACACTTTAGTTCTCACTCCGAGAATACCAAGGGCTCCATTTTAGTGATTTCGTTCCCACTGCGTTCATTTGTTCGTGATTGATCGTGTTGTTGCAGCCAACACATTTGTTAGGCGATGGTAGATCGCGTAGAGGTCTTCCGCTGCGTTTGAGTTCCAAAGCTTGAATAGCGTCTTCAACTGGTATGAGAACTCCTCCCTTCTATTTTATTGTTCGAAGCATGCCATTAATTACTGTTTGTTTGCATAACTGTATGTTAGAATGTTTTTGTTGTATTTCGGTCACAGTGAAATCGGAAAGATCCGAATGCATTCATGGATGCTCTTCATCAAGAGATCCTTCATTTAAAACTCTTGGTTATTTCATTTGTTCATTTGTTAGTTTATTTTTATTTGCTTAATTTATTCCAAATTAGAGTCAGGGGTACTCTGAACGCATTTTCAATAATTTATCGTTTCAGAGCTTTATTAAATGAAATATAGGTTTAATTTTTTTTCCTTTTTCGTAATCTTTTTGCAAGTAATATATTGTTAAGCCTATGCATGTATGTAGTAGTGCCTTAGTTAGATATTAGAAAGTTGGGTCCTTACATTACAACTATTATAACAATTACAAAGTGAGTCATATACATAGTTACCTAGACAAGGTGCCCAACCTCATCCATGTATCACAAACCATTTAGGTTATTACTTCAATATGATCCACTTGTATGTCAACTACATATATGTTTAAGTTTCATTAAATAACCTCAGATCTTATTTATTTGATTGAGTTATATAATTCTAAATGTCAAATAAAATAACTATTTATTTTATTAAATAAATGAATTTCGTTTTATACATTATAAACCACGAGATTTACGGCACAATCCCCAACACTTTTGAGAGTTAGAACTTTGTAGTGTTTGTTGGAAGTTGATTGGATCATCTTTCGTTACAACCATATCATCCTAATGTTATTGAAGAAACACAATATAATCATCTGAAATTGCACTTCTTCTCTCTCTAGTAGGTCTCTATTCAGTGTAAAATAGGTGCCGTTAATTCTATCTCACCCAAGCAAATGAAATTTATAATGCTCGAACAACTACTAGAACTAATAAGTAATTAAAGTGGAAGTATGAAGGGAACCTCTATTAATTGGCCAAGAATAATCTTTGAATTCAAAAAAAGATAGCAAATTGGAGGGGGGGTAAGACTAACTAAAATGAAGATGAAGGAAATTCGTAATCCAATCTTACTATTTTTGTTAGAAGAGAATTGATAGAAAAAGATTCTTGAGAAATCTTGTTACTAGGTTTAATCCAATCATTGTTCTTGAACAATTACTTGAAAACTCAACATCCCATAATCCAATAAGGAAAGACCCTTAAAGACCCATATAGCCAATCAACATGAATCACATCAATTAGCCCTAATCTAAGTAAAAAAACACTTACACTTCCATATAGCATTTATCATGTTCTTTTCTTAGATTGCTTAAAGACATGGGTTACCATGATTATGACATTCAAGAAACACATTAGAATAGATTTCAAAAATGGTTGAATGAATGTTCTAATTAAGAAATTCAAGAGTTAAATTTGGAAAAAGTCCTAATTAACACAAGAAAACTTAATTTTGTAACCTATCTCACCATTATGCAATAGTGCCAAGCAAGAATTACATACAAGAATTCAATGCAATCAAAGTGTCAATTATCCTCCATTAACTTCTTTTCTGATTCAGCCCAAAAATATTCAAGAATGTTGACAATTCAAAGAAATATACAAAAGAACTCAAGAAATTAAAACTAGAATTAAGATTTCCCAAGAAATAGAATTACCTGGCCATAGAATTGAGTAGTCTTGAAGAAATCTTTGAAAATATGATGAAAACGATGAAGTAATTCACTAGGAAATTGTCAAATTTGCAATAAATCTCTCAATCCAACACAAAATTGTGCAATTTTCTCTCTAATTTTGATCTAAGCTTTCTTTATAAAAAAAAAAAAAAGATTTTTTCCTCTCTGTTGAAATCTAAATCGAAGCCTTTTTGTTCTAAAGAACGTCGCAGCGTCGTGACACTACCTTGAAGAAGTTCAAAGCTGCATTGCGCAGGTGCGCATGCGCGTTTTTATTTTTCCGTCAATTTTTGGAGCATTGCAACACTGTGTAGAGCGTTACGACGCTGCCTTGTTTTGCAGCAAATGGGTATATTCTGCCTTCAAGCATCGAGCTAGTGTCAGGCTTAGTGTTGTGGGGAGAGTTAAGACGCTCAGAGCATTGCTGAAGTGTGTTGACTTGTTTCTTTTGAGGGGCAAAGTGGTAATTTTTTTTTTGTTCTTCTTCTAAAGTGACTCTTTAATGTCGTTTTAGCTCAATTTAGTTCCAAATTCTTTTAAATAACTCCATTTGTGTCGGGATTGAGGTTGTTGAGTTTGAACTTCAGGTTCAACAACAAGGACTACAATGTTGTCTTGTTCTATAATTGGTTTCATAGTGAAGTCAGGAATCGGAGCCTGAACATCATCTATAACCACATTAGGAAAAGAAACGAATTCCTCTTCAAAGACAATTTTTCTTATGTTATCTTCCTCTCCAAACTCAACATCCTCAAGGAATCTAGCATTTTTCGTCTCAAATAATGATCTAAAAGTGGGATCATAAAACTTGAAACCCTGAGAGCGTTCAAGATACCCAACAAAATAACAACTAATAATTCTTGATTCTAGTTTTCTTTCGTTAGACCTATAAGGCCTAACCTCAGCTGGATAACCACAGATGTGGAGATGCCTAATACTAGGCTTCTTTTTTGTCCACAACTCATAAGGAGTTTTTGCTACCACTTTACTTGGTTCCTTATCGAGGATATATGTTGTTGTCTTTAGTGCCTCACCCCAAAGAGATTATGGTAAAGAAGAATGACTAATCATACTTCTCACGAGGGGGTTAAAAAAACCCAATCAACCCAACCCAATCAACTTGTACGATTTGGGTTGAGTTATTAATTCATTTTGCGTTGGGTTGGGTTCAAATAAATGAAAACTTTATGGGTTGGGTTGGTTCATGGGTTCACAAAAATAACCTAAACCAATCCGAACTAACCCAAGCTTATTATTATTATTAAAAAAATCTCCTTTTTTTACTTCCAATACAATTATATATTCATATATTTATTTTAGTTCACTTAATTTCAAGATTTTTTTAGAGTATTTATTATCCATCAATTATTTAAAATAAAATTTTAGCATTATGAAAATAAAATTTTCATAATATAATTAAAATTAATTTGCTAATCTTATTTCAATATGTGAAGATAACTAATGAAATTCTTTTACATATTAACATGTTACTTCTTTTTAAAATAAAATTTTAAATAATAATGTGAGTAACTCGTAGATGTGTTCAAAAAATTCGATGACCCGAAAAAATCGATCAACTAGAGATGTCCACGGGGCAGGACAGGGACGGGGACAGGGACAGAGAAGCCCTCCCCGTCCCCGCTCCCGGCCCCCTATTCCATTCCCCGTCCCCACGAATTTTCCAACAGGGAACGGGGCGGGGATTCCGAGGGGAAAAATTTATTGCCTTTATTTTTCTCTAACATTTTTTTTAATTTCAATTAAATATATATATTTTTTACAATTCTTTAAACATTTTCAATAGAATTTTCATTTAAATGAAATATTATCACTTTTACTAATTAAAACAATAATACACATGTAAATTAAAAAAATATAATTAAAATGCTACATTCTCATAATTTGTAAAAATTACAACATTTAGAGTATCCTATCTTAAATATTACAACATCTAAAGTATTAAAGTATAAAAATCTTGAACATAAATAATTAAAACATCCATAATTAACTTATAAAGGTTACAATATGAATATGAATGTATATATATATTAAAATTTTATAATTTATATACAAAGTCGAGGTGGGGGGGGTCGGGTTGGGGAATATATTCCCCGTCCTCGGCCCTGAATCGTAAATAGCAAAAAAAAATTCCCCACTCCCTCCCCCATTCCCCGTGTATTCGAGGATTCCCCATCCCGTTCGGGGCGGGTCCTCGACCCTGGGAATTTTGTGGACATCTCTACGATCAACCCAACCCAACTCGTGCGGTTTGGTTTGGGTTGGGTTGGGTTCAAATAAATGAAAATTTTATGGATTAGGTTGGTTCAATGGGTTTATCTAATATAATCCAAACCAACCCGAATTTATTATTAACTTTAAAAAATACATATATTTTTATTACTTATAAAACAATTATTTATACATATACTAATTTTAATTTTATTTAATTCCAATATTTTTTGAATAACCTATTTTTCAATAACTCTTAAAAGTAGTTTTTTTGCACTTTAGAAAGAAAATTTTCACTATATAAATTAAAATTGAGTTGTTAATCTTAATTCAATATATGAAAACAATTAAACTAGAATAAAATTTTAAATAAATGGCTCGATTAACCCAAACCAACCCAACCAAAATATTTCATGAGTTAAGTTGGGTTCATTTTTAAATAAGGGTCATTTGGGTTGAAAAAATTTACAATCCGAACAATTGGGTTGGGTCTAAAAAGTCTTTTAACCCAACCCAACCCAATTGATGAACACACCTAGTAACCCGAACTAACTAAATAAAAAAATTTCATGGTTGGGTTGGATTGGATTCATTATTTAATAAGAGTTGTCCAGTCCAAGAAATTTACAACCTGAACGATTGGGTTGGGTCTAAAAAGTGCCTCAATCCAACCCACGGTACTTCTCACCATATCCTTAAATGTTCTATTTTGCCTTTTCGGCACACCATTCATGCTGGATTTTTCCGACATAGTGTTTTGCAAGACAATTTCACATTCCTCTAGGTATTTGGAAAGGGGCTCTGAACGTTGTTCACCTGCTCCATTACATGTACTGTAGTATTTACCACCACGATCAGACTTGATAACTTTTATTTTCTTTCCAAGTTGAAGTTCATATTTAACTTTGAAAGATTTGAAAACATCCAAAGATTGAGACTTCTCATGAATTAAATATAGGTACTCATATCTTGAATGGTCGTCTATGAACATAATAAAATATTATTGTCCATTCCAAGAGGCCGTAAGGAATGAACCACAATATGTATTAGTTCTAAGACGTTTGAGCATCTGTTAGTGTCTAATTTTCTTATATTTGTCTGTTTTCCTTTAATACATTCCACACAAACTTCAAAGTTACTAAGATCAAGGAATCAAGAATTCCATTTGAAGCAAGCCTATGGACCGTTTAGAGATGTGACCTAAACACTTGTACCATAAAATAGCAAAATTCTTATTTAATTTACATTTTATACCACATGAATTAGATAACAGGTTCTTGTTAAATGAAGCAAAAGAATCAAACATGTATAGATTATCAATTAAAATCAATTAAAGAAACGGTACCAATAAGCTTAGAATTTTAAAAGAGGCTAACTTTATTATTTCCAAAAGGACAATAAAAATTCAAATTTGTCCAAACTAGAAATATAAACTAAATTCCGTCTAAATGATGATACAACAAAAGTCTTATCCAAATTCAAGTAACAACTAGTTTTTAAAAGTAATATAAAATTTTCAATAGTTTCAGCTGGAACTGCTTTGTCATTACCCACATAAATAAAACTTTCAGCATCATTTGGTAGTCGGCTCCATGGGCAACCCTGCATAGATATACTTATGTGAGTATTAGCACTATAATCTACCCACCAAGTGTTTGTAAGTATAAAAGCTAAATTAACTTTAGAAAAAATAAAGTAAGAAGTTTACCCTTCTTCATACTCCACTAAAATTTTAAAGCTAAATTAACTTTAGAAAAAATAAAGTACATAGTCCATACTTTTAAGTATACAGGTTAAAATAATTATCTTGACATTTAAATCTCAAAATATCAATGAAAGAACATGTGCAATCCAAACAGGTTCTAAAGATATTTTCTATCATTTATCCTTCAATTTAACTAAAATAAAAAAAGAAGAAAAATTGGCATTGGTGGCATGGTTTAAAATTTTCATCGAAATCTCAAAATTTCGATCAAAATTTTGAGATTTTGATGGCCTCAAAATTTGGATCGGGGAAAATTTCGATTTTCCCTCAAATTCGACGGAATTTGGAGATTTCTCTAATTGAGAATATCTTGATTTCCTCGTTTCGACGAAATTTTGAGAAAATCTCACAAGAAATTTCGACATTTCAAAAAAATTTCATTTTTTTAAAAATTAACTATATTAGCTCAATTCAAGTTTATCAATTTTATGGCTCTGATTATACACGATTCTATTGTTTCACTCGTCAATGTCATTTTCAACAAAGGATTGAACCTTTGTTATATGTTACTTTTTTTAATTTCCATTTTTTCTCAATTTTCGGCTTTATTTTTTACCCAAAACTTTTCTTTCTAAAAAATTCAATTTAGAAAACCCATAAAAAATAACATATATTTATTTTTAACTTCATTCAAACATTTTAAATTAATTTTCCACTTCGTTTTGCTTTAAAGTTAAATTGATACGAGTTTATTTATTTTTTATTTTTTTTATTTAACCATCCAAAACATTCATTATTTTACATTATTTCACCTCAAAATATACTTAAACTTATTTGGTAGTTATTTCTCATTTTTTTAAAATTTTTGATACACATAAACATTTATACAAATATTTACGATAGACATCTAAATGTTGTATTACTTTATAGAAATTGTGATTAAAAATGATCAATTATAGACTATCTAAGCCACAATCAAAATTTCATAGACTAATTATAATAATTTTCATTGATTTCAATAATTTTTCCCAAAATTTCTATCAATACAATATTTCCGTAAAATCGAATATTTTGATTGATATTTTGAAAGTGGGTTGCCGGTACCATCCCCAACATAGCGTTAGGGCTTCTGAAATATCTCCTTTCAGACCGCCATTAAAACCCTCTCTACATTTAACTACTAAAAACGCACACACACACGCAAGAAAATTTAAATAATAACAAAGAAAAAAAAATGGATGTAGTGACCTTCGGCATCATAGTCGGCATAATCCTACTCTTCTTACTGGCCGTTTGCTATATCACCATTCAAGGCACCTGCAAATCCTCTTAATCCCTTCCTCAACAATTCTCTCCCTCAATCCTCCGCCATACCCGGATTCTTCTCAATTCCCTCCACATAATGCCCAATCCCACCGTTTCCCCACTTATTTTTGTTTCTGCTGTTGTTTTCTCCCTGCTTTTCGATCTGAGCTTTGCCCATGGTTCCCACGGGCATCATCAGTGTACTCATGCCCATCAACACCACGCCCATCACCATCGGCATGAGGAGGATGTGTCGGTTACGTCGAAGCTGCTACCGGAGGAGCTGGCGGAGGAGGAGGATATGAAGCTTTATGGATTTGAACGGCCCTATGTCGTTCATGATCATGATAGTCTTGGATTTTCCCAGCTCTCTGGTTTGGGTAATTCCTTAAATTGCTCCTTGTTGGATCTGTCTTCGGGAAACTTGTAATTTTTAGTATTTTGTTTTAATCGGGGAAGGTAGGTAGTTTCTTAATCTCGTTTATTAGAATTACAGAGACTGGAGCGTGATATATAGGACTGTGAATTACTTACTTGTGTAAAGCATTTGGCATTCGATGGACATTTAAGTGGGAGAGGTAGAAAGAATCATGTAGGAAATGGGAGTTATGCAGTTATGCTATGCTTGTTGGGACTAAGGGGGTTGTCCCTAGCTTTGACTTTAAGGAGCCTTCTAATTTCACAGTACTAATGTATATGAGTTGTTTAAACTTATTTCCTGTTTATTTCTGATGAAAGACCATTAATGTTCATTGATGTTGTTTTGTTCTTATCTGGTTCTTCGGTGGGCTTGCAGCTGAACTGATTCAAGTGCCATTCTTGCCTATTATATATAGTAATTGTATCAAGTAAAACTTCTTTGTTTTTCCAGTGATGTATCTTTTGTAATTTTTTTCATAGGTCTCTGGATTCGTGCATTGGGCTGCTCATTGTTGATTAGCATGGCATCTCTTATTTGCCTAATACTCTTGCCAGTAATTTTTGGTGAGTGATTCTGCGTTAAATGCACATGTAATTTCTTATCTCCCAGCTTACATAATTGACTCTAAAGTGGTTTTTTATTCGTAAAAAAGGCTTGTGGCATCACAAGAACTGAAATGTTGAATTATTGCAGTTCGAGGCAAACCATCGAAAGCTATTGTGGATTCATTGGCTTTATTTGGGGTTAGATTCTCTAAGCCTCTTATTCCTGATAGGAATCCTTTGTTCCATATAAGTTGATTTATGAAGTCTGATTCCAATGACTGCTGTATGTATCTGGTTTTATTATGAACTATGGTGAAATGATACAAATATTTCTGCTATGTGAGTAGAAGCATGGGTCTTGGGGTTTCATATTCACATTGGTCATATATGGTGATGTAGTGGAGATCTCCTTTTTTTTTTTTTCTTACCACATCTTTTTTTTTTAATATTTTATCCTGACTTTGTCTTTTATTGCTCAACTTCTTAATTGGAAAGAGATTATTATCGAAACATATCATGTCATTATAATGCTGATATCAGTCAAGGCTATTACCTTCATAATGCTGATATTTTTTTCTCTGATTCTGATATTAGTAAAATGCCATTAACTTGATATTTGGTACATTTATAAGGCATGTGAAGTGGTAGTTTCACTTTCAGATAATTTTTTTTTCCTGTTTCTAGTTCTTGTAGTTTCAAATTTCAATTTATTGTATAGGTGTGTGAAATATGAAAAGGTTCCTGATGTGCTGATAGCAAATAAGCCGATGATGCATTTTTCTTTTGTCTTTTATATTTTGGAATAAGAAAGAATTTTCTCCAACATTCAACAATATGCTAGCCTAGAAATACCTAAACACATAAAGTTGAGTTTTGGAAATATGCATAGCAGTATATAGACTAGTTTTTTATTAAAATCTGGAAGGAGAAAAGACTGAAAAATGTTTTAATCGAAGGTTCTACCCCATAATTGATCAGGTGTCTCTATTTTCTAGGTTCTACATTGGTGCTCATTTGAACTGAAATTATTCTATTGCAGGCAGGGGCTATGTTAGGGGATGCGTTTCTTCACCAGTTGCCTCATGCATTTGGTATGATACAGATTGGATGACATTTCAATACTTGAAAATGGCATCCCTAATTCCATAAATTTGAATTATGTTATTATTTTGTTTCCTACTATAATTTCAGAGGTCAACACGTACAAAAATGTGGAAGGATGTATGCAATGTTTGTAAAGTGTAATTATTAGTTGAAAATGCATCGGGAATCTATTCATTATTTAATGTAATGTCTGATTTCATTTTAGGATGTTGTGCTACCTTCTATCAGATAGTGCAAGCCTGCTTTGCATGCATATAATTCATAAATATGGGGTACATGTTACCTTACATCATCTCCGCGTTGTACTTGGCAGTTGGCACTTTTGGATGCCTGGTATAACAATCCCAACAGTTGAGGTTGGGTTTTGACTTTAAGGCAAGAAAATGTGGGCTTAAAGTCACATTATGTGGGTACACAGTACTATGTTAAGAGTTTGGTTTACGTGACTTCTTCTGTGAGTCTCAAGAGGTGACTAACTTCTTGCCACTCTGCATACACGTGTTTTGTGTGCCAAGGGGGAAATACAAGCAAGGTGTTGGTTTTTTCTATTAATTGTGGGCTTCACGAGACTTAGTGAGCTACCTCTGGACAATAAATGTGTTGGTTGGAGTTAAGAAGTGAAGCAATTTGGGGATGAAATTTCAAGGAGAATGTCGGGTTGTTTTGGTGTGCATGTACTGATATTGTGCTCCTTTCCATGGGTCATAGGTTTGAAAATATGGTGTAGTCTTGAGATGATTATCTGAAAGGGAGTTGACATGAGCATGCTACTGTTAAACCTCTAACAAAAGTATATTCCAAGAAGGGTAAAAAAGGGATTTCAGCTTCAAGTGATGTTTAGAATGGATAGGGTTGGACAATTATTCAGAAATTGATGTGTCACATTGTCAGTGTTGTGTAGTGTTTGTGTTTGTGATTTTTTGGTTTTTGATGCAAATGTTAACAATAACTTGTTAAGCTTCTTTGGGGATCCAAAAGAAAGCAAAGGTTTTGTGGACTAATCTGACTAAAGCACTATTTTGGGGTATTTCGGATGAAAGAAATAGAAGGATGTTTGAAGGTAAGTTTTATGGTTTCATAGAGTTTTGTTGGATTTGATTAAGGCTCCGTTTGGGATTGATGTAACTTTTAAAATAATTGTTGGCAGCTGTGCTTTTAGAAAAATAGATGTGAAAAGAAGTAAAATTGTGTTTGGTAAATTTTAGCTTAAACTTGAAAAAGTAGGTTAGAGTGTTTGATTAATAAATACAAGAACATCTTATTTTAGATATAATAACTAAAATAGACTTATAATCAAACATTTTTTTAATTTTTTTGTAATTTAAAATTTTAAATAATTATTTAGTATGATAAATTTTGTTTGTTATAAATTAACTGTTTAATATTAAGGAAAATAGCTTTATTTTAAAAAATGAATATGATATACTTTTTTTTTAAAATGATGACACTTGTGAAAAATAGAAAATAGATTTGATTAGGTGAGAAATAGATAAATATATAAAATAAATATTCTTTTCAAAGTATAAAATTGGAAATTAAATATAAATTAAAAATTCTACTTGATTTTAGGAGAATCTAAAAGTTTGAAGGATAATGCTTTTAATGTCAACGTGAAATGAACGTGTTTTTAAAAGTGATTTTAATGGATTTGATTTAAATCTAATTTTACCAAATGCAAAAAATGGTTACGATTTTTTCCAAATGGCTTTTTGACACAGCTAGCACAATGCCAAACGTAGCCTAAGTTGAAGGTGGCTTCTTCTTGGTGGGTGTGAGAGATTTTTGCAAATTTTCTAACAATGATGTATGTTATGACTGGAAAGCTTTCTTGTAATCTCCTTTTTGGAGTCTTTGGTATGCTTGTTGCAACTTTCAATATTGAATGAGAAATTTTGTTTTGTTATAAAAAACAAAAACAAGAATAATAAGTGGCCAAGAATATCAGATTGTCTTATGGGCTTTTTCTTTCTCTAGAATAACCAGTGAATTTTAAAAGATCCCCTACTTGAAAGGAGAAAGATCCCTCATTTTAGGAACTGTTATGGCTTGTGGTATCTTCTTGGTATGCTTTAGTTAAGAACTTTTGTCATTATTCTCCTTCACTCAATGCTGATGGGAGATTTGTTGTATTAATTTTGATTTTTGAGTAGATTTGGAAAGATATGTTGCCGTTCCACTTCTGTATTCTTGTAATTAATGTAATATTTAATTGTAAAATAGAGCTCCTGATTTGGCCATCCATCTTCAACAGTTCTCACTTTGTGAGAGGCTGTGAAGATCAGGAGCATTTATTCTTCAAAAGATATGTGGTGGTACTAGGAGCTCTAGTTTCAAGGGTGCTTACCTAATGATATTCAAATTTCTTGATGCATAACATTTTGTATTTCATGCCTTCAAGAAGAAATCTAATGTCCTTTAGTCGAATGTTATGATCACCTATTGTGGAGACATCGTCTTGATTTTTGAAAGAATAGGTGCATTTGTAAACATAAACATAGAAGTGAAGAAGGAAAACTGACAATAGCCTTATTCTTGTCCTCGGGCGGTAAAATGTTATCAATATGTAGTCTGTAATTTTATTTTTCTTGATAGCCTCTTTATAACTCCACTGGTTTTGATGAGAGAATGTCCTATCCTCCCTTTCTTTATATCTTAGAGTCTACGATGCAAAGTTGTCTGTCATAATTACTGAAACATATGGTCTTTATTATGATGAGAAAAACCAAGATTCAGCTATAAATTTATATGCTTGATCAAATCTTTCAAGGGATTGCTTTTTTCCTGGCAGGTGGTAGCAAGCACTCTCATTCACACGCTGACCATCATAGTCATTCAGGAGATGAGCATTCACATGCACATACCTTGGAAGATCTTTCTGTAGGAATATCTGTCCTCGGTTAGTTTCATACCTTGCGTTTTATAAACCCTTGTTTCATTCTTCATGTTGTTAGTTCTTGTAGACGAACTTGCCTTGTTAATGCCTTACAACTGTAAATGTGGGGCTGAGTTTAATTAAAATCATACGATACACGACATGTATCATAGGATTCAAATCGAAATGGAGGCAATCAAATCAAATTATGGTTTTGGATAAGAAGTTACATGCATCACAATTCGAGATACCGTATCATGCGACTTGTTATTGAATCAGATCATTCCGATTCAAGAATTAGTAAACCCGGGTTGAATGTTTCTAATTGAAAAAGAAAGAGAATGCACAAAAAAAAAAAAAAAAAGAGAGAGAGAGAGAGAAAGAAAGAAGGAAAATGAAAAGATTTGATTGATTTTGAGATACTTTGATGGGCTTGTTTTTTGTTTGCCCGTGTATTCTTTCACTTTTTATCAATGAAAGTAGTTGTTTTCATCAAAAAGAAATTTAACATAACCAAACTATTCAAAATATCATATACAACATCCACCATTCTCTCTCTCTCTGTCTCTCGTACACATATCCTTTTATCAAAGGTGACTTTTCATTTTCTTTCAACCCTGACCATTTGTTGAATTTTATTTGTTTAGTTCTCTCATGGTGTTTTCATTTCTGTTTCCGCTCAGAATATATATCGTAGCTGCGCTGGGTTTATTGTTCTTTTCTAGTTTTAATCTTTCTGATTCTTGTTTCTTTATTTTTTACTTTGTTGGTGATTTCTTCTTCCTTTTTATTTTCTGCCTTGTTTATTTTTGCTTCTTTTGGAGCTGGTATCTTTGAGCAGTGGTCTATTTCCATACTTTTAACGAAGGAAAAATGTTGTATCTTGTCAAAAAAAGTGTCTTGAAGAGAGAACACCATGATAAAGCTTTAACATGAGCAACTTTCGTACTGAGCAGTATTCTTTTTTTGTTTTTTTAGAAAAAAAGTCTTGAAAACAAAGTTGTATTCTTTTTAATGTTTTTCGAACTTATTTTGAAGTTAGTTGATGTTCTTTTTTTACTTGCGTATTTTTAACTTTGGAGTTAGTTTATGTTTCTATATTTTTGGAGTTATTTAGACCTCGTTTGATTACAATATTGTTTTTAGTTTTCTGTTGTTTTTTGAAATGGAAACGAGCCTCTTTATTATAATAAGATAAAAAGAGACTAATGCTCAAAATACAAGAGAGTTATACAAAGAGCATGAAGAAAAACCAAAAGAGAACAACTCGGGACTACTAAGAGAAAATGGATCAGGAAGCGCACCCGTAGTTTTCTGTTGTTGAAATTATGCTCTTTTTTTTTTTAATTTTCTTTTTTATTGTTTTTATTTTCAATTATTATTTTCACATCTGTTAGAGAAACGCTTGAATTCCTAGTCAAATTCTAAAAATAAAAACAAATTTTTGAAAAATACTTTTTTTAGTTTTCAAAAGTTAGCTTGGTTTTTTAAAACATTGGTAGAAATTGGATAATAGGACATAGAAACTTATACGTAGAATAGTGTTTATGAGCTTAATTTTCAAAAACCAAATACCTAATAGTTATCAAACAAGATTTAATATTTATATTTTAGGCTTTACTATTTATATTTATATTTAAATATATTTGTCAATGGAAACTTGCGATGATACACTAAACTTAATTTCAAGTTCTCTTTCATGAGTGAACAACTTCGGTGGTGCTTTTTAGTGCATTTATTTGTGTTTCAGTTGTTTCGAGGACATATATATCCAATTCTGTTAAGGAAATTTACTTTATTGGCATCTGTATTTATACTTCTTTATGCTGTTTGCTGCTAAACAATTATGTTGGTACCTAATTTATCGATACTAGATGCTTATGGAAAGACTAATGGAGAATAGAGAGCATACTAGGACATGGTTTGATATGTATCTGTTGTTTGCTTTGGCCATCTCTGAAACGTTTGTCTGCTTTATTCTTATATGGAAAATGCTAACAAGGACAAGGAATACACGCCTATTAGTCTCATTACTAGTGTTTATAAAATCCTAGCAAAAGTGTTGGCTAATCCCTTGTAAGGGTGCTTCTGTCGATGGTTTTTGAGTCTCAAAGGGGCCCTTGTTTTAGGAAAAGAGATTCTTGATTAGGCTCTTATAGCTAATAAGGGTATTAAGGATTACAGACGTACAAAAAAAAAAAAAGGAATGCTTCTTAAAATATTTTGAAAAAGCCTACGATCATGTGGATTGGTCATTCTTGGATAAGGTTTTAGAAAAGAAGGGTTTTAGGTATGAATGGTGGATGTGGATGTAGAGTTGTATGAGACACGTAAGTCATTTCTTCCTACTTGATGGTTGCCCTAGAGGCAAAGTGTTGTTTGTGAGGTCTGAGATAGGGAACCCTTTATCTTCCTTTCTTTTACTGCTTGATGTGGATGTTCTAGGTGGCTCGTTTTAGAGTGCTGAAGGAAAAATCATTGAGCCTATTGAGGTTGGAAAGAAGAATGTCGCTCTTTCTCACTTTCAGTTTCTCGACGACACTATTTTTTATGCTCTGTAAATGAAGTTTCATTCTTAATTTGAATCATACTGTGAAGTTCTTTGAAGAGTGATCTAGTTTTAAGATGAATTGGAGCAAATGCCAAATTGAGGCTTAGTTGTGATGATGAGAAACGCAGGAGTTGGGTGGACGTGGTAGGTTGTGAAGTTGGAGTGTACCTCATGAGTTTAGGAGGGGTACATGAATGAACTGGGATCACAACCAAATGATAGATATTACTTATACCAACAAGGTGCATCTTTCTTTTCGGCGGCTTAATCATAGGAACTCCAAAGTTAAGCCTGCTTGGAATAATTCTATGTTGGACGATCTCTTAGGAAATTTCCTAGGACACATATAAGGACAAAATATGCTGAAAGGACTTGTGTTGGCTTGTGAGGTAGTCTTTACTCTTGGAAGTAGTTAAAAGCAAGTAGATAACATGACCAGGTCATAGGGGATGCAAAGGAATGTTGGGACCATCCAAATTTCGAATCACGATTCAAATCTTGAGTCTGGGGTGTTACAAATAGTATCAGAGCGAACCTCTCCTAGTAAGATGTGGTTCAAAGACAAACCAAGGCAGAAGCTGGTGTGAGCATGTAACATCGGAGTTTAGGAGGGGTAAATGAATGAATCAAGATCACATTTGAATGAGAGGGATCCTAAGGATATGATGTTTGGTTAAGAAAGGCTTAAAGGAATTGAAAATTATTACCTATATCAACAAGGTGTTCCTTCCTTTTTGGTGGCTCCGAAAGTTAAGCCTACATAGCTTGGAACAATTCTATGTTGGGTGACTTCCTGGAGATTTTCCTAGGAAACATGTGAGGATAAAGCATGTTGAAAAGACCCGTGTTGGTTTGTTGGGATAGTCTTCACTCTTAGAAGCAGTTTAAGACAAGTGGATAGTGTGGCCAGGTCGTAGGGGAATGCCGGGGCCACTAGGTACTGAATCCAGATTCCGAATCTTGGTCCGAATTTCCTTTCCCTCTTACCTAGGTCTCCTCTTGGAAGTAATCCCAAATCCATTTCCTTTTGGAACCCAGTGATGGACAAAATTACAGAGAGACTAGCCTCATGGAATAACATTTTATCCTCTAAAGCTGGTAGGCTTATCTTGATTTTCTGTCTTGAATGAGACCCATGTTTACTTATTCTCCCTTTTAGCACTGTGTGCAGATTGTAAGAATATTTGAGAAGTTTATGCATAATTACATCTCTGAGTTTGATTGTGTGTTTGGCCTGGCCTAGTCTCATACTGAGGGGGTCATATAAGTCACCTTGGCATCATATTTGCTAAACTCTGAATCTTGTTATGTGCTATGCTTGCCCGTCTTGGTAATGGTAGGTTGATTTCATTTTGGGATGATTCTTGGTTGAATTGTGGAGCATGGAGCTATTGATATTGCCTTTTCTCGTCTTTTTTGACTTCTCATCCAAATATCACATTTTTTGACGTTGGAATTCTATCTACTGCTGCCTGGGATTTGAGCCTCTGTCTGAATCTTAATTGATTTGGAAATATCCAAATGAGCCAATCTCTCTCTTCTCTCTTCAATTAGGTTAAGAAACCTCGATGATTACTAGTCTTGGCCTCCTGATCCTTCTGATACTTTTGCAGTTAAATCTCTTAGGGATGATCTTGTAGATATTAACGAGGCTTTTTTGAATAATCTATACTTGGTGATTTGGAAGATGCATATCCAAAGATGATTAAAATCTTTGTTAGGGAACCTAGCCTTGGAGCTATAAACACAATTAATCATATACAACAGAGAACTTCATACATCAACCTTTTTCCTCCTTGTCCGGTATGTGTTACTGCAGATTCTGAGACTCTTCGTCACTAATTGCTTGTTCCTTTGCTCCTAGTATTAGGACATCATTGGTCCCTAACCTTGCCTAACAACATTTTGTCAGCTTCTTCAATTTTGGTGGGCACCATTTTCGTGGTGCGAATAAGACTTTTTATGGCTTGCTCTTAATAGAACTTTTAATGTAGTAGGAAAGATTAGAGTAAATTAGGGAATTTTGGTCAAATCCTTAATTGATTAGAGTTATGATTACTTTTCTTGGTTGATTAGGATTAGGATTAGGATTAGTATTAGTTTCCATTGATTAATTAGGATAAGGATTAGTTTGCTTTCCAATTCTCTATGAATAGAATAATTTTCAACTTGTATTGAAAACTTTTGATTCATAATAAAGTTCTTTGATTTTAGTATTGGAGATTTCTTTCTTTTATCTTTTAGGCTACATCAACTTTTCTTTGGCTTTGTTGGGGTAGAACAAAATGCCAGAATTTTCTGAAACATTCTCTTCCTTTGATTGTTGTATGTATTTGATTCTTTTCCATGCTATGTATTGGTGTAAGTGTTAACACCCTTTTAGGGATTATAGTCCTATTATAGGAATGGTATTAGGGTGTTATTAGAGTATTAAAGTTATATTAGTAATTAGCTATGGAGTTTGTTATACTTGTTTGTTATAAATAAAGGGGGACGGGAAACTTGTATCCAAACACTTTTAGTTCTTTCGTTAAGTTTCAAATTTTCTCTATTATCTTATTATTCTCCTTTGTTTTTTTATATTGTGTATTTTTGAGCATTGCCCTCTTTTTATTTTATCAATGAAAAGTCTTGTTTCCCTTTTAAAGGAGGGAAAAAAAGAGGGAGAGGGGAATGAAGAAGATAAGTAATATTTTGGTGAGTGATCTAGAGCTCGAGAGTGATCTCTAGATTGGGAGGGTCCAAGTACCTCAAATTAGTTGGTTTATCTTGTAGTTTGGTTACTGTTTATATTTCAATATATTTGGGTTCTATCATCTTTCTCTTCGTTAATTTCTCATTGGAGAACGTTCTTGTAATTCATGAATAGGCGTTTCGGCTTTTCCCTCATTATTTCATCTATCAACGGAATTGTTTCTTTTCTAAAAGAAAAGTGGAAATGCTTAAATGTACGTTCTACAATGGTGTCATGAAGCCTAAACAAACCATAATATCACAAAGAAACCTACTGTAGATTAACATAGTAGTACCTGGCATACGAAAAAAGTAAAAGGCATTTTGGGAATGAGTTCAAATCTCATGGTGGCTACCTATCTAAACAATGGTTTCTTAAAGAAAATCGAAAGCTATCAGGAAAAGTGTGCTCTCTTGAAGATAGAGTTACAGTGTGGTCCTATTCATAAGACTTCTACGTTTCCTTACCAATCATGATTGAGATTACGTCTGATTTCATATTTATATATTTTAGTTTGTGTGTTAATGCTATTAAAGTCATTGTTCTATGAAAAAGAAAAAGATGAGTTAAAATTCATCTTATATTAGATGTTATATAAAAATGCATAAAAAAAAAATAAGAACTTTGTGTTTGTTGATATCATCTTCTACTTTCCTGATATTATAGATTTTGCTGATCCTCTTTTAAAAATGAAATCTGGGCGTAAAACATTTTGTTAGTAACTACAATACTGTATGGGTGTTGCAGCTGGAATCGTGCTTTTTCTTCTTGTAGAGAAGATAGTGAGGTATGTAGAAGATAATTCTGAGGGAGGAAATGGAGGGAGTCATGGTCATCACCACCACCATAAGAACAAAAAATTGAAGGATGATAGTGATTCTTGTGACACCACTTACAAAAAAAGCAGAGCTAAGTTGTTGGATGGATTGCCAAATGACTCGAAAGAAGCTCCACAGAGATCCGTTCCTCAGAAGGTAAGCTGTTGAGTTATTGGTACTAGATTTTGTATGACACAACGAAAATGACCAACTTGTGATTGATCTTTTAAGGAACAAACTGCCCATGTGTTTGTTTTGATGTTGGATCTAAACTGTATGTTCGACTGATCTGTGTTCCAAAGAAATCTCCTGGGCGTGAAGCTGTTGTTTTCTTTAAGAGAGATATACGTTCCTTTCTTTTTCAATTAAAAATGTACTGGCTCTCTTTCGTAAATTTTTGAGGCTTCAACTCCTTCATACTTGTATTTTAACCAAAAATACACATTGTTTCCTACTTTCCAGTGAGGAATGAAGAGGCTCTTTTTACCATCAATATTCTAACCATTTTTGGCAATTGAGCCTTATTTTGTTGTATTTCTATTTTTTTAATAATAAAACCCATCTTTTCAGATTTTTATGGTTTCAGCTGTCGTGCTTGCAAGGTTTTCTTATCAATTTTGGTCGACATCTTGACAATATTCACTTCCATATATTGTTTCTTATGAGACACAAAAAACCAAAAAAAAAAAAAAAATCCCACGCCAACGGTAACTGCGGAGATTTTAATGTTCATATAAATTGTGGAATGTTACTACATAGATATTTGGTTAAACTACTATCCATATGGATTACATTAGACAAGTACCTGAGTGTTTGATATATCTTCTCTGACTTGCTAGATTTATGCAGAGAAATGGAAAATCTGCGTCCAGAGATGATAAGGAAGATCTAGTTGCTGCTAATGGCCCCACTGCTGATGTCAAATCCTCGCAAGAATTTCCAGCTCAGACACCGTCAAATTTAGTGTTTGGTTATCTTAATCTATTCTCTGATGGTGTTGTATGTTTCTCTCCTTGCCTCAATTCTTCCATGTGTTCAATTTCCATTTTAGTTTTTTATTTTAAGAATGATCGAACTTCAATTTTGAGGGGTTTTGTTGGCGTTGCAGCACAATTTCACTGATGGGATGGCCTTGGGAAGTGCTTTCTTGCTATATGGATCTGTTGGTGGATGGTCTAGAACAGTGTTTTTGCTTGCACATGAACTCCCGCAAGAGGTTCATTTCTTTCTTGACTATCATTATTGGACTATCAGGCATTTCATTTGATCACTTTGGTAGCTGAAAATGATAATATCCTCTGGTAAAATCAACAAATCAAGCCAGGCTCCCTTAAGTTAACCTTACATATTTAGTTTGATTAGATTGTTTTCTCTATTTTCCAATTTTTTTTTAACAAAGGCGCCCATCTTTAACCCTGGGACTAGGAGTTCCGTTTTACTTATCTCAGTTTCGAGAAAGTTTCTAACTTTAAACAATGGATTTTAGATTTTTCCTCCTTTTGCCTGTCCCTTAGCTTGCTCATGATTGGTAGGTAGAGTCGCATAATCCAGAAAATATCTTTAGCAAATGTTCTTCCTTTACAGTAGCTTCATCATGTACTTCATACTAGATTATTCTGTTGCGTGATATGGTAAATCTCAGCTAGAGAAATTTATACAATTGGAAGGTATTAACGTGTCCATTAATCTGATTGTAGTGGTTTAGTTAAATCGTCTACTTGTTTGTCTATTTTCTAATATTTTGAATGGAGGTACGAATGAAAACTAAAACTCTGCTCTGCTTTGCCAATTAAACCATCAGTAGCTGGTTGAACTATATGCTTCTACCTTGTGAGGAGGTGGATAATATAATATTAAATTTACCTTCACCTATTAGTTTAAGCTTTTGGGTCAATAGTTGATCTAAGATTGAGGCTTGTTAGGAAGTTATATAACTATGCACTGCACTGTCCCACTAGTCCCCGGTCAGCATTTTTAGTCTTCCATTAAAGAACTGAACAACATGGCGGCGACAGCAGCACCCATGATTTATGAACCTGAGTTCCTTTTTTGTCAGTATAATCTTATGAGGCAACATGTCATCTTCTTTACAATGTTCCGCTGCTCGTTGAATGTGTTTATTTAGATTTCGAATGTTTGCTTTTGGTACAGATTGGGGATTTTGGTATTTTGGTAAGATCCGGTTTCAGTGTTGCCAAAGCCCTTTTCTTCAACTTCCTCTCTGCACTTGTGGCTCTTGCCGGCACTGCAATTGTAAGTACTGTTTCATCATACGCACAGCTTAAACATTCCATGAACATGAATACACAATTCAATTATCTGTCTTCTATGACCTCCGTAGGCACTGCTAATGGGGACGGATCCAGGACACTCATCTTTGATTGAGGTGAGAAATAACTGCTAAAATTCTATTATGTTCATTTAGAACGGTTTCTTATCGATTCGATTTAAACATGCTCAGGGGTTTACCGCGGGTGGTTTCATATACATTGCGGTAGCTGGGGTACTAGCCGAAATGAATAGTAACAGTAAATCAACTATAAGAACAACTGCATTTCAATTAGTTTCACTTGTACTTGGAATGGCTGTCGCGCTCGGCATTTCCCTCATTGAATGAATCAGAGTGCATTTAAGTATGCTCTTTGAATTCAAATCTGTACTGGCTTCCCAGGTATAAACACTGATTAAACTAAATATGTTCATATTTGGTCCGTTTTTGTATCTGTTTCTTTTGTGGATAGTTGATCAACAATTAGTGTGAGATTAGCAGAGATGGAAATTAAGAGAATACACGCAATGATCTTATAACTGGAGACTTACAGACTGTGTTCGGTAAGATTTTTATTCCTTCTCTTAGGAAGTGCTAATGTTGTATGCATAGATTTTTATTTTATTTTTTAAAAGTGTTATTTTATTTTATTTTTTAATTTGTCTAAGCTCTCATGTTTTATGTTGTGATTGTTATGTTCTTTTGTACCTTATTTGCTAACCATTCTGGCACATTGAAAACCATTTCGTTTTTTTCCCTTTTAATTTAAGCTTGTTATCTCTCAAATTTTTAGACAGTTGCAAGAATAGCCAAAAAAAAAAACAAAACTTAAATATATATATATACTTGCAAAGATACATGAAGTCATGATTTTCTTTTTATTGTTTCAAATTTACCCCCAATGGGGTGTATGAACATGCATATTAATGGTGTTTTTGATAGTTTATACTTGAAATATCAATTGACTGATCTACAAATATAAAATATGCAATTGAGAGAGTAAATTTATTAGCCAACAAGGGTTCATGAGTTTTGTATTCATTTGTTTAGGAGTATTGTCTTTCTAATACATTATCGTCAACTCATAATGGCTTAATGTCTTTGTAGGACCATTTTAAATGAATGTTCACAAACTGATACAGGTTATATATGAAATCGAATTTTAAACTGGCGTCGATATATTTGAACAAATGTATTCTTAAGATGTTAGTATATTAATGATACACCAATGTATTATACTTAAAATATTGATTTAATGTTGATATACTATCAATGTTATATTTTAACTTTTATTTAGAATGAATATTGATATACTAATGATATACTTGAAAATTAGTCTTTAATGAGTATTAATAAACCAATGCTATATTTTAAATGAATTTTGAATGTGTGTTGATAATTGTATTGTTAAAGTAGGTTGACAAATCTTGCTGACACAGTATCGATATATTTATGGCATATTTGGAATATATTTTTAAATGTTTAATTTAAAAAAATAAGTTATTTTAAAAAAACTAGAATGTTTGATAACAACTCAAAATAGTTTTTGAAGTGTATTTTAAATAGTTTTGATCAGATCAAAATGAGTTTTTTAACAAACACTTTTTTTAAGTCAATTCAAACGGATCTTTAATTTACGTTTGAGTGAGTATTACTATATTATTGTCAAACTGAAACTTGAAGAGAATTTAGAATGATTGTTGATATACTAATGATATATTTAGAATGAATTTTTAATGAATATTGATATATTATTGATGCATTAATATTGTAATGTCGGTTGATCAATACAAGTCTGTCAATGATAGTATAATCTATCATTGGATTAAAATTGGAATAATTTAAGATGAAAAATATATCTAATATTTTTTTAGGCTTATACAGTCTAATTAAATATGCTCAATTACAAGAATGCCCTAAAGTCATCATTTTTTTTTCATTTATAACCTAATGTGCTGGAATATTTATACTATAAAATATGGGGCAAAATGGGTAGGATCTTTAACTTCCTATTTTACCTTCCATTTTTAGCAATATTCTTATTTTGTCCTAAACTCCTATTTAAGGGCGATTCTCAAATCAATCTACCCTCACTCCTATTTAAGTATGTTAATTCACAAATCAATCTTTGAACATTTGACAAAGAAAAAATTAATTCACAAATCAATCTTTGAACATTTGACAAAGAAAAAATTAATTCACAAATCAATCTCTATATATTTGATAAACAAAAAAAAAGCATCATCAAAGAAGATATGTCATTTATACATATAAGATCTATATTTTATGGGATGAGAGATTTGAAAGCTAAGAGAAATTCAAGAAGAGTTTCAAGATATACAACTTAAAGTTTGTTTATAGAGTTGCAGGACATACAGAACAACCATAGATTTATTTATATTTTGTATATTTTGTATTGCCTTTCAAGTTTAGCTGTCGCATTTTCAACATTTTTTCTTAATTGTTTTAGATAAAATAGATAGAATAACTTGTATTTCTACCAATTATCATTTACGAAATGAAGAATTGGTTAGTGACCCCAATTCTAAATGAAAGATTTAGGAGAGGTGCGGTTTGTTCTGGACATTCAAATCATCTTTAGAGATCATCAGTTTGATGATGTCTACCATTTCAGAGATTTGTTCGATTAGGGAGCTGGGAAGTATGAAGCTCTTGAGTTCACTATTTGTGTTTGATCTAAAACTTTCACATTCTCTGTAGCTCTTGGTTCATTCAATATTGTTGAGATGCTGTTTAGCTCTAATCTTGTCTAATTGTCGAATAAAATAATACCTTATTTTATTAAATAAGTAATTCATATACAATTTTTTTTCTTTTTCTAAAAGTAAACGATGAACAATTCACTTTGATCACGCAAATTGAAATGCACAATTTTAATAATATTTTTTTCTAATTTAGATTATTAGATATTTTTGTTTAAATTTGTTAGAGAATATTTAAAAAGATTTCTTTTTAAAGATTATTAAATAAGGTATTTCGTTTATTTTTCTCTCCCTCTCTCTTTCTCTTGTTTAGTATTGTTTCTCATTTCTTTAATGTCTGTTAGTGTAAAATCAAAATGAGGAAGTTTTAGTTGAATATTTTTGTTATGTTTTATATCTAAACAGTTACATTTTATTTTGATTTACATTTTTTTTTTTCAAGATTGACAGTGACAAATGTAATATTAATTATTAAATAAGGTATGCCATTTTCTTTTTATTTTTTGTCATCTATTTTTTTAGTATTGTTTGTTATCAAGATGTGTCTAGATTTGTTTCTTAGGTCATTTTGACATACAATTTTACAAATTCATTTTTGTGTTGGAAGTTGGAACACTAGTTTTTTGTTTGTGTATTACTTTCTATTTGTTTCTTTAATTTCTAGGGATATTTTTTAAGATTTGATAAATCAAAGGTTTTTATTTTTACTATTAAATTTAGATTTGGAGAGTTTTAGTTGAGTATGCAAGACTCATTTTATTTTTAATATATATTTGTTTTTAATCGTTAGGTGTTTATTTTCAAGATTTTATTGTGAAAAAAATCATCGCATAAGGTTATCATTTTTTTCTATATTTTTCATTATAGTAAAAAAAATATTTTATTACATCGTATGTTTACTACTTTCTGATAATGTTAATCTCTCAGAAATGATCTCTACTATATATATATATATATAATAGAAGGGGTCGAGATGGATGACGGTGGAGATACGATAGGAGGTGAATTCCTCTCTCTCTCTCTTTTTTCCCTTTTGAGATTATGGATCTCCCATCCACAACTATATTATACTAAAATTAGGGTTAAAAGATGTCATGGAGCTCATTCAATAACATGTCTATAAATATAGGAAATTAAAAAAAAAAAAGTGATTTTGAATGAGTAGTTGGTATGATATGATTTTCATATATAATAAAAGTGATTTTGAATTATTAATTATTGACAAAGAGAAAAAAATAAAGAAAAAGTTGTGAAAAATTGAGGAAAAATTGTGATTTGAACTTTTGTTTGAAAAGGTTGTTATTTATAATTCTTTGTTATTGATTATTCTAAAGATCACCCCGTTTTCTAGAACTTATTTGGTAGAGGATCTGAAAACAGAAATTTGAAATAAAAGAAAATTTTCATGTTTTGAGATATGTGTTTGGTCACGGAATTCAAAAATTGAATTCTAATTTAAATAATTGCAAACTAGTTGTAGTTAGATATATTAAATATTAGTTGTTAATAAAATATTATTAATTTATTTATGAACATGTTTTATGTTAAATAAATTATAAAATTATTATTTTATAATAATATATAATTTATAGGATAAATTAAATTTTTTCCCCCTATAGTTTGGAAGAAGTTATCTAAAATTTTAAAATCATATGTGAACTAACTTTTAACTTTATTTTAATCATATAGACCAAATTTGGAATTTAACTTAATTTATAATATATTACATAATAAATATTTTAATTTTTTAATAATTGATTTGAGTTTATAAAATGACATATGCTATATTTCTAAATGATTTTAACCTTATTTAATATAATAATGCATTTTAAATTTTAAAATTCAAATTTTAGATACAATGAAAACATAAAAAATGTTATTTTCAGAATTTACACGGTTTGGATTATAGAATCCGAAAATAGTTTTCAGAAATATAATCGAATTATGTGTCAAACACATATTCATTGAACTCAGTAAATTTGAAAATATAAAATAGAATTTGGATTGAGAACCAAACATACCTTTATACTCTTAAAATCACTTAAAATTATTTTTATTTTTCTAAAATTAATTTTGTTTATTTTTCAAAAATAAATATTTTAAAGTGAAGTGATTTTGGCAATGATAAAAGTAATCCTAATCTATCTCAAAAAGATTAAAAAAAAAAAAAAAAATCTTCGCCATGCCAAAATTACTCTTGAACATAGGCTTAATTCATTGGGGAGCATAGTTATAGGTTGACACTCGTTTCTTAATTCAACATCTTATATTTCAAAAAATTTGCTTAATGTCTTACTTCATTTTACCTCTGATATTACTTTCAAATTTCATGTCCAATATTTATATTTTAAAATTAATGAGATTTATATTTGTTGAATCATTTTTTCGTTATCACATTTAATATTCGATATAACCCAATAAATTATATTATTTTAGATTTTATCTCTTCATTACTTTATATTTTATATTTACTATTTAAATTAAAATAAAATTATATTTATTTTATAATTTATGTTATAAAATTTTTTAATCACGTGCATCCCACGTGTTCTCTGACCAGTTACATAAAAATCCGGCATGAAAGTTCATAATACCCCTATATAATTTTGGTCCTTTTTTTCTTTTGAGAGAGGGAAAGACGAAAAGCCACATATGGAGAAAAAAATCAAATAAAAACATGTGCCTTAAGGGTTGTCCCCAATTTTTTTTTTTTCCCCTCAAAAATTACCCACAGAAAATTTCTTTAAAAATTTAAAAATTTGTTAACTCAAATGAAAGCATAGAAAACAAGGTATATTTGATATAATATAAAGTTACTTTGTAAAAGTGAAACAAAAACAAAGGCCAAAAAAGAGGCTTAAACGCATTTACATCTTCTCGGAATATGTAGATACTCGATTCTCGAAATCGACATTTTCCCATGAGTGCAAGATGACTGTTGTGTGGTCCTCTGTTTACGTCCACTAAGAAGGCCCGTTTTGTGGATACTCGATTCTCGAAATCGGTATTACATATTCATGAGTGCAAGATAGCTCTGCTGTGTGGTCTTCTGTTTACGTCCATCACAATATATTCGATATATATTTGACTATATTTGATAAGTGTATGAACAAAACAATTTGTACAATATATCGTTTTTACATACCGAACAATATATGTGAGATTAATTTACATTTTTTAGTATATTTGTAAACATACTGAAAAATAGACCATGATATATACAATATATTTTACATTTTTCAATATATTCCACTCATACGAGAGATCTCAGTTTCAAAAAGATTAACAAGAAACGGGAACACCACAATCAGAGGATCACCATGAACTGTAAGATGAAATGGGAAAAATGTCAAAAGACAAAATGGCAGCTGAAATGTGAAGAACGAAAAAGATGAAACAAAATCTACATCATTGGTGGATTTGATTCCTAAATTTAAGGAATCTTAACAATTGTAAATGAATTTCATTGAATGTGTTACGGAATTCTATAAATAAATATTGATGAAAATGGAATTATAATTAGAGAAATTTTCCCATATAGAAAAAATGTCAAACTACATATAGAAATAGCAATAAAAAAAAAAGAAAAAAGAAAGGGTAATTGCAATTACTAGCATTTGTAGGAATAATAATCAATTATATAACATCATTTAAACAAAATTGCAGATATAGACAAGTCTATCAGTGATAGACTATTTAAATTTGGCTATATTTGTATTTTTTTTTTTTTTTTTTACATTATGTTATATCTGTGAATATGTTGGGTCTAATGTATATATTTGAAACTATCATAAATAAAAATGCTAGATATTGATAGACTTCTATAACCTCTATAAATGATAGATTTGTATCGGTTTCTATCACTAATAGTATCAATGATAGACTTCTATCCGTTTCTATCACTAATAAACACTTCTATTAGCGTCTATCAATACTAGACTTGTATTAGTTTCTATTATACTGTAATAGACATTATCAATGTCTATCACATACATCTAAAAGCAATAAAATTTTCAATAACAATATCTAGTGTATGTATCATTAACTATCTAAAAGCAAAAAAAAACTACCAACAACTAGTAACAACAAAATGATTATCTATTGATAGACAATTGAGAATAGTCTGTCACTGTCTATCAGTGATAGATAGTAATAGAAAAACTATCAAATATAGAATGATAGACAACTATGAGTGTCTATCATGATGGATAATGATAATGTTGTATCAATTGACCTTTCATTATCTATGATTATCATTCTAATTACTATTTTGGAACTAGCAATAAAACTACAAAAAACTATCTATAATTTGGTCTTTTATTGTATATCATTGTCATTCTAATTAACATTTTTGAACTAGCAACAAAATTATAAATAGAAAAAGATGAGAAGAAGAAGAAGAAGCCGGAAGATGGAGAAACCGGATGATAGAGAATGAGAAAATAATTAAATTTTGTTATTTGTGTAAATATTTTTCCTTATTTTTCTATTTTTAAAAATCCTCCTTATAATTATGATAAAGAAAATCATTAAATGTTTAATATTGAACAATTGAGAAGAGATAAATAGTTATAGGGTTAATTTGGTACACAAAACAACCTAAAATCTAGATTTGAAAAAATTCAAATTTTTTGGACATTTAAGAAATAATGATGTTGCAATAGGCGAATTCTCTAAATTTTTGGGTTGTTTTCAAATATAGTAAAATGAGCCAACTTATTAACAAACATAGCAAAATATCGTTATATATCCATGATAAATAGTGATGATACTAATAGAGATCTATCAGAGTCAATGGTAGATACTAATAGACAGTGACATTTTATCATATTTATAAATATTTCTAGCACTTTTTTCATTTAAAACAATTACTCTAGATCTTTCTTTCATTTTTTCTTTTTGCAATATTTGTAAATTTCCATAAACCATTGTTGAATTTGAAATTTTTAGAATGTTTTTTGTTATGCTATACTTACAATCCTCTCTAAAGTTTAAAACATGATGCAAAATGACATTCATTGATTGGAAGAAATGTTTAGAATGATACAACTTTTCTTCAAATAAATCAAGAATGTTTCCAAAAGTGAGCATATGTGTTAACCTTTTCTCCTTTTTTGACAAGTGTTTCTCCAAAGAATCAAAAGAAAGATATTATATCCTTTTCTGTTTTTTTTTCCAATTGTAATTGTAATGAATTCACTTTTTTCTACAAACCATTGATTATTTCTGTTCATAGGTTAGTTGAAAGATACTACTCTGGCCGAAATCAGTTTTCTAAGATGATAATGATATATATTACTAAGTATTGAGGTAGGTCTAAAATGGAAAACCAGCCAAAAAACAATATAATATTTGAGCGTTAATTTGATAAACAAGTCGTAGCTAAAATGAAATTAAACTAAAATGTTCGTTGAACTTTTTTTTTTTTTTTAATATTAGGTCTATGTAGATTTCGACTTAGTGAAATGTCGTGCAACTATGGTCACGAGGGGAATTAATTCACTAGATGGAACCAAATTTATTTGTTATAATTTTTTTCTCAATATTGTTCATGTTCTTTTGCAAACTTTCAAATGGACACATTTATTTTATTTATTTGTAAATTTTGATGTTATGTTATCTGTTATAACCTAATTACAAAGGTAAAAAAAAAAAAAAAAAAAAGTGGCACAAACATTTGGTGCCACATGGCTGGATTGTAAAAAGTGGGTTGTACCCTAACTTGCCTAAATCTTAGGCTACAATACGGTATTCATGGTTAGGTTGAATTGAATTAAAACTTTTTAGATCCAATCCAATTGTTCGGATTGTAAATTTTTTCGACCCAAATAATCTTTATTAAAAAATGAACCTAACCCAACCTAGAAATATTTGAGTTGAGTTGGTTCGGGTTAATCAGATCATTTTTATTTAAAATTTTGTTTTAAAAAGAAGGAAAATATTAATATGTAAAAATTTAATTTAATTTAATTATTTTCATATATTGAATTAAGATTATTAACTCAATTTCAATTTATATAGTAAATTTTTTTTATAGTACAAAGAAACTATTTTTAAGAGTTGTTGAATAATAAATTATAAAAAAAAATATTGGAATTAAATAAAATTAAAATCAATATATATATAAATAATTGTGTTATAAGTAATAAAAAAATATATTTTAAAGTTAATAATAAATTCAATTTTTGTTCGGGTTATATTAGATGAACACATAAACCAACCCAACCCAACCCAAATGAGTTGATAACCCAACTCAAATCGCATAGGTTTAATACATATATAGAACAATATTTCCGTGCATCCCAACGTGCATCCATCTTTTTTGTATTTCACTATCATCACATATATAAAAAAATGTATTAGAATATTTTTTTAAACAAGAAAAACTTGTCATGTGATAAATTATAAATGGATAATTTGATAGGACCATACTACGTTAAATGCAGCTAAATATTTTTCATAACGAAGTTACTTTAGAAAAGAATAGTTTGTGGGTTTGCATTATTTATTTGACTCCATGCCTCCCAAGTCCCCATTCAACACTTCCCTCTATGTAAATTTACTTTTTCTTTCATATATCAAAGCCCATGCCTTACTTTAACAATTGGATTCCCACAAGGGCACAACTTTAACTTTACCAAAATACAAAAAAGTATATATATATATATATATAGAAAAGAAAAATTTAAACAAAATATTTCTTCTAATGCACACCATTATATTTCAACACTTAATTATATATATATATATATAGATATAGATATGAAACTAAACATTGAACAAAATATTTGCATCTCAAGAATCTTCCCCATAGATTTTAACCATATATATAACTTGTGTACTGCATTAATTTGTGTGTGATTGTCAAGACTCAAATTTATCCAACTGTTGGAGCATTTGGTAGATGGTGAAATTCTGGGTGGTCGGTCGTGGCGCCATTCCCGCCATCAGGTGGTCGGGTCGGCTGAGCGTGCGGTGGTGCCGCTTTCGCACCGGCCTTGTCTCTGCCGTGGCTTTTATTTCTCTTGAAACTTCTGTTCTTTTCCTCCAGCTTTCTGGTGTCCTTTTGCCGTTATGCATTGTTCCTTCCTGTCCTCAATTTCAAACATATCACAATCATGTCAAAAAAAAAAAAAAAAAAAAAAAAAAAAAAACTGTAAACATTTCGAGACAAAATACTCAAACCTTCCTGCTTTAAAATATTTGAATTATTAGCCAAATTACAATTAAAAAAAACCCAAATTAAACTGTTTCTTTTAGTTTCTTAAAATTTTCTTAGAATGTTTTGGGAACTCCATTAGGAATTCAAAGTTTTCTTTAGAAGGGCAAAAATCATATTATTCAAATAGTAATTAGACAAACATAAATTTTAATGAAAACTAAAAATGAAATTGTTATGCAAGGGAGCGTTGATAAAACTAGGGTTTTATTATAAGTTTGGTTTCTAAACACTATTCAAACAAATATTTATATAATTCATCAAGCTTTAAATTTTTAGAATTTTACATATTTAAATTCTATATATGTATAACCTGTACAACACACATGAACTTCTTCTAATTTTGCATGTAATAAGTCCTATAAATAATCAATATGACTACTACAAATCAATTTATCACTTTGGTAAGTATTTAGTTTTTAGGTTTTGAAAAATAAATTTATAAAAACTCATCTCACCTCTAAATTACTTCTTGCTAGTGTTTTCAAACACTAACCCGAAATTTGAAAACTAAAAAAAAAAAAAAAAATTATAAAAAACATATTTTTGGAATTTAGAATTTGACTAAAAATTCAACTCAAGAAGCAATTCGTGAAAGCAATTGAGAGGAAATAAGTTTAATTAAAAAGAAAAGAACGAAATAATTACCAAATGAGACTAAATAATTCAATCATGACCTATGCAATTTCTAGACTAACCAGAATTAACTTTGAGTTAGAAGTGGTAGAGAAGTTCACAATTATATTATGAACTTTTTTTAAGTATAAAAACTAGATTTATTTCTTAACCTAATTAACAATCCATGCACACATTAATTATCACAAGTTTAACTAACAATGAATTAAAAAGAGAGAGAGAGAGAAAAAAAAAAGAAAAAGAAGAAAACCTATATTTCGGAAAAATTATTCAATGAGACCGTCCTACGACGACCATCTAAAACTGTTCGATGGTATGTCAAACAGTTAAAACTGGCAACCACATTGTACCGATCTCGTTGAATAAATTTTCTGGAAAGGAAATAATAGAGGGGAAAAATGAAAAAGAAAAAAAAAAAGAAAAAAATGTTACATCAAGAAGGGAAGTAGAGTTGGGCATTGGGCAAATGACAGGATGATCTTCATCATCAGGTTCCAAAGGATGTTGCAATGGCCAAAACTCCATTTTGTCCACTTCTAAAACTTTCACTTCCATTATTATTCCACTTTCACCCTCCTTCTTCTTGCTTCTTCCTCCTTCATCTTCTTCTTTTTCTAAAATCTTACTTTGCATATTATTTCCTCTCTACTAAACAACAACAGAACTTAACAAAGAGATGGGAAATAATGACACAAAAACACTGAAATTCTTTTGGTTTGGAGAAGGAAAAATAATAAAGAGAAAAAAAAGTGCATGAAAAGGAGTAGTCCTAAAGAGAGATGGGGTTTGTGGGGGTACACTTGTAATTTTACTTAAGAGGAAGAAAAGATTCCCATAGTCTCTCTTATTCTTTTTGGGATTTTGTTTAAGTACTTTACTTTCTTTTCTTTATTTGTTTCTTTAACTTTGTTGCTTTAAGGAACAACAGGCTGCTGTTTGTTTGAAAATCTTGCCATTTTGTGCTTTCTTTCTTCTCCCTTGGTTTTGGTGAGGATTTTTTATTGCAATCAATTTCAAGGTAAAAAAATACACATACTTTCAGATTTGAATTTTGATTTTTTTTTTTTTTTTTTGGTATATAGTGAGATGATTCGAATCACAAATCTCGTGTTTACTAGTACACTTCTATGTCAATTGAGCTACGCTTGGTTTGATGTTTAGTTTTAGTGTTGATTTAAATGTATTAGTTTTTATTCTTGATATTTGAATTTAATTTTTATTTGGTTGTTGAAATTTCAAAAGTAACACAATTAATCTCGAGAATTCAATTTGATTTCTGATTTGGATTTCCAACCTAGTTAATTTAAAAAATAAATAATATATAAGCAAAATAAGGGAAATGATTTCAAATGGTAAAACTGTTGAAAATATTTACAAAGTATAGTAAAATTTTCGAATTATCAAAGATAAACACTGATAGACGCGAATAAAAGTCTATTAGCGATTATGATTGATAATTCTAAAATTTTGCCATATTTTATAAATATTTTAGTTTATTTTTCTATATTTAAAAACAGCCATCATATTATAATTTTGTTATATATCATATATTGGTCGTCTATTGAATTAAGGGACCATTTAAATATCTCACTTTTGAAGCTTGAGGATTCAAATAAAACTAAATTCAACAACGACTACAAATGTTTCAAAATATGGGAGATTGAATAGATACTAAAAGTTCAAATTCGAACTACCAAAAAGGTATTACTTGAAATTTATTGTAAAAATGTGACATACTTTTAATAACCATTTGGATGCAAATTTAAAAGTTCATATAAACCCTAATAATAATCATAAGATACAAATTCTAGGTAGTTTTGCAGTATTTATCTCCCATTTATTTTAAGAATAACACTTAGTTATATTCTCGTTAACATTTATCTTTTGTGCATTCTACCAAATTGTCAAATAATAATTTACTATGTGGCAAATTCTTCTTACTGCTTTGTTGAAATAGTTTTATTATTTTTCAATGTATGTGATGAGGATGAGGTGCATAAAGATGGATGAGTGATACTCAAAATGCATCTAAATACAACTCTTATTTATGTGACATAAAATGGTAGAAATTATTAACATGGTTAACAATTTCATACTATTGGATATTGAGAAAAATTAAAAAATATTTTTGAATTTGTATTAAATAAATATTAGGATAATTATTTTAAATGGTAAACTGCTGAAAATATTTTCAAATATAGCAAAATGTCACTGTCTATCTGTGACAGATACTGATAGACTATTATCATCTATAACTATTTATCAATGTTAGATACCGATAGATGTCTATCAATGCCTATTATTGATGGCGATGATATTTTGCTATAGTTATAAATAAGAGGACTTATTTTTTTATATTTGAAAATAAGAGGTAGATTTTTGAATCAAACGGTTGTCAAGGCGGCGGCATTTTTTTTTTTCCTTCCAATAACGAGAGAGAAGAAAAGAAAGATTCAGCCGTTTGCTTTATTGAAGGTAAATTTTAGGGTTGTAAAGTGGTGAAAATACATGCACATGCAATTCACTTTTATCTATATGTGTATTTTGTGCTCTTGCAGCTTTTTGTCTGCCTAAGCTAACCCTCATACTTTCCTTTGTTCCCTATCCCAATTCTTTACGTTATATATTTCTTTTTTTTACCAAAAGTACATAAGTAATGGGAGAGCTTGATAACAATATACTATAAAGTATTATTGTTGTCTTATCAAGAGTAATTCCTCTATATCTATTTTCTCTCTTAAACATTATCTTATAATAATTTTGATATGTGATATTTTGCTATATTTAAAATTATTTATAATAGTTTTGTCATTTAAAACAATTATCCTATAATCAATATTTTGGAACATAATTTTTTTTATATATATATAATTTTGAATTTGAGAGGGGTGTGCTATATATAAACTATTGAATTTTGTTAGTGTCTCTGCAATATATATTTTCTAATATTTATCTATAGTACTAAATTGATCTCACCTTTATTAATAAATGTAGCTAATACACTATTAGTGGACCATGTAAATCTTTGTATTAATCTTTACTGTTTAAGTTTTCTTGCTTTTCTTATTTGTCGATTTCATGACACAATAATTTCGGATAAATTGCTAAAGGTTTCACCCAAGGTCATTTGCAAGAACCAATATCTGACAATTCTTAATCTTCATTGAATAAAATAGCATCGTTTTTTTTTTTTTTAATTATTTTTCAAGAAATTCAAAGTGATGATGAGATAGAAGTCAAAACACTAAAAAACAAATATCAACATGATTAGTTTTATAGTGGTTGGTCATAAAGACCTACTTAAAAGATAAAAACATAAAGTGGATCGAATACAGAGTACAAATGTCACATGATGTAGTAACATGATTATTGAAAAAACATAATAACTTAATATCAAACAAATGTAACACAAAAATTGATAACCTAGTTTGGTGCAATATCACTTACATTTAGGAGGTTGTGTGCTCGGTTGAAAGAAACTTCACTATACAATGAATTAGCAATTATAACGAAATACTTACTTGATATACTCCCTCTCCAGTGCTCGATTGAAAGAAATTTGTTGCTCGTAACGTGACGTCTTTTGAGACATCATATATGATATGTTGCAAAACATGTTGCTGAGGATAGAAAAGCACCCAACAAATATGTAATACATATATCAACATATAAGGAAATGATCTTCAGGCAATATAATCAGCACGACACAACCATTGATTTCTTATGAAAGTAAGCTTTTAATCAACTTAAATCTTAGATCTTTATTAGTCCTATGACATGTTTCAACAAATGAAACACACTCAAAAAGTGCAATTTTTAGACTTATAATTTAGTTATTTTTATGCTTAATTCGATATTGTTGATGATTTTATGTTTAATTTGTAGGAATAAGAGAAATTGGACCGAAACAAGCAATTTCAAAGGTAAAATAACCAAAATACCTCCAATGAAGGTCAAACTTTGACCTAGGGCAAGAAAATAGGCAAAAGAGGGTGAAACACATGAGAGGGTAGAAAACAGGGTAGTGTTGTGGCTCTGTCCTATGGCGTTGTAGCGCTACGATTTCTATTGCGCGACTATAAATCCCATCATTAGTAAATAGGTCATAACTTTTGAACCGGGTGGCCGTTTTGGGCGAGTGACCACTTGTTTTCTTTGTTTTTTTTTTTTGTTCTCTTTCTAGATACAACATTATTTTTGAGTTTTGAGGTTTTAGTTTGGAGAGGTTGAAGAGGTTCATTTAAGGTTTGTTTAGAGCCTCCAGGGGGAGCCGATTCTTGGGCAGAGATGATCTTTGATGCTTTAGAGAAGTTGATGATCAAGTAGATCGTTCGAAAACAATCCCAAGCTTGAGGACAACAATTAACAGCCTGGCTTGCATCTCTTTCCTCTTTAACTCTTCTTCTTTTTTGTACTTGGAGCATTATTAATTGTCCATGTTTGTACTATAGTCATGAGTAGTTGAGTTGTGTTCTTAGGGTTTTTGATGTAGTTTTTAGATTGTTGACAAATTATTTTGATTGTTTCTTAGTTTGGATTAATGCATAACTATTTTGGCAATGTTGTGTTTATTGCTTTCGAACAATTGGCCACTGTTTAATTGATTTTTATTCAATTTCTTGCGAGAGAGGGCGTTATGTTAGATCTAGCATGTTGAATTATTAGTCAAATATGCACAATACTGATAGAACATTAATAAAGATCAATAATGGAGAAACTTGTAGTCCCCTCCAATGGAGCATGGTATCGTGAACCACCCAATCCAACCATGCAACAAGTTTTTGAAAATGGACACAACCACAATAGCTGAGACTCTCTCTCTCCAAGGTGTTATCTTCCCACGTTCAAATGAAGACCACTCCACTTGCTAGACCTAGGCTCCCCCTAAGTGCCAACTGTTGAGGAGAATGTTCGTTTTGAGATCAAGTTGGTCATGTTACAAATGATCTAGAACGCAGGGCAGTTTGGGGGTCTTCACAAAGAAGGAAAATGCTTTTTATTCTAGGGTGTCATGCGGACAGCCAACTTCAGTTGCATAGTTGCATGAAATTGAATTATTGGTTAGCTATTAGAAAGGGTTGAGCTCGATAAAGGACACCTGAATGTAAGACTCCTAGGTCTATAGTTAGCATAAAATCGATCTGAGGTCTAAAAGATTAATTTAGTTAATCCATTAATGAAGTCATTACTCTAAGACATGTCTTTGTCTAGTTTCGCCCCGGTGTTATCAATTATTTTCTTTCTAGGATTAGATTAGTTTAGTTTTCATTACAGTTGGGTTCCCTAAATAAAATTAGAAGGATCTCTAAATAGCTAGAAGAATCAAACAAATTTCTCAGAGGACGATATTCGGTCTCTTAACTATTTTACTATAATATTAATCTACACCTGCGCTTGCACGTATCAAGTTTTTTAGCACTATTGCTGTGAATTATGTTTTTATTTTTTTAATATTTAGGAGATTTTATTGATCTTAATTTAGGGTGTAAATTAGTTTTACTATTTTTATTTTTATTTTGTTATTTTTATCTTCGTTTTGAGTCTTTCTTGGTTGATTCTTCGTGGTGTTTGTATACTTAACTATGTTTTATTATAATTTTTGGTAGTCTTATGTGTTTTACCAACCCAACTTAGGTCTAACACCACCACCACCAATGCATTTCTCTAACATCACCACCACCACCAATGCATTTCAACCCATATCCTTATCCTATCAGTTATTCTTCCCATGACCATAGAAAATTTTATGTTTATTCAACTCCGATAGAGGAGAGACCTTCTCTAGAGGACCAATTAAAAGAGTATATCATAGAGTCCAAACTTAGGAGGTTTTGTACATCTGAAAGGGAAAGGTTGGACACGATAGGAGTTCAAGTGGTAGAGAATGTGGCAACTCTTAAACATATAAGAGATTAACTTAGTCTGATAGTTGATGCATTTAGAGCCTTGAATGAGGGGAATTTTCCAATGCCACTAAGGTAGGGAAGTCAGTTACTTTAGATTGTTATGGTGAGGATGAGTTGGAAGCATTAGAGTCACACTAAGAGCAGATTTATGAGATTGAGAGAGAAAGTATCCTTAATTTAGATGAGAAAGTTCAAATGATTAAGGTTGAGGACGAGGAGCCTTCTTTTCCATCTTTTAAGAACCCATTCTTGATTTTTCTCTTTCTTATGAGCCTTGTGAGTATGAGTCTAAATTTAATTTTTTGTCTTTTAATTTTCCTTATATACTACAAATAATTTTCTACTTTCAGATACCTAAGAGAAAATGATGAGCCTGCAAGTCTTTGTAGGCTACATTGATTCGAGTAAGAAGGAGCCTGAAAAATGAGAGAATTTTTATGTACCTTGACATACAATCTCCCATGTTGTCTAGCTCGAGACGTTAAATCCAACGCTTTTTGGGAGGTAACCCAAGTTTTACTTGCTTTACGTTATTTCAATTATTTATTTTTAGTTTTAATTTAGCTATCATGATATGTGGTCTTATCATTTTCTGGTCTTTGTTTGATAGGAGTCCTCAAATAAAGTTTCGCAAGCCTAGCTTTTGTGGACTACTTCACAAATCAGGCCAGTTTCACTCATTCGCTGTGCTTTATTTTGTTTTATTACATTAAAAACAATGCATGTTTCTAAGTCTGAGCTGGGGGAAGGTGTTGTGTACTTCTGCTTGTTTGTTAGTTTTTATTCTGCTACACATATTATTTAGGAAAAAAAAGACTTTATGCTTGTTAATCTAATGAAAATTTTGTGTGGTTGAATTTCAGAGGAGTTTTTTTCTTTCAATTTTGAGTGGAAAAATTTGATGTTGTACTTTAATTGTGAAATTTGATGAGTATGTGATGATTATGATTGCTTATGAGTTATTCAAAATTTACATATTAGATAATCAGCTGTGAAAATATGATAGTATATTCCTGAATTAAGTTATCTTTAAATCCCTCTTTGAGTCCCTTGCATATCTGAACACGTAGCATTTTCTTTTAAGTTCTTATTAGTAAAACATTTATTTACTTGAATTAATTAGGTTGTCACCTCGAAAGACCCCACTGGTTAGAGAGCATCGTTCTTGATGGTTGTATTGGGGTTGATGCCTTAAATCTCGTGGATTTCGTAGTTTATAAATTATTTGTACACAAATTATTTATTTATTAAAATAAAGTGTTATTTTATTTGAATTTTATTTTGCATCAACCCAAATCCAATAAACTAAGTTCCTAAGTTATTTAATGTAGCTTAAACATGTATGTGGTGGCATACAAGTGGATCATGTTTAAGTAATAACCTGAATGGTATGTAGTAGATGGATAAGGCTTGGTACCTTATCCTGGCGACACTACGAATACAACCCACTTTGTAATTATTACAATTGTTATAAAATGTTACAAATGATCTGATCCTGATTCTTGTGGAGACATATGAGTGGGGACAACCTATACAAAGAGTTGGTATAAGATTGGACCACAAAATGATTAGTTTCCCTTTATAACACTGTTACTTGAAGAGACTTACATTTATCTAGGATGTCCATAGTTAACTTAACCTTAATCCTGATTGAGTTGTGAATTTTTGCCTATGAGGGCGGTTCTTTGATTTGTATGGGTGAAAATGACCAATTTCGTCGACTCAATATGCTTACCATGTTTGGGATCCGTCCGAATGGGGAGCTGGGAATACAGCTACATAAGATGAAATTCATTCCTTCCCGTTGTTATGGTAAGTAGATGAATTACTTCCTTAAGGGCTGATTCCGAATCTTGAACAATGAGATACCTCACCTTCTCACTGGAAAAGAGGGGTTTAATTTATAGTTGAATTATATCAGTGGTACTTAAGGAGTTGGATATAACTATAGGGGTAAAACGGTAATTTGACCTAACTGTAGTTATGAGCAAGTTGTGAAGGAACAACTTACTATTGATTGGTTACATCCATGGACATAGAAATATATCTACAGTACGGAGAGTATAGTTGTCGATCTTTAGTAGAGTGACCAACAATTAATGAATGTTGACTAATTTAGTTAAAGAGTTTAATTAATTAATCTCGTATCATTTGAGCTTCAAATTTATGGGTCCATAAGTTACCTTTGCTAGCTCAATAAGAATTAAATGAGAATAAATTATTTTTGGATTAATTTGAATTGTTCAAATTAATTAAAGGGAAGTAATTATATCAGATGCAATTAATATAATGTATATGATACATTATTATATAAAATTTAATGAGAGAGATAAATATTTGAATATGATTCAAATATTAATTCTATGAATGAAATTCATATTAAAACTATAGGTTACAATTAATGTGAATATGATTCATATTAAAACTATAGGTTATATGAGATGATATAAAGTTAGGTTATTTTATATATGATATAATATAAATTATAGATTATATTATATAAGATATAATATAAGGTTTGTTTTAATTATAATATTTTAATGTAGTTAAAGATAAAATAACTCCCTTACGTGATGAAGAGAGTTATGAAAATAACTCCCCTCATCTCTCTCATATGCAGGATTACAGAGGAGTTGAGGAAGGCAGAAGACATTGTCCTCCCTACAATTCTTCTTCTTTCTATGAAACAATCTCTCCAAAAAAGAATTCCCTTCTCCCTCACTAAAATTAACAAGGCACCGAAAGTGAGCATTATGTCTTCTAGTGTAACTCTACGTTATGCATGGAGTTGTAATACTGCTGTGAGTAGCATTTTGGTAATTTGTGATTCTTTGGTGTTTGATGCTCCAATACTCCAAATTAACTCCTTTAGGTCCATTTTTATTCCAAATTGACTTTTCTACTATTTGGACAAATATTTCCAACAAAATACAATATTTAATGTATAAAAATGTACAAACAAGGGAAAACCATGCCAGAAAACATAGCACTTTTATGGAGCTACCAAACACCTCCAACTTAATTCTTGATCATCCCAAGCAAGGTAAAATTATTAAATCATGCATAAAAGAATTTTTTTTACTCAATTTAAATGGATCTAATCTCAAGTCTTAACATCCATTTAAGCAATGCAAACAATCACTTAATAATCCAAGTTCAAGCATTCATTTGACACTCACTGAAAAAAGACTTTTCAAGTAAGATCATGTATGAATGAAAGCAAAGCTTTGAAATTTTAAAATCAAAGAAAGTCTGGAAAAGTTTTATCCTACTCCCATTTCATTTTCCCTCTGCTCTGGCTCGTTTATCAACATCAGACATACCAAAATTGCAAGAAAGAAGGTAACACTAAGACAAGGGTGCCTAATTCACACACATAAAAAATAAAGAACATTTCTTTTACCCAGAGAGCTAGCTTTCACACTCCCACTGTAGGGAACCAATCCACCATTTCTTGCGGGGTCCTAACTTATCACAATAGGGGTTGCTCTTTTTACTTCTATCCATGCACACACAAACAATTTTTTTTTCAAGCTAGCATTTCTTTCCTTTTTTAGATTAATTTACCTTTTTTTTTATAGCAACTATTTTCTTCTTTTTTTTTTTTAATTATTATTTTTATTTCACACACATGGGCTGCTTTTATCCAATTTGTCTAGTTTTTCTATAAAACAAGAATAATTACTCTAAAGCCAAAGGTGGACATTTCAAGGTGACAATGAAAATCCAAGAAAGATAATTCATTTATAATATTCTAAGATTTAAAAATTATTCAGCAAAATTTTCAATATGCATGAAATCACAATTTTTTTTATATGGGCTCAAAATCATGAATTTTTTTTTCATTTTAAGATCATGAAAGCATAAACTCAATAAGTATATCATTAACTCTCATTAGAAAGAAGCGAAAAACTGAGTAAATATCATGTATTGATCATTCATTCAAACAGTCATTCAATCATTTGGTTTTGGATAAAAAATTTTCTTCAATCATCAAAATGACAAAATATAAAAAATATCATGGAGTATCACAGAAGCAAAAATTCAGAGTCACAAATTTAGAATAAAAAATTGAATATTCATCTGCTATGAACCATAAATTTATTCATCAATCCTAAGGCAAACTAAAGACAACATACATGCAAAGTAATCATGCTTAACTGCACCCACCCCCAACTTCAAAGCAAATATTATCCTCAATGTATTATACTACAAACTAAAGCACAAGGGAAAAAGAAAAGGGAGGGAACAAAAAGACTCCCTTGGATTTGGACGCGTGTTGAGGTTGAGCATGATGCACTTCTAGCAATGTATGTGATTATGTTGTCACGAGAAAGAAAGTCATTCAAAGTTCTTTTAGTTCTTTCATTCTTTTAAAAACAATGGTCAAAACTAAAAATGTGATTTTTTTAAAAGAAAACTATTAAATTTGACGTCTAGCTGCCTTTAGGAAGCACAAATTTCTATTATCGGTTGCTCGATGTTGATGACTGTGGGCTCATTTGTAAGAGGGTTTAGTCAAAGCTAAGCTCAAGAGAGAAAAGGTAACTTCCCCTTCTTTGAAAATTTTGCGTCTACGCCCATTCACCTAATTTCTTCTCTTTTACATCAAGGGGCATAGAAGTTCTCATTCTTCCTAAGATCTTTCTTCTTTAAACTTTTGAAGCAAGGGCTCAAAAAATTTCTCTTCAAACAAGTAGGGAAAGCCTTGAGCTCAATCCCATTTACTTGAGGAAAAAAAGCGCAAGAATGAGAAAATTTATTTTTTGCTTTTGCTAAAACCAAGTGAATAATTTGAAACTTTATTGAAATAATTTCCATTACTGTAAAAATTATTTTAAGAATTTGAACCAACATTTTTACAAGAATTATCTTTATGGAAAAATTTGATAGAAGAGGATGAAATATTTTTGAAAGATACATCGAAATCAAAGTCAATAAAAGGGTCATTAGTTTATCAGAATCATCATCGAGTTTCAATAAAATACAAGGACAATTACTCCTCTGGAAATTTCATAGCATCATGGACATTGAATGAGACTATATCTCCATCAAATTCAACCGAGAGAGAATTTTTATCTACATCCATTTTGGTTTTCGTTGTTTCCATGAACGGTCTCCCTAGAAGAATGGTCGGTCGATGGGGAAGCCGACTCATTCATTTTTAGGATGTAAAAATCAATTGGGAATATTAAGTCATCTACTTTAACTAGCATGTCTTCAACTATCCCTTGTGGTTGGATAAAGGATCTATTGGCTAATTGTATACAAATGGTGGTCTTTTGCAAATAATTCAATTTAAGGTCCTCGTAAACATGGAAAGGCATTACATTTATAGAGTCTCCTAAATCAAGCATAGCATGTAATTTCTTTTATCTCCTATAGCACATAGAAGAGTGAATATACCAGGATCAGGACATTTTTTGGGCAAGATCTTTTTAATTATAGAAGACACATTCTTACTCACCACAACTCTTTCCTTATCCTTACCTTTCCTCTTCTTTGTGGAAAGCTCTTTGAGAAATTTTGCATACCTCGGTATTTGTTAGATCACATTAAGGAGTGGTATGTTAATTTACACTCTTTGAACCATCTCGATGAGCTCTTCATCTCTATCTTCCTGCTTCGGTCTAGCTAACCTACCTGGGAAAGGTGCTTTAGTACCTAAGGTGCAATAAAAGGTGAGGGAGATGCTTTTACCTTAGGACTTGAAGGAGTTGGTGGCGATGGTTTTATTTCACTTTCTATTTCTTCTCTAACCTCTTCTTGTGTTGTGATAAAAGATGGAATGGGGTTGCCAACTGGCGAGGATGAGATAGGAGAGATCTTCCTACAATTTCTCAATGAGATTGCATTTACATTGGCATGATTAGGTTGAGCAGGCAATTTTCCCGATGTCTTATTCTCAAGTTTACTCACTATAATCACCTTTTGGGTAATTTGAGTTCCCAAGTTACTAAATCCAACTTATGTTTCTTGTTGAAAAGACTTTATTTCTTGTGATAGTTGAATTGAATCCTTTTGCAGTTGGTGAATATTCTGTTGAAATTTGAGAGAGTGGTCAGTAAGAGTCTTAACTATCTCCTCTTGTGACATACTTGAGGATGGAAAAGATGATTGGCCTTGAACATGTTTGTCTTCTTGCCCTTGACCTCCCCATTCGAAGTTGGGATGGTTAGACCTCCCAGAGTTTTATCTGTTTGAATGAGGGTCATACTTCCTTTAGAATCCTCCTATTGCATTCACCTCTTACTTAGCTTGTGGACAAGCTTAAGAGGAATTTCCAATTAGTCTGCATGCTCCGAATGTCTTGATTTGAAGAATTTCACTTTGGGCCATTTGTGTCACAAGAGTAGTTAAATTAGATAATTATGCTCTTAATTCACTCACCTCATTGGAGTTCAAAGGGTCTACGTCTGTGGCTCATGTTCCAAAATTTTGGGAGTTCTCCACTATGGTGGAGATCATAGACTAGCCTTCGATGGTGTTTTATCGGTTAGAGCTCCCTGGCCGCCGCATCAATCGTACTCTATTATGAAGCAAGTAAATTGGAATAAAAATATTGAATGAGGTATTGATCCGAAATTTGATGATGGGTGAAACTCGCACATAGTTGTTTGTAGCGCTCCCAATACTCAAATAAGGTCTCTTCCATTGCTTGCCTTATCATGTAGGTCTCCTTCTGTATGCTATGGGCTCTTGAAGCAGGAAAAAACTTTTCAAGGAACTTCTTTTTGAGAGCATTCCAAATAGTTATTGAACCAAGGAAGGTAGTATAGTCAAACCTTAGTGCCATCTTTTAAGGAGAAAAGGAAGGCTCTTAGATTCAATTGCTCCTCCGTCAAATCATGCGGTCTCATCCCACTACATACTATATGGAAGTCTTTGAAGTGCTTGTGGGGATCCTCTCTAGAGTTTCGTATGAAAATTAGTAAGAGATGAATAAGTCTCAGTTTGAGCTCGAATGAGATGGTAGTCTCCGGATAGTCTATAAATAGTGGCTGTTCAGTCATATTCAGTTCTGCTAGCTCTCTTAAAGTTCTTTCTCTTTCTTCACCCATGTTGACTACTTGCTCTTGTACCTCTTTCTCTTCAAGGTTTTGAACCTCTTGTTGCTCTTCTTCCCAATTCTCTTCTATCTCCTCAATTGCTTCTATCATTCTTTCCCTTCGAAGTTGCCGCTTTTCTCGATCGATGTCTACAAAAAAGTCAAGCACATAACTCCCAGAGGAGCGGGTCATACAACAAAGGAATTGAATCATATTATCTATTTTTTGGATTATTTTTTTAAAGAATTAAAAAATTGACTAGTTAGTTGCCTTGGTTCCCCAACAACGATGCCAATTTCATCAAGCTAAAAATTTGATATCACCTTCACACCTTTAGGAACAAATAAATTAGTTTACTCTGTTCTTACTCCTAAGAATACTAGAGAGTAACAACAGTGACAAGTTTGAGATCGTCCACAGGGAACCAATATCTAGTTAGAAAAATTGATGAATTCCATTGAATCGGGGGGGGGGGGGGATTGTTTTGAAAAAAGAAATTAAAAATCATGCAAGAAATAAAATTTGGAAGAAATAGTAGAGCACACATTTTAGTTTTAAAAGAATTTATCAATGAAAATGTACTTGGGAATGATTTCATTAATTTCTAATTCTATCATGAGATTAAAAACATATACAAATTCATAAACCTTATAACTAATTAGGAGATAGCTAACTAATTGCCTTTTTAGTTAATCAAGAACAAACTTCATGCTTAACCCTCAATTAATCAAAAGTATAAGGTATTTCCATACTAAATCATAATTTGCATAAAGAACTAGGATTCGATGTTGTGACATATCATAAACTGAAAAGCCTAGATTTATGGTTTGATTTATTGGATGAATCAAATTGGGTCAAACAAGCAAGAATTTTAGAAAAAGTCTTAGTTCTAGCAAGAATCCATAAATTTTGTAACATATTCCATAATCATACTCAGCGTTATGTAAGAGTTGCTATCAACATTTTAATGAAAATGAATCATCAATTCATTTTCACTAAAATCTATTCTGAATCAACATACAATTCATCCAAGAATTCATGAATATTGTGTAAAGAATACAGAAAAATCCTCAAGAATTGAAATTAACTAGTTATTTCCAAGTAAAAAGGCTTACCATAGCCTAGAATCATCTTGAATCTTCAAGAAATTATTGAGAAATTACAAGTTAAATGAAAAAAAAAAAATGAAAGAATGAAGAAAGAATCTCGAAATGGTGAAGTGAATCTTGAAGAACTGATGAATGTGCAATGAAAATATCTATTTTTCTTTCATTGCAGAAATTGTGAGAAACTTTTATATTAGGTCGCAGTGTAACGATGCTATAGCCAAGCGTAACAACGCTGCCTTTTTCTTATCGAGGCATAATGCATTGGGTAATCACACTGAGGGCTAAGCTGCAAACATGCGCGTGTGGATCTATGAATTTCCATCAAACTCCGTAGGGTAGCTATGTTGTGACTAGTGTAATTACCCTACCCGGTTTCTTTACATTCTGCCTTCAAGCATAATTTTAGAGCGTAATGGAAGGGTAGCTACGCTATGACTACGCACTAAAAATGAGCATTCTGTCTTCCAACGTAACTCTCGGGGGTTGTAACAGCGCTGTGAGCAGCATTTTGATAATTTTGCTGAACTTTTGGTATATGATGCTCTAATGCTCCAAATTAACTCCTTTTTGTTCATTTTTATTCTAAATTTACTTTTCCACCATTTGGACAAATATTTCCTTTAAAATACAACATTTAATGTATCAAAATGCTCAAACAAGGGAAAGCTAAACCAAAAATCATAGCACTTTTATGGTGCTAGCAGTTACACATACTCGTTGCACTTTAATTTTCTAGAACACTTATTATTATGCACACCAAACCTCCCTCACCACCCCCCCAATTTTACGCTCTAATTAGTTAATCAGCTTAACGAAAAACTCATATTAGCGCTTCCCTACGGATCGACCTGAACTTGCCACTATTGCTATGCCATCGTAATAATAGGAGAAGGATTCAGTAGTTTATTAATTTCATTTGATCATCGGAGAGAGGTTTATGACACCCATTCTTCAATCATTTCATTTCACCTTCTTATTTTTTGACCTTGGTACATGTTCCAACATCACACTATTAAACCTTTCCAGTAGTTTTCTGGCATAAGTGGAGGCTTCAAGTCTTCGTGATTCACATTGTAATGAAGTAAGAGTCGGTTGATTATCAACTTTGAATCACCATAAACTTCTATATATGATATTTCAATTTCCAATGCCATTTGGAGGCCAATTATTAGGGTTTGATATTCAATAACATTGTTTGAGCATAATTCAACAAGTATAAGACTATATGACAACATATGTTTCTTAGGTGAGATAAGGATGATGTTTGCCACTACTTCACTTCTTCATAGTGCAACATCAAAGTAGATGGTTCAAGGCTTTGTAATTTCCACAAAAAATTTCATCATCGGACAAGTCTTAGCACAACTTATAGTTTGACAGTATTGGGTTTGTTAAGAAGTCTACTAATGCTTGATATTTTATTGCTTTCTGTGACACATAAACAATGTTATATTGCTGGAGCCGAATCACCCATTTGGTTAGGGTGATAACTACCTTATCATATATTATATATTAAACTATATATATATGATAACTACCTTATCATATATTATATATTAAACTATATGGTATATCAAATATAACACATAACCTATAGTTTTTTTATATTGTATCAAATACAATATAACCTATAGTTTGAATTCTCTCAATTATTAGTAGTATTTAATATAAAACACATTTATACAAAATTTAATTATATGAACCTAATACATATAATTAGTATTTGAATCATATTCAAATATTTAATTCCTCTAAAAAAGCTTTATATTATAATGTATCAAATACATTATATTAATTATATCACATATAATTAATTATATAATATATAATTAATTCTCTCAATTGATTTGAACAATTCAAATTAATCCAAAATTAATTCTCAATAATCTCTGTTGAGCTACAAAAGGGATCTTATGGACTTGTAGATTGAAGCTTCAATGGTATTTGGATATAACTAGTCAACATTGGGATGACCCTTCACAAATTGCTCGTAAGTATAGCTAGGCCAAGCACTTATAGTTATATCTAACTCTTTAAGTACCATAATCCCTCTAATACACAATAAGTCATAGTCAGACTATGACCAAACCCCTCTCGGGCCAAGAGAGAAGGTGACACCACATTGTTCAAGCCTCAAAATTAGCCTTTAAGGAAACAATTTATCTACTTACCCCGACATTAGGGAAGAAGTGAATTCCATCTTGTGTAGATGTGTTCCCAACTCTCCAATAAGACGAATCCCAAAAATGGTAGGATTATTGAGTCAGCGATCTGGCCACTCTCAGCTATACAAATCAAAAGGCTGCCTTCGTAGGCTCGTTCACAACTCATTCAGGATTCAGATCATGTCATCTATGGTCATCCTGGTGAAATGTAAATCTCTATTATTAACGATGTTATATAATGAGACTATTCATTTCGTGGTCTGATCTTATACAAACCTCTTTGTATAAAACACCCTTGCTCATATGTCTCTACATGAATGATCAGGATCAGATCATTTGTAGCACTTTACAATAATTATAACATCTACAAAGCGAGTCGTACTCGTAGTGTCACAAGGATAAGTGATGACATGCAGAAATGCATGTCATCTTAGGCCTTTTATTTAAAATTATGAGGGTTGTTAAGCAGAATATGCGGCAATTATGTTAGGAATTCATGAGAAAATGAGCTTGCGGCGTTCAGCATTGAGAATCTCGGCTAACCCACTATTATGTGTTATTATGCATTGAATTGTCTATTTTTGTAGCTAATGCAGGAAGTGGACGCAAATACGGAAGCCAGACTACCGCATAGACGACCGCATGCAGAGAAACTCTCCATCACAAAGGTGAACGCCCTTGATCAATGCATGGGTGTTGCGATAATCAGCCGCATGCATCCATCGCATGGGAGTTGCACTTGTCAAGCGATTGCGGTCATCATGTAGAGTTGCGATATTAAGCGAATGCGGTCACTGCATGATTGCGGCTACACGATAACGCATACTAGTGGGATCAATGTAAGGTTGGTAGAATGAACGCATCAACGCATATGTTGGGAAAATCAAAAGATGATGTTGACATCTCACCTACCACGCCGTTAGCAGCAGAGATCCAAAAAGGACTAAACGCGTCGCGAATGTCAGAATCAGAGCAGTCCATTAATGCTGTGGACGATCCAAGCTTTATATAAAGAAGCCGATGAGCAGAATTTCAAATCATCCAGGGTTTTCGCCCAAGGTTGGAATCCAAGGTTTTCGCCTGAGGTTCGCCTTAGGGCGGATCCTTGTGATCCAGACAAATGCGTGAGAAGAAATCTTGAGAGTTCTTCATCTTCTTCATCCATTTCAGTGACGACCGGAGCTAGATGTCGAGAGAGTTAGCTCTACCGCCCATCCATGGCACCATCGGCAGCTTTGACAGACATCTGCTGGAAGCAAGACATTCCTTCCAGTTGGTTATTTCATTTTCTCTTGTCTAGAAGCTGTAACAACGCCTGTCTATAGGCGGACGCATCGCTTGTCTATGAGTAAAATCAACAACAACTAACTGCCTGGGAGGATAAGTGGTTGGACGCATCAAGTAATGTAAGCTATTGTTCACTAAAGATAGGAATAATCTTGTGTCAGCCAAGTTCATGCGGTTACCTTGTCTTATGAGTGCATCATTCACCATTTAGGCATACTTGAGAGAGTAGTCTAAAATCCAAATCTAAGACTCAGAGAGTGGATTGGAACGCATAAGCAAAAATGGGGAACTTAGTGATAAGCTCTATTTGCTATAACATAGCGTATGCACCCTACGGAGAAGATATTGCATGTGTCCAGGAAGTAGGATACGGTGGTATGTGGTCATCATGCTCATGCGGCGAGAGCACCTGAGCGGGTTATGGAGGCTTAGGCAGGCATAGGCTTCCCGACACTATCACATATACATCGCATACGTCCTAGAATTAGGCTCAAGTGTGTGTAGCATGATCGAATAGCTTGCATTGACTAAGGTTGCCCTTGCAGTAAAGCTCAGTGTTGCAGTGAAGATATTTCCACATTTTATCTATTTTTCCATCCATTTACTTCCTGTCAATAGTTTTCGTGTCTCTACCTTTCATACATATTCTCATTACGTTGTCTGTTAGTTAGGAGTAGGAGTAGTGTTAGCTTAGCAACCCCTCCATCATTCTTTTTTTCAACCGCCGCAAGCACATTACCGCATTCGTTTAGCTACAAGACCTTGAGTTCGACCTCAGATCACCCGAGAAACTTACATTCGTGTTATAGTTGATGTGAGCACAAGAAAACTTGTGACAGGAACGCATGGTCATCACATACATTTGTTAACGCAAAGTTATTCCAACGCATGACCACGACACATGATAATCGATGCATACATTAAGAACATGCATCGCATATTGCATCCACAGAATTTTAGTTGTTGAGTAATTGACAACTAATTTTCCATCATCAAGTTTTTGGCGCCATTGCCGGGGACTTGGTAGCTAATTGTTTGTTGAGTTTTGTGTCTCTGTAGGAAACCTTTTTATCTTGGGAGTATTGCAGCTTATGCGACCAGGCTGTAAACAATATTGAAGTGTAGGCCATGCACTGAAAGCCAATGTTTAGCCCACGATAGAAGGGCAATTAGTCACATGAGCTGAAGGTAGTTCTAAGCACATGGTGGACAACATGCGCCCAACAATTGCTGGAAGTTCCAATGGTCAAGGTATCTTGACCTGAGCAGTTGAGAGCAATCTCTTGCATAGAAGACTCTTTGCGGTGACAACATTTCTATTTCTCCAGGGATGTCTTCTACTCTATCTTTACCTTACTTTTATAGTTAGTTTATTTTTATTGTTATTTTGGATATGTGGCTGCTTCCTTGGTTGTGATGCGATTGTTCCTTGTAGGTGCATCAATAAGTCTCCTCGGTACACAGTACAATGGAAGAATTCCTTTCATCCTTCAACGCATGGCTTCGATCGCGTGGATTCCAACGCATGATCGCATGCGTTATTTTGCCTAAGGTTCTTTTCTTGTTATCCTTTATGCATTATCCTTTTGAAATTCTTTCTTTCCCGATTATGTTACTTTGCGGTGTTTCTGTGATGGTACGTATAATTCACCGCATCCTCTAATTAATCATTGCAAGGCAATCCTTACTTTTTTTAGCTTCTTCAAATTTTGAAAGTCTTAAGTTTTATTTTGTGTAAACCTCTCAAACGTTTATTACCGCATTCCTGTAATTTTTCTTTTAGCTTTGTTGTGAGAATGCTGCCAACCTCTAAGTTTGGGGGTGACAACGGTCTCAGAGAATTTTGTTCATTGCATTGCGATCATTTGAAAAAGAAAAGGGAAAAAAGAAGAGAATTTTTTAGAATAATAACTCCACTGTCAACACAATGGGGAAACCCATGTTGATAAGAGTTAAGTTGGGAAAGGCACTCACACATTGTTGGATGTCCGCATGACACACATGAAGGCAAGCCAAAACAAAAGTGAGTTGGCAGGATCAACGCATACGCGCAACTCCTCTGTCCGACGCAAGCCAAATCAAGCAAGACAAGAGTTGACTTGAATATGGAACGCAACCGAAGTTGGATACCCGTATGACACACGTGGAAGTACGCCAAAATGAAGAGCGTATCCAGGTTCAACGCCACATTCGAATAAGTGACCACAAATTTTTGAAGTGTTTTGAACGAATGCATTTTCAATAGCTAAACACAAAGTTGCGGTGAATGAATAAAAAGTTTTTGAGCAAGAGCTTGCCAGATATAAACTTAGAAAAGATCTTTTTGAAGAAGCAGCCAAAGTAGAGGAGAGCATTGCGGCAATGGTTAGAGGCATGTGTAAATTATATTCTGAGAAGTTGATCATTGCAAAGGAAAGCAAGAAGGTGAGTTAGAATTTCTTGAGTATAACGCATGCTTGAGGACAAGCATAATTCTAAGTTTGGGGGTGTGATCACATGAAGAAATGCATGTCATCTTAGGCCTTTTATTTAGAATTATGAGGGCTGTTAAGCAAAATATGCGACAATTATGTTAGGAATTCATGATAAAATGAGCTTGCGGCGTTCAGCATTAAGAATCTCGGCTAACCCATTATTATGCGTTATTATGCGTTGAATTGTCTATTTTTGTAGCTAACGTAGGAAGTGGACACAAACGCGGAAGTCGGACTATCACATGCGGAGAAACTCTCCATCGTAAAGGCGAACGCGTTCGATCAACGCATGGGTGTTGCGGTAATCAGCCGCATGTGTCCATCACATGGGAGTTGCGCTCGTCAAGCGATTGCGGTCATCATGTAGAGTTGCGATATTAAGCGAATGAGGTCACTGCATGATTGCGGCTATACGATAACGCATACTAGTGGGATCAATGAAAGGTTGGTGGAATGAACACATCAACATATATCTCAGAAAAATCAAAAGTTGATGTTGACATCGCACCTACCATGCCGTTAGTAGCAGAGATTCAAAAAGGATTAAACGCGCCGCGAATGTCAGAATCAGAGCAGTCCATTAATGCTGTCAGCGATCCAAGCTCTATATAAAGAAGCCGATGAGCAAAATTTCAAATCATCCAGGGTTTTCGCCCAAGGTTGGAATCCAAGATTTTCGCTTGAGGTTTGCCTTAGGGTGGATCCTTGTGATCCAGACAAATGCGAAAGCTTGAGAGTTCTTCATCTCTTTTATCTATTTCGAGTGACGACCGGAGCTAGATCTCGAGAGAGTCAGCTCCACTGCCCATCCATGGCATCGCCAACAGCAGTGACGCACATCTGCTGGAAGCAAGACATTGCTTCCAGCTGGTCATTTCATTTTCTCTTCTTTTCTTATATTGTATTGTATTACATTTTGTGATTCAGGAATCAATACATTATGTGTTCAATGCATTTCTTTGTTTCCTTCGATTCCATCTCCATCTTTCTTTACTTAGCATTAATAACTTCATTGCATCACTTAATGAGATTGCTAGAGTATTGCATACTTAGTCATGTGGATTAGAGATATGAAACATGTAGCAAACCACCGAGAGGTGTGCGTTGCATGAGTGTGCGAGAAAACCTTATTTGCTTAGTGCGAAGCTGTAGCAACGTCTATCTATAGCGGACGCATCGCTTGTCTATGAGTAAAGTCAACAACAGCTAACTGCCCAAGAGGGTAAGTGGTTGGACATATCAAGCAATGTAAGCTATTGTTCACTAGAGATAGGAATAATCTTGCGTCAGCCAAGTTCATGCGGTTACCTTGTCTTATGAGTGCATCATTCACCATTTAGGCATACTTGAGAGAGTAGTCTAAAATCCAAATCTAAGACTCGAGAGAACGGATTGGAATGTATAAGCAAGAATGGGGAACTTAGAGATAAGGTCTGTTTGCTATAACACAACGTATGCACCCTATGGAGAGGATATTACATGTGTCCAGGAAGTACGATACGGTGGTATATGGCCATCATGCTCATGCGGCGAGAGCACCTGAGCAGGTTATGGAGGTTTAGACAGGCATGAGCTTTCCGGCACTATCACATATAATCGCATACATCCTAGAATTAGGCTTAAGTGTGTGTAGCATGATCGCATAGCTTGCATTGACTAAGGTTGCCCTTGCAGTCAAGCTCAGTGTTGCAGTGAAGATATTTCCACATTTTATCTATTTTTTCATCCATTTACTTCCTGTCAATAGTTGTCGTGTCTCTACCTCTCATGCATATTCTTATTACGTTGTCTATTAGTTAAGAGTAGGAGTAGTGTTAGCTTAGCAACCCCTCCATCATTCTTTTATTCAACTGCCACAAGCACATTATCGCATTCGTCTAGCTACAAGTCCCTAAGTTCGACCTCAGATCACCCGAGAAACTTGCATTCGCATTATAGTTGACGTGTGCACAAGAAAGCTTGTGACAGGAACGCATGGTCATCACATACATTTGTTAACGCAAAGTCATTCCGACGCATGACCACGACGCATGATAATCAATGCATACATTAAGGACATGCATCACATATTGCGTCTACGAAATTTTAGTTGTTGAGTAATTGACATCTAATTTCCCGTCATCAATAAGGTATCCAGTCTTATCCATCTACTACAGACTATTTAGGTTATCACTTAAACATGATCCACTTGTGTGCCTCTATATACATGTTTAAGCTACAAAAGATAACCTAAGATGTTAGCTTATTGATTTTGTAGGTTAATGCTACTAAATGTCAAATAAAATATTTCAGATTTTATCAAATTAATAAATCATTTGAACATTACAATTACAAACTACAACAGAAAGATCAAAGTAATGTTGAAGGTCTGTTTCCTAAGGGAAAGGGTAAGAACAATTATAAAGAGGGCAAGAATCCGTCTGATAAATCTAATCAGTATGACAAATCAAAATTGAAGTGTAATTTTTGTCATAAGGAGGGTCATATGAAGAAGAATTGTTTCTTTTTTAAGAAGAAACAAAGAAATAAAGAAAGGGGAATAAGCAGAAGTTGCAATGGTTGAAGATACTTTCATATATTCTGATGCCCTGGCAGCATCTCAAGACCACTCAAGTAACAAAGACCTCACAGAGACAGAAGATTGGATCCTTGATTCTAGTTGCACTTTTCATACGACCCCTTCTAAAGGTTGGTTCACAACCTATAAATAATGAGATGGTGGTTTGGTTTATATTGGAAACAACAGTACTTGTAAGGTAATATGCATTAGATCGGTATCATTAAAGTTTAAGAATGGATTAGTAAAGCTGTTGAGAAACATCAGGCATGTCCCAACCTTGAAGAGAAATTTAATCTCCTCAGGGATGTTAGATTCCAAGACCATCTTTGTAGGTGTCAAAGTCAATGGACTTTATGTTCTCAAGGATGTTCAGATGACTCAAACAACTCTTGTGGTTTCTGATGGGACGTTAATTGAAGTTGATCTTTGGCATAAGAGACTGTCACATGTTAGTAGTAGATGACTACAAGCTTTGTCTAAACAAGGGATATTTCTCAGAGGCCTTCCTGATAAGCTTTGTCTAAACAAGGGAAAGGAAACTAGACAATGTTTTCCTAAATCTGATCACTCCTCAAAGGAAATTTTGGATTACATTCATTCTGATCTTTGGAGACCTCTCACACACCATTAGTTAGTGGTTCAAGGTACTTTCTTTCCTTCATAGATGACTTTTCAAGAAAAAGCTGGGTCTATTTTCTAAAAACAAAAGACATGGTTCTAGAAAAGTTTAAGGAGTGGAAAGTAATGGTTGAAAGACAAACAAATAAACAAGTTGAATACCTTAGGACAAACAAAAAAGATTGGAATTATGTCGTGAGGGCTTTAATCAGTTTTGTAGACAGGAAGACATCACTAGATATAACTGTTCACTATGCACCATAGCAAAATGGTGTTGCATAGAGGCCTAACCAAACCATTATGGAAAGGGTTAGAGCTCAAATGTCTGATGGGCTAATTCTTGAGAAATTTTGGGCAGAGGCAGTTTCATATACTGTTTATACCCTCAACAGGTGTTCACATACTTCGATAAACTACCTTGGTCCACAACAGTGATGGATAAAACACCCACCAAACCTAGACAACCTTAAGGTATTTGAATGTGTAGCTTTTGCTCATCAAAACCAAGGAAAGCTGAAGCCAAAAGCTGTGAAATGCATGTTCATTGGCTTCACCGAAGGTGTAAAAGGGTATAGGTTATGGCATCCAATTGAGAAGAGATGTGTTAACTGTCGAGATATGGTCTTTAGAGCATCAGAAATGTACATATTAATAGAGAAGGAGTCAATAAAAAATCCAAGGAAATAAGCATTGAGGTGGAGTTTCCTAGAAAGGTGAATGAAAATTCACTTTCCCTTGAGCCTAACATTGATGAAATTGATGAAAATATTGAGGTAGAATCAGAGGAAGGTGAAAGCTCCCATCAAGCTGTTGATCTTAAAAAATTATTCATTGGATCGTGATTGGCAAAGAAGAACAATGGTTCCTTCTGTGAGATTTGGTGAAGCAGATAGTATTAGTATTGCTTTAAATGTAGTAGACTGTTTAATCAATCAAGAACCATCTACCTTTATGGAAGCAACTAGTGGTCCAAATGCTAAAAAATGGATTGAAGCCATGAATGAAGAGATGGATTTACTAACCACAAATGAAATATGGAACGTAGTATCTCTACCAAAGGGAGCAAGAGCCACTGCCTGCGTATGGGTCTATAAGTTTAAAGAAGGTATTCCAGGGGTGCAAGAAGCAAGGTATAAGGCCAGACTTGTGGCAAAAGAATTTACCCAAGGAGTTAGAATTGATTACACAAAAATCTTCTCTCATGTAGTAAAGAAAATTTCCATTCAAATGTTGCTACCTGTGGTAGTCCAAAACAATCTTGAATTGGATCAGTTAGATGTGAAAACAACCTTTCTTCATGAGCAACTAAATGAGACAATTTATATGGATCAACCACAAGGATATAAGGTAAAAGGGAAAGAACATCATGTTTGTCTATTAAAAAAGTCCTTATCTGGACTCAAACAATCCCCCAGATACTGGTACCAAAGTTTGATGAATATATGAAAAAGATTGGTTTTGAAAAAAGCTCATTAGACAGCTATGTGTATGTGAATCTATATAAATACTCATCTACTGTCTTCTTACTTCTATATGTAGATGACATGCTCCTAGCAGGCAAGTCTAAAGAGAACATTAAAAGGGTCATAACTTCATTAAAGAAAGAGTTTGAAATGAAAGGTTTTGGTGAAACAAAGAGGATCCTAGGCATTGAAATATCTAGACAAAGAAACAAAGGGGTTCTCAACTTAAGCCAACATTTGTATTGCAGCAAAATCTTAAAAAAATTTCAGATGGTATAAAGCAAAATTAGTTACTAATCCTTTAGCACAACATTTCAAGCTATCCTCTCACGAAGAGAAAATGAAATTGAACACATGAAGTTTATGACAGAAATTTCTTACACATAAGCCGTGGGCAGTCTTATGCACTTGATGATATCAACTCATCTAAATCTTGCCTATGTAGTGAGCTTGGTAAGTAGATTTATGGCCAACCCAAATAAAAGACATTAGGATGCATCAGAGTGAATTATGAGATATCTAAAGGGTACTCAAATAGCCAGGCCGATATATAAAAAGAATCCTACTGAATCAAATGAAGTCTATGGTTATGTTGATTCAGTTTATGTAGGCGACCTAGATAAAAGGAGATATTTATTAGGATATATCTTCCTGATTGGAACGAACATTATGAGCTGGAAGCAACACGGTAGTCTATGGTATCCCTATCATCCACAGTGGCTGAATATATATTACTGTTTGAAGCTACAAAAGAAGCCTTTTGGCTCAAAGGCCTCTTAAGAGATTTTGGTGTTACTCAAAGAACAATTAAGATATACTGTGATAATATGAGTGCCATATATCTCTCTAAAAATGGTCAATTCCATAGAAGAAGCAACCATATTGACATAAAGTACCCTTTCATTAGAAAACACATTGAAGAAGGCACAGTTGAAATGTTAAAGGTACATACATCAGATAATGCTACTGACATGTTAACTAAATCGATTGCTCGAGCTAATTTTGAATAGTGTCTTGAGCTAATTGGCTTAAACCTGTTAGAAGAAGGGTGAACAGTAGGAAAAGAGGAGCAGACAAGGAAGACTTTATTTGAAGGTGGAGAATTGAAGAGCCTTGGGTGTACATCTCTAGTACAGATAATTTAGTGAGTCTATATTTGCAATCCTCGAATCAGAACTCTCCATGATTAACATAGTCGATTACTAACTCTCCTTTTTACTGTTGCGATCTTTAGCTCCATCATTCTAACAATGCGACTAGTTCTATAGAAGCTGATGACATGCAGAAATGCATGCCATCTTAGGCCTTTTACTTAGAATTATGAAGGTTTTTAGGAAGAATATGCGGCAATCATGATAGAAATTCACGAGAATATGAGTTTACGTCGATCAGCATGTCGAATCTCAGCTAACCCATTATTTTGCATTAATTATACGTTCAATGTTCTATCTTTGTAGCTAATGCAGGAAATGGAAGCAAATGTGGAAACCGGACCACCGCATAGATGACCGCATGTGAAGAAACTCTCCATCGCAAGGCAAACGCATTAAATCAATGCATGGGTGTTAGGTGATCAGTCGCATACATCCATCGAATGGGGATTGGGCTCGTTAGGCGATTGCGGTCATCATGTGGAGTTGCGGTATTGAGCGAATGCGACCATTGAATGATTGCGGCTAAGCGACAATGCATTCTAATAGGATCAACGCAAGACAAGTGGAATGAACGCATCAATGCATCTACCTCGAGAAAATCCAAAGCTGATGTTGATATTTCACCTACCACGCCGTTAGTGGCAGAGGTTCAGAAAGGATGAACGCACGAACGTCAGAGTTAGAGCAGTCAAATTAATGCTGTCGGTGATTCAAGCTCTATAAATTGAAGCCGATGAGCTGAAATTCAAGTTATCCAAGGTTTTCGTTTGAGGTTCGCCTATGGCAGATCCTTGCGATCCAGACAACTGTGCGAGAAGATGGCTGAGAGTTCTTCACCTCCTTCATCTCTTCCGAGTGACGACCAGAGCCTTCAACCGAAGTTAAATCTCGAGAGATTCAGCTCCTCCGTCCATCCATGGCATCACCGGCAGCCTTGACGCACATCCGCTTTGCTTCCAGCTGGTCATTTTCTTTTCCTTTCTTTTCTCATATTGTATTGTATGACATTTTGGAATTAAGGAATTAATACAATATTTTTTCAATGCATTTCTCTGTTCCTTTGACTCCATCTCCATCTTCTTTTCTTAGCATCTTTACTTTCATTGCAACACTTAGTGGGAGTGCTTGGGTATTGCATACTTAGTCATGTGGATTAGGAATATGAAGCATGTAGCAACCCACCGAGAGTTGTGTGTTGCACGAGTGTGTGAGTAATCTTATTTGCTTAGTGTGAAACTGCTATAATGCCTGTCTATAGGCTAACACATTACTTGTCTATAGGCTAACACATTACTTGTCTATGAGTAAAGTCAACAACAATCAACTGCTCGGGAGGATAAGTGGTTGGACGCATTAAGCAAGGCATGCATTGTTCACTAGAGATAGGAGTAATCTTGCATCAACCAAGTTCATGTGTTTGTCTTGTTTTATGTTGTGCCCAACACCTCTTTAGAGCTACTCGAGAGAGAGTCTAAAGAAGAACCTAATGACTCGAGAGAGCTAGGTTAGAATCTAGACTCGAGAGAGCGAGATTAGATCGGCATAAGCAAGAGATAGGGACTTAGAGATAAGCTCTGATTGTCAACACTGCATCGCATGCACCCTAGGAATAAGAATGATGATATGTGGTCACCTTATTTGTGTATCATCGCATAGACAAAAATTAGAGGCTTATGTGTAGGCCCTATAGACACCTTTGCACGTACATCGCATGCGTTCTAGCATTATAAGCCGTAGCATTCGCATCGAGAGTTGGTTTACTATTGTATGTATGTTGCATGATTGCATGGCTTGCGTTGACTAAGATTGCCCTTGCTGTCACTCTTTAGGGTTGCAATGAAATCATCTCTGAATTTTATCTATTTTCCCACACATATTTATCTCATGTCAAGGTTTGTCGTATCTCTACCTCTCATGCATATTCTCATTGCGTTGTCTGTTAGATAGGAGTAGGAGTAGGATTAACTTAGCAACATCCCCTCCATTGTTTTATTTAAACTGCCGTATGTACATCACCACAAGCTTATAGCTACAAGTCCCTGTGTTCGACCTCGGATCACCCGAGAAACTTGCGTTCATGTTATACTTGGCGTGAACGTAAGAAAACTTGTAGCAGGATGCATGGTCATCACATACATTCGTTAACGCATGATCATTCCAATGCATGACCATCGATGCATGACTATCAATGCACATCTTAGGAACATGCATCGCATACTGCATCCACGGGATTTTGGTTGTCGAGTAAAATCGACTTCTAATTTCCCACCACCAGAAGCGGTTCAGGAACTCTCTTTCCAGTTGTTTCCAGTTGTCAATTACTTCGGGCTCTAGATCAGTGTACCAATCAAAATAATTTCCCTTCAAGGTTTTGACAAACTACTCGACTAGACTGTCTCATATAGTTCTTGCATTCTTACAGGTTTTAACAAAGTGAGCAATGTGTTGTTTTAGATTTCCCTTTCCATCAAACGATTGGAACTCTAGGGATTGGTATCCAACATGCATTCTTAGGCTGTCAGTTCTTTTAGTATATGGTTTAAAATCCATAAATTCTGAGATGATTCTCCATACTAAGCTCTTATGGAGTTTATAATTATATTCTGCAACTACTAAATCAACAGGGATGCGATGTAAGTGGATTCCTGCAATTAGTTTTCTTGCAACACAGTTTTTCCCATTGTCATTGGCTTTGGCTGTGGGAGTTTGACTTGACTTAGCAATTTCTTGAGCCTGCATTTGATTTTTTAAGGCAATGATTTCATGATCTTGCTCTTGAACATCTTTCATTAAGAGACTTATTTTTCTATCCATCTCTGCTATGGCTGCCTTGACTGTTACATCGACCATCATGACAGATAAATTTAATGAGGTTTGGGAGATTTCTTTCCTTGGCCAGAGGCAGGAGCAGAGTTATCAAATAAAGGATTTTCCTTTACAATGATCCCACTTTTGGGAGATTCTGTCATATGTTTCTCGATTTTATACGCGATGACATGAGATCGTTCTTGTTCCTTTCTTGCAAGATTTCATTTGGGTGATTGCAGATGACACGTTCTGTGTAAGATTCATTTGAAGCGATGATTTTGGATGCAACTTTCCTTAATGTCATTGCTTCACTTTGATGATGAGAGAGAGGTGTGAGGCAGAGATGTCCCTTTGGTGGTGCAAATTTGTTCTCATGAGGTTTTCAAAGAAATGTGTTTCATGGAGTTGAACTTGCGTTTATGTTCATTTGTACGGATGTGGTTCAATTTCTAGTACTTGATTCTCTAATTCTCTCTCAATTGAATGTGTATACTTGATTTAAGGATGTGAAACACTGATGCTCTTGAAATTGAAGTCTTGGAAAAAAGCTTATATCTTTAAAGGGCTTGGGTTTCAGGGAGTGATTCCAACTTCGAGAGTTAGGGAGTTTTCTAATTGTTGACAGAATTCTCTTTGATCATCAATGAAATTTCTGAACACTCCAAATGAAGAATAACTATCATGTGGGCTTTGTGAACTTGGGCTTTGATCATCCATAAACCTGAACCATGGGCACATTTAATTGGATTTGGACCTTAGTTGACCTTGGCCAAATTAAGCCTATTTTTTTTTTGGCTCATTTGAACTTTAGCCCAAATATTAATACCAAACTAGAATAAATTATTTTATTCAATTCAATGGTTATGACGAGAACACGTGACATTATCGAGATTTGCCAACTTCTGTCTTCAATTTCAATTTGAAACATTTGTCAACCTATTGTCCCAAATTTTAATATTTATAATTTTGTCATTAATTTGAGAAATGATGTGACACTTTGTTATTGAATCAACATTTAGAAAAAAAAAAAAAAAACTAAAACAACTCCTAAAATCAAGAAAAAAAATTCAAAAATACAAAAGTTATCTTAAGAGAAGTATATACGTCTAATTTGGGATGCGAAAATAGCATGTATTTTAAAGAGTTATGGCCTAATTTGGGGTTCTCCAATCATAATCATTAAAATACATTTCTCCCTACTAACATCCCATACTATTCACTACGACAACATAAGAAATCAGAACAAATACTTTGTAGTACTAAAACTAGTCAAAATGTTTGTAGACTAGGCAACGCAAAATACCTTCTATATGACAAACAATTTGAATCTTCTACAAATCTCTTGTAATAGCTTAGAAACAACTAAAGTGAGTCATCTAAATATGTACCTAGTACTTGATCAGATTTGTCATATAAATACCTTTTATTAGATCACTAAAATCTCCATCAACTGTATAACACAAACATTGTGTACTTAAAAACAACTCAACATTGTCAAAATAAGGTTTTCAATTGCATTTTAATAAGAAAGTGCAAACAAAGATTTTGGGAGATGGTTCATATGGAATCTAGTCCTGAACGCCTCGAACTTATCCATTTGATTCATCCTCCTCACATATTAAACTCAAGTATTGTGTCTCATAGTTTTGATCGGTAGTTGTTGTCTCTATTTCAATTTACTCTTCTAATTTGGTTCAAATCTTGTGTAAACTAAACCATAACAGGTGATGGCATTTGTAAGGTCATTGAGGAACATTCAAATTGCAAAGGATATGGGAAAATATAGTACAAAGCCAAAATAAAATAAAATTAGACAAAAAAAAAAAAAAATTGGCCAAGCCATTTAAGTTTTCGTTGAAAGAAAAAGATAACAAAAAATCAACCGCGAAAATTCAAAGAAAAAGCGACCTAAAACCATAAAATTATATAAAAATAGTAGAAATCTTGGGAGAAGTGGTGTTTATAGACTGTTTATAATAATAAAAAAAAAAAGAAATTTAAATATTATAATTATGAAGTTTAGTAGATAAAATCTAAAATTTTAAATAGACGAAAATAAGTTAAACAATCACAAATTGCTATAGATTCGAAAATTAGATTTACATAAGACAACTTCAAAATTTAAATTAAAATTTGAAATAAAAAGATAATAAATATAACATTTTATAGTTCAAATACAGTATCTCTCATCAGTATATAACTTCGATCATATTCATAAGGTCAAGATAGGAAAAACGACAAACATTAGGTATGTTTTTATCATATATAGCCATAAATCAAAGAGATTTTGTTTCTAGATTCTTTTCAAAACGGACTTTTATTTTGGTCATATAGTACAATTTCCGTTTGTTCAACTTAACGGTTGTGACGAAGATACTTGACATTATTAGAATCTCCCACTTCTCGATTTAATTTTAATCTTGGGACAATTATAATTAGTAGTTAGTACTACATTTGATGATTTATAATCTTATTATTAATTCGAGAAATGTCGTGGAGTTTTGTTATTGATCCAAAATTTATCGTCAGCACCCACATTTGTCATACTCAAAATAATAATAGTAAATTAGGTTTTTTTTTTAAAAAAATATAATCTACAAAATAGAATTTACATATTTTGTTGTGTACTCCCATAACTAGTGTCTTTCATATCAAACAAGACGTTGAACTTAGTTTAATTTTATCTTTATTCCTTTGTGTTTACGAGGTCTTCCATGTTCCATCTCGAACGTACATGGGTTGGATTAGATTGAATTGGAGTTGTTTTTTAGACCAACCTAAAAATTTGAGTTGGTGAGATTGACTATTTAAAAACCCGGGTCTCCAACCCAACCCAATCCTTAAAATTCGGTTGAATTGGGATTAGTTGTCATGTTATTATTATCTTTTTCTTATTAATTTGAGGTAATTAAATTTTTGTCGACCACATCACTAATAACTAAAATTTCATAAAATTCAAATGTTCAATATTAAATATTCACGCTATCTATTAAAGTTTTAAACAAAAACGAACATCATGACAGTCATAAAAGAAAAACGTCAAGACTCCGTTTGGTAACTATTTTGTTTTTGATTTTTGACTTTTGAAAATTAAGTCTATTTTCTCTTCATTCCTTACAATAATTTGCATCTTTGTCAAGTACAATAGTTGAATTATTTGCCATACTTTTTTTTTTTAATCAAAATTTGGCCTAGTTTATTAAACCATTAGTAAAAAGTAGATAACAAAAGAAGAGGTTTGGAGATAAAAGTAGTGTCTATAGACTTAATTTTAAAAAACAAGAACTCAATAACCAAATCAAACCTAAATGAAGATATATATAATTCGAATTGGTTTGGATCGACCCGAAAAAATTTAGGAAAATTGGACGAAACAACAAGCTTTCGGGTTTCGTTTGGATATTTGGCAAAATTAGGAAATAATAAAATTTTTGACAAATGTGTGCCACTCATGTGAGACCATTTTTTATAAGGTTTGTCCTTTGTGTAGTCTTCCATAAAAATTATTGAATATATGTAATTGCTATAGCGTGAATCAATCCAAAATAGAAATAGAGTATAAGTGAGCGAGTTATTATTTTCAAACCATATGAATGTTAGAGAAAAAAGTGGCACATTTTTTACCAGCTTTGAAATTTAAATTGACAGTTTTTCCTCATGTTTGGTTTCTATAACCACTTTTCCATTCCATTAGAAAAAATAAATATCTCATCTTTATCTCTCTATTTAAATTTCAATTTATCGTAAAATATTTAAATTTTACATTATTTTTTTATTTTTATTTTTGTTAACTTATTAGATTGTTATTAACATATTAAATTTTAGCATTTATCATATTATTATAGTTATGTTTGTATATGTTTTCACCAATGAACTAACATATAGTTACACATATAATGTAATAGTAATATGAAACTATGAAAGTTAACTAATCTAGATTTACGTATATAGTGTAATTGTAATGTAAATTTATGAGATTTTAACCATCCTTTTTTTTCGTGATTCATTATTATAACAGAATTTTGTATCTTCCTAATTTTACTTCATGATTATCTATCCATATTTATCATTTGTTATTAGATCCGACTTTATCTTATTCTTTTTTTGATTTATTTATACATTTTCTTATTGATTTCGGTTTTATCTCATTCTTTTTCGATTTGTTTAAACATTTTGTTATCAAATTCAGTTTTTTGTAACCTTCTTTTTTTACAAATTCATTTAGTTTTATCTAATTCTTTTTCAAATATTTTTTTTTTTTTTTTTTTTTTTTTTTTTTTATACATTTAGAGATTTGTATTCTTATCCTGGTTTATCTATTTTTTTTTATTTAATACATTTTTTTTGTTTATATTATTACTATTTATAGATTTATATGTTTTTAACATGTAATACAATAATATACCAATATATCATATAAACGGTAATATTTTGAGATCTTTTGAATTTAAATTAATTATATCAAATTATTGGATTTTATTTCCTTTTAATTTTGTATTTTAGTGTCAAAACTTATATAATTGAGAAGATAATCAATTTAAATTTATTTGACATGAGATTTGAAAATTTTGCATTTAAGTTGATAAAAGATTTGAAATTTGTAAATTTTAAATTTAAGAGAGAAATGTATCAACCTTAATTGGAAATATATATATATATATATATATATATATATTATTCTAAAAACCCAATAAATTTCAACCGAATTTGAAATGTCTAGATTTTGTTTTAGAATCCAATTTTAATATAACTCAAATTAATAAAACGTAAAAAAATAAAAATAAAAGAAAGAAAAAAAAAAATGTAACCCTATGGGCTATACTTTTTTCTCTCTTCCCACTTTTGCTGTTCCACAAGTAGGTTAACGTGTGTTTTTTCTACCTTTTCTCACTTTTTTATTCGTTCATAAGTCTCTAATCAACAACCATATAACTACAATATGTGATTTTCTTTCCTTCAATTGTTTCTTCTTCTCTGTGATAGTGTGTATTGTGGTCGTTTCACGAAAAGGAAAATCGAAGGAAGAAGTGTTGTGGATGTGTGAAGAAGACTTTCAAATCCCTAATTTCTTTTTGGGAGGAAAACCGAAGGAAGAGGAGAAGATTTTCAAATCTCTAGTTTCTTTTTATTTTTTATTTGAGTTGTTGGTGACTTTAGTTTTAATTATTTTTTTATTTTTCCATGAATGCCTAGAGTAATGTAGTAATTATATCATGTAGGTATTATTGATGCTTGGCAAATTGGTTACCATGATAATTATTTAATTATAGTATATTTGAAGTTTTTTTTGAACATTTTTGTAACTTTCCAACTTCAACTTGTGAATGTTAGGTATTTATTTGTAAGTGAGGGTTGTTTTAATAATTTATCATTATTATTTTTAATGATTTAATTTGATTTTTCCATTTCCACAATTTTGAAAACTTTTTGCTATTTTTCAAAATAAAACCTCTAAATTTTCTATTTATCTAGTCAACAAAAAAATTTATTCAACCCATGACCCAACCTAATCCGATAAAAGTTGAAAAATTTCAACTAAACCCAATCTAATATAAGAACAAAACTAACCCAGTCCAATTCTTATAACGTGAGTGAGGTAGTCCGAGTTGTTCAGGTGTTCGGATCAATTGAACACCCCTACTTTAGTATATATATTTTTAATTTGATACTACATTTTTTTTAAAATAGAAGTCTTGATGGAAAGGCAGTTTGACTATTAGGAGGGCCAAAGCCAAACAAAAAACATAATCATGGAATTGGAAGATCAAGGTTGACCAAAAGTCACCTCCCCTATCAAACAAAATAAAATTTTGACCATTTAATTTACCAAAGTTCTTTTGCTCCATAAATTAAGCCTTGTGGGACATTAACAATCATTAATTAAGACTTAATCTTCTTTATTTATATGTCACAAATTTTCAAGTTGACTTTGTTAATCTCAATGAAAACATAAACCCTTCAATCACTCATTGCATGGACCAAAATTTGGTCTAATCTTGATTTATTATAATCCTATGTTAAGATGCAATGAAATATAAGTTTATTTTTTTTTTAAACAAGAAATATAAGTTTATTTATTTAGTTTTAATACGGGAAACTGTGATATTTTATTTTCCAACCGACTCTTAATTTTGAAAGGTTTAGAAATATTTGGTATTTTATATGTTTTAGTTATTATTATTATTATTAATTTGGATTGTTTTCAAATATAGAAAAATTCATCAAAATATTTATAAATATAATAAAATTTTACAGTCTATCTATGATAATAGATAGAACACAGATAGTAGTTATCACAGATAAACTATGATATTATGTTATTATTTGTAAATATTTTAAACAATTTTTTTTTATTTTAAAAATATTTTTTTTTTTTTTTTGTAATTCCTTATCGAATAAAAGGGAAAAAAGTATATCCCTGAACATTAAGGTTTGTATTGAAACCTCAAATAGTAATTTTATCAATTTAAACAAAAACCTTTTGGCATGTTAATTTTTGTGGTTTTTGTTTGTGATTTATAATTATTTTTGCTTGATTGCATTTAAAATCTACTCATAATTACTCAAATTAAATTGTTTCTCACCCAAAATCTTACCAAAATACTATTAAAATATATATAATTGATAATTCTTAAATAAGTAGAGAAAAATATAGGAAGATGAAAAACCATATATATCAATGAAAAATCTACTCTTCATTTAATTTCAACATTTTTCTTTTATATTTCATTGATCTTACATCTAACGAAGTTTTATTCATGTGATAATTACTCAAAATATAGGAAGACACAAAGATGAAGTTTTATTCATGCACTGACAAGTTTAAATTTGTTCAAGTATGAAGTTTAGAGTTTCAATGTATAAAATTATTAGTTTGAGACTTTATTTGTCCAATTTTATCTAAGGACTTAAATGTGATGTTAATGAATTTATTAATAAAGCAAGAAAAGCAAGTAAATCGATCCACTAGTTAGGCAGAATTCGGTCAAAGAAACATTCTAAGGTATAACTTCGTTTAATGGATAATAGATTTCATTGATTATCATTAGAATAATTTAACACCAATTTTGTAGGTCTAAAAGTCTAAAATCTAGGTATCCTTTCGCGTACTCAATATTTTTTACAATCAATTATTAGCCTAGATCACTTTGTGATTAACCAACATGTGACATTAAGACTCTTCGTCGTTAACAATTATTGTTCGTATATCACTCTTGTGCATACTTGAACAATAATCTAACAACCTTGATCTAACCTAAAGTCCTCTTTGACAATAAAGAAATCAGACATGCAATAGTCAAATAGCCATCAAGTCCTTGAAAACGTTATGCATAAAATTTTCTAGAAGAAAGCAACATCCAACAAGTCTATGGAAATGAATTTAAATCATTCAACAATCCAAAAACTATATTGACACCATTTAATAATAGGAAATTAGCCAAGCATGGTTCAAAATTTAGAATTGCACTTAAAATTGCAAACATTCAGAGAAATTAAAGGGAAAGGGGAAGGAAGAAATGACTGGCTGGACGATTTGACTTCGTCTCTTGTGTATGACTACATCCGAAACTCTCGACTGTTGTCCTTTAGCATAGCCCCATGCCTTAAACTCGCTAGAAATCTTGCTTCTCTCTTTATCTCTGATTGAAAATCTCTCAAAATTGATTCACCAAAGACCTAGACGGATTGCCAATTAATAGCAAAAGATTTCATAGCGTTGCGATCTACCCTTGTATTCTTCCCAAGGTGGTCCACATCGTCGAATTAAAAAGCGTGAAGTGTGGTATTTGAAGCATCTCTTGACACTCCAAATTTAAAAGACAATAATATCACAAGCTAGTAAAAAGGCTACTGACAACAGTACAGACAAAAAGAGAGAAGCAAAGAGTATGAGAGATGCACACAGAGGGAGGCTTTCCACTTAGGTGAAAAGAAATCCACTAAAATGTAACTTAATTTTTACAATGTGCACTTAAACTAAGATTACATAAAGTAAATGCTAGTGAGCAAGTTAGGTTCCCTAACACTGATACTGTTGAGGTTTTGTAGTTTGTAATTGTAATGCACAAATAATTTATTTATCTAACAAAATAAGAGTTAATTTAATAAACTAAGACCCAAAGTTATCTTTTGTAACTTATACATGTACGTGAAGACATAAAAGTGGATCATTTTTAAGAGATAATCTAAATGGTGTGTAGTAGATAGAAAAGACTGCATATCTTATTTTGGTGACACTACAAACACGAACCTCTTTGCAGTTGTTACAATTGTTGTAAAGTGTTAAAAATGATCTAATCCTGGTTATTCATGTGGAGACATGTGGGGAGGGGGGGAAGGGTTCTATACAAAGAGTTTGTACAAGACCGAATCACAAAATGAATAGTCTCGTTATATAACACCGTTGATAGAAGAGACATACACTAAACTAGGATGACCATGGGTGACTTGACCTGAATCTTGAGTGAGTTGTGAACTGCCTATGAAGGCGGTCATTTGATCTACATGGGTAACCCTTCAGAATCACTACGATTGAAATGATATGGGTGTACACCGGTGTCTAGATAAACTAGCTAACAGATAACCTAGAGAGCCCAGTAGCAGGTCACTTACTGCGTATTGTTATACTCATCATTTTCTCTTTTAATTTTTTTCTTTCAGGCAATGATAAGAATGGGTTGGCAAGAGATAGACGAGATTCGTGATAGAGCCATATGGAGATATTAGAAAATGCTTCCACACATTTTTTTTTTATGGTTTTTGTTCATTTCATTTGAGTACATTTTCAGATAACATGTTTTCGCTGCTTTTCTTTGGATCATTTTCTTTGTGAATGTTTTATTTGGGATTTCAACTAAATGTTTTGGTTATTGGATTTATTATTAAATTAATATTTCAGTTTATAATGGTTATTTATGTTCTCACTGAATTTATGTTATGATGGTCAAAATGTTTGAATGAGAATGTGCACTATGTCGTGATGGCCTTTGTCTGAGTACTCGAAACGTCGGGTCGTTACATTGCTAAAATTAAGAAAGAAGCCACAAAAATCTCTCTATAATTCTCACCCTATAGAGAATACAGAGGTTTCCATTGTGGTGGTGTCCAATCAATTGGGATTTGGGTTGCTGTCTTTTGGCATGTTCATGTTCCAAAAGAGAGATCAAGGAGGTTTGTGACCAAGAGATGAATATGTGAAGAGTAGAATTTCACAACACATTAAGGATTCAGGTCAATTCACTGATGTGGTTCGTGACCAAGGGAGGAATTCGTCCTCTGAATTTTTGTTTCTGTAAAATAATTAAGTTGGGAATTGATCCCCTTCCGCTACAGATATTCGCTCATCCCTTTAATTGACATCAAACTAGATGTTTTTTAGTTTTAATTTTATTATTATTTTTTAAATTAATTCAGAGTTATGATGGGATCTTTGTTCTGTGTTGCATTTATGATTATGCATGTGATTATTGTGCATTTTGGATGTTTTCATCGGGATTGGCTTTAGTTTTCTGCTTTATTTTTACAATTCGGTATGTAAGGGCCCTTTTGTTTCTGGGCGTAATTGCTATCAAGTTTGTATTTGTTAAGTCTAGGTTGTTTGTGATGCTTTTCGACAAAGATCTGAGTTTTCGAGGCCAATCTCAGTTCAACTCTATTTTTCATATTTATTAATGTAATAATTAGTTTATTTAATTAATTAAATTAATATAAATGTTATATTAATTTAATTAATTGTTACGAAGCCAATCTTGGTCAAAATGTGTGTTTTTCTTTTGAATTATGCATTATATGTATGATTTATTTTATAATATATGTCATAATGTATGTCATATAGAGTAAATCTCACTATAGGTCACCATTATTCATGCATCATCAATATTATAAATGTTATAATATAGTTGCTTGATTTAATTAATAACATGCTCATGCATCATATAACTTAAGAGTTATAATATATGAATGCATGCATTAATAACATTACCATGCATCATTTATATTATAATGGTTATAATATATAGTTAGTATGTATGGATGTATGTTGTTAATATTTTCATTACTTTAGTATATAAATGTTATGTATGTTAAGTAATAAAAATGAGATTGCATGAAGCATGAAACAACTTTAGATAATTTATAAATATTATACTTTTACAAAGTATGTCATTAGATGCAATCTTAGGTTTTAATTTTTTTAATTTATTCTTTATAATTTTTATAAATAAATGAAACTAGGAATTAAAATCCATAATAAAGAGTTGCAAGTTGATATAGGTTAGAATCATTTTTTAAAAATAGTTTAAATTTTGATTCATAGTAGACCTATGAGATTAGAAATACGTTTAATCTTTTAATTAGTTTAATAGGATTAAATTTGTTTGGTATAAAGGATTAAGTTTGTAACAAATGTATCTATAAGGGACCTTTGTCTAAGGACAATTTTGTCTAGGCTGAGCTATTTAAGCTGACGGAAATGGAACAACCCCTACCTGAGAACTGACTTAGAAGGTGAATTAGATAAATTTGTTACGAGCATGCAATAATTGATTAGAGTTTATTAAAGGGTTTAATGAACAATAACCAATATTGTTTAACTATCCAAAGTAAATGTTACATAGGACATAGTTAATGATCACTTATTAAAAATAATTAGCCATATTTAACTAAGTTAATTAACCGTAGGTAAAACACTTAATTGAAGAAAAAATGAGATATATGATACTTCATTTATCCCACCACGTTTCTCCCTAAAAGTTCACACCGCGAGACCTATGCTCGCACTCGATACACCTTTGCTTGTGTCCCCTTACGGATGGTGTTTGTATAGGTCAATATCAAGGTGAATGGAGAGAGTGTTTATAGTAACTGAGAGCGAGACATGTGTCAACACATCCTACAGTCTCTCTCATTAGTTTGTAATAAACATTTGCTTTCGGCCTCGAGACACCTTTCCTTGTGTCCTCCTAAGAATGGCATTTGTATTATTTTTTTTTTACTCGAACTCCAGAAATGGATAGGATTGATTTAGTTTTTGTCCAGTCGGTTTTTTCCTCCTGTTGGCTCATTGGAGCTGAACTCTATAATCTAAAATGAAGGGTTACACTTACAAGAAAAATGTTAAGCTAGTTAAATTTTTTTTAGACCAAGCAATGGTCACTAATAATTACAGGAACAAGAGTTGTTCTGGTGTAATTATTGGTTGGGATAGTCTCAATTCAGTGAAAGGGTAATTGATCATCTTATGGTGGCTTTTACCCTGCCCCATTGAAGCATCATTACAAAATAGATGTCACATAGGGTGCAATAATTTATTTTACTAAAGTTGAATGGTTGTTTAAAATGGGTAATGCTTGTGTAACTAATATAGATAAATCGTATGGTTTGGCAATATTCAAAATGACATCCACTACTTTAAACATGCTTGTTGGCAATAAACCTAATGGCGATAACTATACTACATGGAAGAACACTATCAATACAGTTCTAATCATCTATGTCCTGCGATTTATCCTGGTTGGGGAGTGTCCTCAAGTCTCACCTGCCAATGCCACCCGAAATGTTCGATAGGCGTGTGAGCGATGGTTTTTGGAAAATGAAAAGGCCTAGGCATACATTTTGACAAGCCTATCTGAGGTCTTAGCCAAGAAGCATGAGTCTATACTTATTGTCCATGAGATCATGGAGTCCCTGAGGGAAATATTTGGACAGTCGTCCACTCAGCTCAAGCATGATGTGCTCAAGTAAATCTTTAATGCTCGCATAGCAGATGGGGCTCTATTCGAGAATATATTTTGAACATGATGGTCCACTTTAATTTGGCGGTGATGAATGGGTCTATCATTGATGAAGCCAGTCAGGTTAGCTTGATCCTGGAAACTTTACTTGAAAATTTTCTACAGTTCCGCAGCAATGCTGTTATGAATAGGATTACTACGACTTGACCACCTTGCTCAACAAGCTGAAGCCTTTGAAAAGTTCAAGGAGTACAAGGTTGAAGTTGAAAATGCATTAAGTAAAAAAAAATTAAAACATTTCGATCTGATCGAGGTGGAGAGTATATGGATTTGAAATTCCAAGACTATTTGATAGTACATGGAATTGTATCCCAACTCTCAGGATCCGGTAGACCTCAACAAAATGGTGTATAAAAAAAGGAGAAATCGAACCCTGTTGGACATGGTTTGGTCTGTGATGTGTTATGCTTCTTGCCTTACTCGTTTTAAAGTTATGTAGCACAGACTACAACTTATATTTTGAATTATGTTCCATCAAAGAGTTTTACTGGACCACCATTGGAGTTGTAGAATGGTCGTAAAGGTAGTTTGCGCCATTTCAGGATCAGGAGTTGCCCAACACACGTGCTTGAGGCTAATCCTAAGAAGTTGGAACCTCGTTTAAAATTATGCCTATTTGTAGACTACCCTAAAAGAAAAAGAGGTGATTACTTCCACGATCCTAAAGATAATAAAGTGTTTGTGTTGACAAATGCTACATTCTTAGAAGAGGGCCACATAAATTAGCATAACAAGAAGCTTAGCTGTCATTTTTTATGGTGATGTTGAAGATTCATTATCCAATAAGAAGGCAATGGAGGATGTTGACAAAGATGAATGGATCAGAGCTATGGATCTCAAAATGGAGTCTATGTACTTTAATTCGACTTGGGATCTTGTAGACAGCCTGATGGGATAAAACCTATAGTTGCAAATGGATCTACAAGGAAAAAGGGGTATTGATGGGAAGGTGCAAACCTGCAAGGCTAGACTTGTGGCAAATGGTTATACCCAAGTTGAGGGAGTTGACTATGATAAGACTTTCTAACCTGTTGCTATGTTGAAGTCCATCTGGATACTTCTGTCCATTGCCTCATATTATGACTATGAGATTTTGGCAAATGGACGTAAAAACTGCTTTTCTGAATGACAATCTTGAAAAGACTAACTATATGTAGTAACTTGAGGGATTTGTAACCCAAGATTAAGAGAAAAATGTTTGCAAGCTTAATCGGTCCATTTATGGATTGAAACAAGCTTTTCGATCTTGGAATATAAGATTTGATCCTGCGATGAAATCTTATGGCTTTCATCACAATCTAGATGAGCTTTGTGTTTACAAGAAAATCATCAACAATTCAGTAGCTTTTCTAGTGTTGTACATAGATGATATCCTACTCATTGGGAATGATGTAGGTCTACTGATAGAAATTAAACATTGGTTGGTGACCCAATTCTAAATGAAAAATTTGGGAGAGGCGCAGTTTGTTATGGGCATTTAGATCTTTACGGATCGAAAGAACAAAACGCTGGCCTTGTCTCAAGCATCATACATTGACAAAATGCTTGTCATTCGATGCAAAACTCTAAGAGAGGCTTGCTACCTTTCAAGTATGAAGTTGCTTTATCTAATTAATAGTGCCTAAGCAACCTCAAGAAGTTGAAGAGATGAGACGAATCCCCTATGCATCAGCTGTTGGTAGCTAGATGTATGCAATGTTATGTACTAGACCTGACATCTGCTATACAGTGGGGATAGTCAGTGGATATCAATCAAATCCAAGATTAGATCACTGGACTGTCATTAAAACTATCCTCAAGTATCTTCAGAGAACGAGGGACTACATGCTCGTGTATGGGTCTAGGGATTTGATCCTTATAAGATACATAAACTTTGATTCTTAGACTATAGGGATTCTAGGAAATCCACTTCAACATCAGTGTTCACACCCAATAGAGTTGCTGTAGTCTAGAGAAGCATGAAACAAGGGTGCATTGCTGCTCCACCATGGATGCAGAGTATGTAAGAGCTTCTGAAGCTGCCAAAGGAAGTGGTTCTAGACATGTCAAAACCCACGACCCTTTATTGTGATAATAGTGGTGCCATGGCTAATTCTAGAGAGCCTAGGAGTCTCAACTGCAGGAAGCACATAGAGCAAAAGTATATCTGATACGAGATATAGTGCATCGAGGAGACGTGATTATCACGCAAATAACTTTGGCACACAACGTTGCTAATCCATTTATGAAGGCCCCCATGACTAAGGTGTTTTGAGGGTCACCTGAAGAGTATGGGTCGGGACAGGCCACATCTAGTCTAGGGCAAGTGGGAGAGTTTATACCGGGTGCATATTGTATGCCCTAGTTTCTTGTTGTTGTGTACCTTTGTAATAGTTTAACTTTTATGATGTATATCCCACTAGCTTTAGGGCAAGTGGGAGATTGTTGGGGTTGATGCCCTAAATCTCGTGGGTTCTGTAGTTTGTAATTGTAATGTACAAACAATTTATTTATCAAATAAACATTTAGTAGCAATAACCCACAAAAATAAAACTAATATCCAAGGTTATCTTCTGTAATTTAAACATGTATATGGAGACATATAGGTGGATCATGTTTAATAGATAGCCTAAATGATCTGTACTAGATAGATAAGGCTGGATACCTTATCCTGGCGACACTATGAACACGACCCACTTTGTAGTTATTACAATTGTTGTAAAGTGCTACAAATGATATGATCCTAATCATTCATGTGAAGACATATGAACGGGGGTGTTCTATACAAAGAATTTGTATAAGATCAGACCAAAAAATGAATAGTCTCACTATATAACGCTGTTGATAAAAGATACTTACATTTCACAAAGATGACCATAGGTGACTTGACCTGAATCTTGAGTGAGTCGTGAACTCCTGCCTGTAAAGGCAGTCCTTTGATTTGCATGGGTATGAGTAGCCAGTTTTTCTAAATCAATATGCCTTCCATTTTGGAGATTCGTTTGATTGGGCATGTGACACCCTCACCTTATTAAGGTTACCTAAGATGTAGAAAGTAGCCTAAAGTGCAAGCTTAAAGGGAGAAGCTTTGCTAAACTATGTTGTGGAAAAGGATATTTAAGTATAGTAGCAAAATGGCTAAGTATAAAATAGACATGCGTTGGTGTTAGGAAGCCTAGACGCATGAGGAAAAACTGTGCGTTGAAGTTGAGGCATGGTCGCATGAGTTAAAACTTCTATGATGCATTGATGTGAGGCCAAGTCGTGGGACGTTGGTATGTGGCATTAGTAGGTGTTGGTCTTGGCTTTAGAGGTTAGGAAACACTAGGGTGTCTTGTTGGCTAAATGGTGGATGCATGTTGGCCGAGCGATGTATGAAGGGGGTTGCATACATACGACCATGCATTAACAAGAGGTTGCCGTGATCGTGCAGCAAGGAAGGGCCATCGTGCAACGAGTATGGGCCAGGCGCGAGCAAGAAAGCACTTGGTTGGGAAAAAATCGTGGGCGCTAGACATTGGGGCGTTGCGTGAGGGTAATCACATAGTTGCATGCGGGGCTGCATGATGAGCGCAAGGTTGAGTGCCTGATAAGCGCAAGGTTGGGCGTAAGGCTCGATGCAAGACGATGAGTGTAAGACGCTAAGCATGCGATGAAGTTAGACAACATAAAATGAGGTATACGACAATGGGCATGCGATGTGTGCTGGGGCTGCATGATGAAGCAAAGTGATATGCGCTGAAGCTATGTGATGAGCGTGACAAGGTTGTGTGATGCTTATGCGATGGCAAGGCTTGAAGAACCAAGCGATGAAGGTGCTATGCGATGGTCTATGAGATATGCGCCAATCAAAAGGCTAGGCATGGGAAGGAGAATGCAGTCATTTGGAGTAAGTGTTGGCCTTGAGAATCTAGTTGAACGCATATGACTAGGTAGAGCATAAGAAACATGTTGGGCACATAGAGTTGTTGGCTGAGTGTTATGGCCGAGATTAGCTATACACTGAAGGGCCTAGTCATGCATTAATAAAGCTTGGCCATGTGGTGATGATGTGCTACGCGTTAAGACTGATTATGCGCTAAGGTCATTCGAGGTTAGGAAGGGCATCATAGGCGCATAGGACAAGGTTAGTATGAGTGGCATACGATAAAGGACATGTAGTGATCTTGATGGACGCATGCAACAAAGGTAAGCTGTGCGAAAGGATATGCGGCCAAGGGTATGCGATGGTATTGAGGTTAGTGTGAACATGGTAGGAAATGCGATAACGAAGCTATACATTCAATCAAACATGTGGCCATGAAGGAGATATGCAATGATAAGGAAAGCTTGGAGAGCAAGATGGAGCTTATAAATGTATCCGAACTTGTGGCTAGCAAAGGGATATCTTAGAGTTCATATAAATTGAGGTGGGTGCATGAGAAGACATGCAAGCTGAAGGATTTGCATTGGATGAAGGTGGTATAGACACTTCTGGCTGGATGTGGCAAGGATTTGCATTGGCAGCATAAGTAGAAGGCACTTGGGCATGCAAATCAGCAGGAGGTGTCAAAGCTGGGAAGAGTTGAAACGACTATAAATAGCTCCCAAGGTCTTCACTTCAGCTCACAACACACATTCACTTCAAGAGACTTTAGAAAGAGAGTTTGAGAGAAAGTCAGAAGAAGCCTTGCGCTAATCAGGAAGGAGGTTGTGTTGATAGTGGAAATCCTTGCGTTGATCAAGGCAAAAGGCACAAGTGTTGTTTAGGCTGTGCGGGCAGACAATAACGCCAAGTTCAAACGAGGAGTTTTCTCAAACTACTCATGCAAATTAGGTGACTCTTGAGCCAAAATCTCTTAAATTGAATGTAGTTTCTATACGAGGGCTGTTATAGGAAATTCTAAGTGAAGTACTGTCAAAATTGAAGGAAATCGAGAGGTGTTCATAGAAAAAGGGGCAGTCGGGCCAAGTGGAAGAAACTTGAGACTCAGAAGTCTCGAGTTGGAGCTTTAAGGCCAAAATTTAAGGTAAGTAAGTTAAGAAATTTCTAAACATATTTGTAGAAGGAAGTGTCTCGAAATAAGGTATGGAATAATGAGAAATATGAGCTTCAAAATGAATTTGAAATAGGATTCGAAAAAAGGCCAGAGGAAATAAGGTGAACTTCGGAAGAGAGAACAGTCCTAACAAATCATGGTGAGTGGTTTCTCATTTAAGTCTTTTATCATATTTTAAGTTACATGCTATTGTTATGAATGAATAGTCAGTAACTTAAATAGGATTCGACGGGCCTAGCTTTTGAGCTCATAAGAGGGGGATCTATGTGCACATAGGGAAATGAGCAGTTATAAATGAGTAATGGTTTTGACTATCTATCGTGTGTGTAGGTAGGGTTGAGAACAGATTCATTCAAGATGAAGGTTTGCATAGTAACCTCTTATCGTGATTTGTTATATGTTTATGAGTTGAAAGAGACTTGTAAAACTGTTACCACTCACTGGGCTTAAAGGCTCATATTTTTCTCTTATATCTTTCTTGCAAGTAGTAGAAGAGTCCAGGTTGTTGTGAGAAGTTGAGGTTTGCCACGAGTTAGAATATTGCTAGATTAAGTTTGTAGTTGGGATGGAACTACTCTTGTAAAAGTTTATTTCAGAGTGTATAAACTAGTTTCCTAAGTTACATTTCAAGTTGTTTTTCTTAAATTTTCGCTGCGAGTTTATTTGTTAAAAACAAACTAGTAGAGTGGACATAGATGTCATGAAAGAGTGGTATATGTTGTCCACACGCCTCGTTTTGGGTTTAAGAGGTAAACTCAGAAGGGGGTGTGACAGGGCAGTTGGGAATTCACGTTCACAAGAAGGAATTCACTCCTTCTCAATAGTTAGCGTAACCCAAGAAATTACTCCCTTAAGTGTTGATTCCAAGGCTTAAACAATGCGGCGCCATACTCTCTCCTAGCCTGGAAAGAGGTTTGGTCATAGTTGAACTATGAATTATTGTTCATTAGAGGGATCGGTGGTACTTAAGGAGTTAGATGTAATTATAGGGGCAAACGATAATTTTTTCCCAACTGTACTTACGAGCAATTTATGAAGGGTCAACGCACTATTGATTGGTTATATCCAACAGATAGAAATATATTTATAGTGCGAAGAGTGCAACTATTGGTCTTTAGTGGTGTGACCGATAGTTAATGAAAGTTGGTTGATTTAATTAAAGAACTTACTTAATTAATCAGATACCATTGGACCTTGAATCTATAGATCCATAAGGTCCCCTTGGTAGCCCAACTGAGATAAATGTGAATCAAATTAATATTTGATTAATTTTAAATGTTCAAATTAATTGAGAAAATTAATTATATATGAATTAATTATATGTGTTATAATTAATATAATGTATTTGATAAATTATAATATAAAGTTTTATTTGAGAGGAAATAAATATTTGAATATAATTCAAATATTTAATTATATGAATTTGATTCATATAAAAACTATAGGTAATTTAAAATGAATTTGATTCATATTAAATACTATAGATTAAATGAGAGAATATCAAACTGTAGGTTATATTACAGATTTTCTTGTTCTCTTGCTAAGTATAACAAGATCACAAGTTTCTTAGAATGATCCAAGGTTGAACTCAGGGACTTGTAGCTAAAGTTGGTTGTAAAGGAATGTGTTTGAGGTGGAATCTAAATGACTAAAATAAAGAAAGTAAGAAGTGTGCAACTTACTACTATGCGATGAATTAACTAATGCGACTAAACTAACTAAACAGGTAGTGAGCATTTGAAGAATAATTTTAAGAGTCTTTAGGGAAACAAAACCTTTAATGCATAATAGAAATGCATGGGAAAAGTAGGGTTTAAGGGAAATCAATGCCGCATCTCTAAGTTTAGCTTTAAGCAGAATCTTGGCTCGAATCATCCATTTGTGGCACATCTCTCGGTGGCTAGCCACATTTGTCATATCTCTATGATGCATGAATGAGATCATTGAGCATAAGGTTATTTCTATCTCTAACACTTTTCACGTTGCTTAGTGAGTTCCATAACTACTTACCTTCTCGGGTAGTTGGTCATAGTTGCTTGACTCAATGAGTGATTGAAAGCAAGAATTCAAATAATTATACACTAAGCAAACATAATTGACCTTTAAAGGTTCCACTTAGTTCAAAGCATTAACCTTCCCCTAACCCCATGAAGATTAGCAACACATGGTAAATGAGAAAGTGATGGTCAAGATGAAGAAGATAATGAAGGTAGACATGGTGATATATAAGTAGATGTATTGATTACAAGATGTATTATTGTCTTAAGCCAAAATTTAATACAACAGCAGAGATAAGGTAGAAAGATGGACGACTAGTTTTCAACAACCTCTTGCTTCCTACAGATGTGTATCAAGGCTACTGGTGATGAAATGGTAGCGTGAAGTGGAGAAGGCCCTCTCAGACTCTTTCTCCAACGTAGTCCCCATCGTTGATCGGAGGTGATCTATGGATATGAAGAACTCTTAAAGAAACTCTTGAATGTGCTCTCGTCTGTGATCACAGGCTTCTGCCTAAGGTAGAGTTCCCGGATCTTTTGCCATTGATTTCAAGGCTCTATTTATAGAGTCACCATTTGGTGACCTCGGGATCCGACAATGGATAGTCACCATCCTTGACAAGGTAGGTGAGGATGTCAGTACTGCTATCATGGTCATCGCTATAAAGTTGCAGTAGGAGATCCATTGGAATAGGATCGGAGATCCTGAGGCATGCGATCAACATTTCTTCATCGGGATCAGTGTATGTAATCAACTCCTATGATAACTTCAAAATATACACTTTAAGCGCATTAACTCATGATATGCAGTCATCAGGGTTTTTTTGTGCACTTCAGTGCAAGTATCATTTTTGGCATGAATTCCTAGCATTATTGATGTAACACCCTGAGAGTTTTCATGTAAATATTTATTATTGATGTTGGATTGTATGGAAGAATTCAAATTCAGGAATTAAATTATTGGCTAAATTGATTTTGATTTATTTATTTTGAGTTAATTGGGATTTAATTTGGCTTTTTTTTAAATTGAATTGTTTTAGTAAGATAATTTGATTTTTTGGTATGATGGAAAATTTAAATTAACTGAGAGAAGGATTTTAGAAAGGATTTGAAATATTGATTTTGAATTTATTTGGATGGAATTTGAGGAGCAATTTTGGATTTAATAAAAGAATTTGGAATTTGGAATTTAAAAGGGAAAACGAAAGAGGTTTTAATTATTATATAAATTTATATATATATATAAATAGAGGGAAAAGGAAAAGAAAATTAAAATTTCCTTCTCCCCTAAGTGCACGCGAGAGCCTCAACCACCCTCCCTGAACCCTCGTTGTTGGAATGTATCAGCAACAGTGGAAGCAACAAGAATCAATAAACACTCTAATTCATTTATTTTGGCAGTAACTAAAGCGTGCTCATACTAGAACAAGAAGGTTTCAAGCCATACCTTTGTAGAACTTCTTTAACTCTTGATTCTCAACTGCAAACTTCTCCAAATCTTGCTGTAGACCACCTCAAGATCTTCCCCTCTATACTCTTGGAGTTTTAGATTGAGTTGTGGGACTCAAAATAAGCTTGAACGAAAGGAATTTGGAGAAGAGTTCACTGCTTCAACTCACTTGAAGAACAACTTCTTCAACACGAATTTTCAGCAAAAATGTTATATTTGCATGCCGCAATTTCACTCCAATCTTCTTAATATATTACAGAACCTTCATGCAAAGAAGATGGCTGCATGAGATACAACTCATGCTTGGAGTTATTGAAGCCAAAATGAAATGGGTTTTGTGTGAGCAAGTTGAAGGCTTAATGGAAAAAACCATTTTTTCATTTTGTGTTGATTTTCTAACTTTTCAATTTTTACCAAAAGATTTCAAAAATCAATTTGATTTTAAAAATTGAAAATATTATTAATTTTGTAAAATTAATTTCATAAATTAATTTTCTAATAAAATTAATAAATAATTATTTAAACAATTTAAATAATTCTAATTAATTTAATATCAAATATTAAATTAATTTTACACAAATCCACCTTCATATATTTAAATCATATTTAAATATTAATTCTCCTATTTCGTTTAATTCTTAAAATTAAACGTATAATTATATCTCATATAATTACTAATTCCTTTAATTTTAATTTGAACGTTTCAAATTAACTTATCACGCTACTCTAAAGCTAATCCATTTACGAGCTAGTAAGGGGACCTCACAGACCTACAAATCAAGGGCTCTAACGATCCAAGATTAATTGGCTAAACTCAATACACCAAATTAATCCTCATTCGTTAACTAATGGGTCACTCCACTAAAGCCCATAGTTGCACTCGCCTCATTGTAGATATATTATTTCTACATGATTTAACCTTCACAGGTTGTTTGTAATAACGACTGGGTCAAACGTCTGTTTTACCCCCGAGATTACGTTTTGTTCCTTAAGTTCCTACTGATCCTCTAATGAACAACTGGTTTATGATCCAATCACTAAATCAAACTCTCTCAACTCAGTGAGAGAGTGGGGATCTTTGTTTAAGACTTGAATTTAGTACTTGAGAGAACAACCTTTCTCCTATCCCTAAATTGGGTAGGCGTGAATTCCGTCTTGCACCCTATGTCCCAACTATCTATTAGGGTCTTACCCCTGAAATATGAGGCTTATTGAGTCGGCGCTGTTGAGCTAACCTTCACCTATGAAAATCTAAGGACAATCACGAATAAACAACGTTAGTCTTATACAGTAAACAAGTAAACAATGTTATAAAGTAAGAGTGACTTATTTCTTGGTCCGATCTTATGCAAACTCATTGCATAGGATGCCCCCACACCTCATGTTATAACATGTACGAATTAGGATCACTTCGTTTTTAGCACTTTACAACTCTTTATAACAACTACAGAGTAGACCGCATCCCATAGTGTTACTAGAATAAGACACCCAACCTTATTCATATACTATAGATCATTTTGACTATTTACTCGAACCTGATTCACTTTAATGTCTCCACATAAAGTTCAAGTACTTTTAAGTATACAATTTATAAAATGAATAATAAGTTTATTGACTATAGAAAAGGTTTATCTTTTTACAAACTACGAGATTTAGGACATAAAACCCAACACTCGCTGACGTTGAAAAGGAACCCTCGCCACCACGCAAGCCGTCCGAGACTTGCTAATCCTGTTTCGTCCAGCCGCTCGTGGACCGCCAGATCTGAGTCGAAGTTCTCTGATGCCACCAAAGCTCCTTCGACGCCATCCGTGCATTCTCTCTGCGGATCACTCTCTCTTCTCGGTTTTGTGGGCTAGCTGCCATTCGCATCACCCGACCAACCATCGTCTGTCGTTGCCGTGACCCAACCCCTCTGCTATTATCCACATCTCTCTCTTCGTTGAGACCTAGTCGCATCGCTGTTGAGGTCTGATCGCACTGCAACCGAGTTTCAGATCGGCTCGTTCTGGTCGCGATTTTTCTGGCTTCGCCTTTGTCAGTTCAAGCCTTGCCACCAGTCGTCGCTGCCGTTCTTTTGGGTTTCACTGAATCTTGAGTTTTGGGGTAAGATCTAAATGATTTTCATGGGTTTTATTTTGGATCTTGAATACCCAATAAATAATGTGTTTAATTATCATTTCAATCATGATTTTGGAGGTTGGATTTGAATGTTTGAAGGAGTTTAAGAGATTGTTAGCATGTTGTCAAGCAAAGTTAAGGTGATTTCGGCAAGAATTTTGGTATGATTTGGGGCTTTGTTACTTGTTTGATTCGAGTGTAATTTATAGAAATAAAGTTTTTAAGTTTTGTCGCTGATTTTGGCGTGATTGAACGCTTAGGAGTGTGAACCTAAAGGTTAAAATTAATTTTAGTTTATGTACTAGAGTTTAATTCAAAGATTGTGGAGACTAGAAGGGTATTGGTTGCTTGAATAATTTTTTTGGCTTAAGTTCAACGTTTGGAGGTGAATTTGAATCGGACCACACCTTAGGTAAGTTTATTTTGAAATATTTAGTAAGGTTTGGGTGTTTCAAATTAGCATTGAGTTATTAATTTTACAAGTGAAACTGCCGGTGTGCCAGGCGATGAAATTTCAGCTTTCATTTGAGGATTTTGAGGTTGACTGTCTTGAATTGCATGAGATTAAATGAGTTATTCTGATTATGTATTTAAAATGTTATGAATGCTAGCATGGATGATGTTACAGTTATTTATATGATTGACAGGATGAACTATGAACATCATGATTGTATTTTCATGTTGTGGGACTGTGTTTATGACGCATGTTATGTTTATGTTAGTGATAGTTGCACTTACCGCTAGTTAGTTACACACTAGAGGTGGTGACCTCTTCCGAGGTTCACCAGAGGTTGTGTTTCATTCAAGATTCACTAGAGGTGGTGTTTCCATCGGGATTGACCAAAGGTTGTGTCTTCTTCGGTATTCACTAGAGGTTGTGTTTCCTTTGGAATTCACTAGTAGTTGTATTTCCTTCGAAATTCACCAGTGGTTGTGTCTCCCTCGGCATTCACCAGAGGTTGTGTGTCTTTTGGGATTCACCAGAGGTTGTGTTTCCTTCGGGATTCACCAGAGGTTATGTGTCCTTTGGGATTTGACAGCAGAAATTTTGGTGTCGCTCCCAAACCCTTGTTATACAAATAATATTTATAAATCACCAAACTAACTACTTATACTAACTGATAGTACAAATAATATTTAGAAGCGTAATTAATCCAGATATCTTAGCTTGGAGGAATGGATTCACCTAATGTAATTTAGATCATCGACCCAATTTATGACTTAAATTCTTTGCTTATGCTTGACCCAATTGATCGGGATCCCAACCAATTGTCCTAATTATCTAATTGGTCAAAATGCACGGAAAACAAATCCACTCCATACAAATTAATAAATTGCATTAAGATCTAGGGATTATGCTAAGATGAATTTTAATTTCCATCGTCTAATTAAACAATCAATACAATTTTTCTCTAGGTTGCTAGGAGCAGTCCTTTTTGCCTAACTAACTTATTGCTTCTATTGGGATTATCCTATAAATATTTGTCAGCTATCACAAGGTAATCTCAAAAGCGTTAAAATCACATGACAAAATTATTGGGCGTCAATAAACAATTAAAATCATGTAATTCATATATATAAATTCAGATCAAAACCCATAAACAAGTTCGAATAAATCATTAAAATCTCATAAATTACATCGAGTTCCTCCGAATCCCTAAACTAAGAAACCAAAACCTTACCTTCCCATGGGGGATGAGAAGCTACAATCCGGCATAACTTGATTAACTACTAAAGATACTGAAAATTGAAGGAAAAGAAAGAAGGATGAAGTTTTTCCTCAGCCTCCATCAATTTGGCTGCCAAAATTCGGCACAACTTGACCTAGAGCCGAGGGAATGTATTTATAGAAAACGAGGCAGCATCGCAACATTGACAACAACATTGCAATGCTCACTTGCGTGCGCACTATGCTCCACTTCCGTCAAATGTCGTAGCGAGCCTTGCAACGTTGAGCATTCTATCCGAGATCGTTGGGTTGAAGCATTGCATGACGTTGTGACATTGACATTCGTAAAAATACAGAGCGTTGCGACGCAGTGGGTAGCGTTGCAACGATCCCCTGCATTCCAAGCTACGGTCTTCAAGCATTGCACGAGCGTCAGACTTAGGCTATTCTTGAGTGTTATGACGCTCTGATAGGGGTATTTTTGTCCATTCTCGTCCCTTTGAAGCCTGGTTTCTCAAATTTGCTCTTAATTGCTCTAAATTAACCCCAAATAGCTCGTAACGACCAATTCCACCTCCAAGATGCTCGATACCTACAAAATCATCAAATAAACACATTAAATGTAGTAACAACCAATAATTAAGAAGAGGAAAATAACACAATTTTGGTACTATCAGGATTTACCAGAGGTTGTGTCTCCTTCGGGATTTATTAGAGGTTTGTGTCTCCTTCGGGATTCACTGTGGTTGTGTTTTCTTTGGGATTCACCAGAGGTTTGTGTCTCCTTCGGGATTCACAAAAGGTTGTGTTTCCTTTGGAATTCACCAAAGGTCGTGGGTACAGTTAAGCTACAGTATGGTAGGTTTAACTGTTTATTTTTTCTTTCTATGAAACCAGAGGATTATTTATGTCCCATTAGAGGTTGACATCTAGAGGACATAGATGCTTAGCCTGACCCCGGTAGTGGGGTTACTTATTGAGTATTTTATACTCATCCTTTTCATGTTTTATTTTTTTTTAGGTAAGGGTAAGGACGTGCCAACGAATTACACACAGAATCCATGATCAGGCTATTGGGACCAGTTATATGCTTATGCTCATGTTTTCGAGATTTTCTCTTCGTGTTTTAATTTCTAGTCTTCATATTTGAAACTCAGAGTTTTGGTATTTGTATTTTTTACTTTTAAGGAGATTTCCTAGATTTGTTTTTTTATGATTTTTGTTGGGTACTCTGCGACTTGGATTTCAATTATTTGATTTTAATGACATTATTTAATTTACAATTTTTATTTGGTTTTCATTAAGCTATGAGTAGATGTCGTTTTAAATATCATGTATGCATGTTTTTAGTAACGACCTAACTTAAGTCCTAGGGAGTCAGGTTGTTACAGGTGATATTAGAGCCCATGTTTGGGTTCTGAAGATTGACTTACTGTGTGAGTCTAGTTAGTCCCTGTGGCCTAGTAACAGATTTCTCGTCATCACAAGGTATTTCCTAATAGAGTAAACTAACATGCAGCGAAAAAATCAGAATCAATAAGCAAATTAGAATCAATAAGCACTCTAATTACTCTTAATTTGAGTTTAAAACATGCATTGAAACATTATTTCAGAAGAGGGTTTTAATGAATACAATACCTTTGTAGAAAACTCTTCAATTCCAATTGATTACCACAAATTGAGTCTTCAATCCTTCAGTAGACCACCACAGAGACCTTCTCTACTATTCTCTAACTTGAATTTTGTAGTGGAAATACTGAATTGGAGCTAAATTTGAGTGAGATTGAAGACGGTTTAGACGAGTTTTTGTTTCAGCAGAGTTTCAACTATCAATCCAATTGCATAGCATAAAATTGAAGATAATACTTCAATTTATACTGAAATCCCATACATTAAAGATTAAAATAGTCGAAGTGTTATTTGAGTGGGAAAATTCAGAATTTGGATTTTCCCACTTTCAAATAATTCTAATCAATTTAATTCATTAATTTGATTAATTTAATTTTAATTAAAATTTGATTTTCAAAAAACTTAATTTAATTTTCAATTTTATAATTTTTAATTTCAATAAATTCAAAATTTAATTAATCAAATTACTAATTTTGAACAATTTTAAAATTTTGAATAAAATCAGATAATTAATTAAACTAATTTAATTCGATTTAATATCAAATATTAAATATTATATTATACCTCATCTAATATTTAAATCATTATTTAAATATTTTGGAACTCTCCAATTTCATTTAATTTCGACAATATTAAACATTTTCATTGTATCTAATACAATTAATAAAAACCCTAACTGAATTTGAGCATTTCAAATTCAAAACCCTAATTTCGATCTCAACATTTCAAATTCTCTCAATTCACTAAACCAATATAATTTTACGAACTAGTAGAGGGACCTTATGGATCTATAGATCATTGCTGGGAATGTCCTAAACTCGTAGTTCGTAAATATTGTTAAAATATTCTATTTATCAATAAAAATATTGTTGAGTATTTGATTCAATAAATTGTTGTTGATATTGTATTCTTTTATGAAAATATAATAAAAAAATCCATGGCTATAATATGAATACTTTAACTTTACGTGGCGACATAAAAGAGGATAAAGTTTTAGTATATAGTCAAAATGGTCTATAAGTATGGATGAGATTGGGTACCTCATCGTGGTGACTATTGGATGTGGTCTATTTTGTATACTGATACAAATGATGTGATCCAAAAATCATTCATGTGGAGACATATGAGTGAGGGTATCATGTGTCATGAGTTTTCATAAGACCGGACCTCGAAATAGTCACATTTCTTTATAACAACTGTTTACTGTTAAAACTGACTATTTTGAACTCAATGACCTAGGATAACTTGATCTTAATCGTGAGCTAACTATGAACTCCTGTTTATTCGGGATTATCCTTTGATCTGCATAGGTGAGAGTAGTCTAACAACACTGCTCAATAAGCCTCCCATTTTGAGGATAAGATAGATAGCTAGCAGGGGACATAAGTTTGCAATATGGAATTCACTCCTACCCAATTTAGGGTTAGCATATAGGTTTTTCTCTCAAGCATTAATGCCTAGTCTTGAACAACGGGGCCCCGCCCTCTCATGTTCGAGAGGGTTATGATTTATAAGTGGGACTATAAATCAATTGTTCAATGGAGGATCAGTGGGAGCTTAAGAAGCAAGATGTATTTACATGGGTAAAACGGTAATCTTTGACCCAGCTGTAAATACGAATGACCTGTGAAGGATCGACTTACCGATTATGGTTAAAATGGACAGAAATATATCTACAGTGAGGGGAGTGCAACTATCGAGCTATAGTGAAATGTCTTGGTAGTTAACGAATAATGATTAATTCGGTTTAAAGAGTTTAATCAATTAATTACAACTCGTTGGAGCTCTGACCTGTAGGTCCATAAGGTCCCTCTACTACCTCGTAAATTGGATTAGTAAATTGAGTAAATTTGATAACATTCAAAATTAGGGTTTAGAATTTAAATTGTTCAAATTCAGTTAGGGTTTCTATTAATTGTTTTTGATACAATTAAAACGTTAAATTTTATCGTAATTAAACAAAATTGAAGAGTTCAAAATATTTAAATATTGATTTAAATATTAGATGAGATGTAATATTATATTTAATATTAGATATTAAATTTAATTGATTAAATAAGTATAATTAATTATCCAATTTTAAATTCAAATTTGAAATTATTCAAAATTAGAATTTTGATTAATTTAAATTGAAATTTATTGAAATTCAAAATTAAAAAATTAAAATTAAAATTGATTTTTTGAAAATCATATTTTAATTAATTAAGTTAATAAAAAACGTTAAAATTAAATTGTTTTAAATTTGAAAGTGGAAAAATCCAATCTTGGATTTTCCCACTCAAATTTCTACCTCATGCCACTTTAGTTTGCCACTTCAGTTTCTCAGGCATGCTGAGTTAATTGAATGAAATTCATGTATATATTGAAGCTTTAGACTTCAATTCAAGTTCCTGCAAATTGATCAGCTCCAGAAAGTCTGCACAAACCCTTCCCTTCAAACCCTCTTCGATCTTATTAAAAACCAGCTCAATTCAGTGTTTCCACCACACAATCCTTGCAAGAGAATAGTAGAGAAGATCTTAAAGAGGGTTCATCAAAGGTATCGTGTTCTACAAACCGTCTTGTGAATTTTTTTTTCAAAAGCATGTTTTAAACTCAAATTAACTGTAATTAGAGTGCTTATTGATTCTGATTTTTTTCGTTGCATGTTAGTTTATTTTATCAATCATGAGCTCCAACGATTTGCAATTGGTTAAACTCTTTAAAGTGAATTAATCACCATTTGTTAACTACCGAGACATACCACAATAGCTCAATAATTGCACTCTTCTCACTGTAGATATATTTCTGTCCATTTTAACCATAATCAGTAAGTCGATCCTTCACAGGTCATTCTTATTTACAGCTACGTCAAAATTACTTTTTTACCCCTTTAAATACATCTTGCTCTTTAAGCCCCCATCGATTCTTCATAAAACAATCGGTTTATAGTCCAATTTATAAATCATGACCCTTTCAATCAAGAGAGAGTGGAGCCCCATTGTTCAAAACCAGGAATTAGTGCTTAAGAGAACAACCTATTTGCTAACGCTAAGTCAGGTAGGAGTGAATTCCATCTTACAGAGCTATGTCCCCAGCTATCTATCTGGTCTCATCCCAAAATGGAGGCTTATTGAGCAGTGCCGTTGGACTACACTCACCTATGCTTATTGAGCAGTACCTTATGGACCTACAAATCATGAGCTCCAACGATTTGTGATTAATTAATTAAACTCTTTAAAACGAATTAATCACTATTAATTAACTACTAAGACATTTCATTAAAGCTTGATAGTTTCACTCTCCTCACTGTAGATATATTTCTGTCCGTTTTAACCATAATCAATAAGTCAATCCTTCCCAGGTCGTTCGTATTTACAACTGGGTCAAAGATTACCATTTTACCCTGATAAATAAATCTTGCTCCTTAAGCTCCCACTGATCCTCCATTGAACAATTTATTTATAGTCCAACTTATAAATCATAACCCTCTCGAACATGAGAAGTCGGGGCTCCATTGTTCAAGACTAGGCATCAGCGCTTAAGATAACAACCTATATGCTAACCCTAAGTTAGGTAGGAGCGAATTCCATATTGCAAGGCTATGTCCCCAGCTATCTATCCGGTTTTATCCCCAAAATGGGAGGCTTATTGAGTAGTTCTATTGGACTACTCTCACCTACGTAAATCAAAGGATAATCCTAAATAAATAGAAGTTCATAGTTAATTCAGGAAGATCGAGTTACCCTAGGTCATTGAATTTTGAAGTAGTTAGTTTTAACAATAAACGGTCGTTATAAAGAAAAGTGATTATTTCGAGGTCCGATATTATACAAACTCATTGTATAGGATGCCTCCACTCACATGTCTCCACATGAATGATTTTGAGATCACATCATTTGTATCAATGTACAAAATGGGCCGCATCCAATAGTGTCACCAGGATGAGGTACCCAATCTCATCCATATACTTATAGACCATTTCGGCTATATACTAAAACTTGATCGTTTTTTATGTCGCCAAATAAAGTTAAAGTATTCATGTTATAGCCATGGATTCGTTTATTGGATTTTTATAATAGAATGCAATATCAATAACAATTTAGTGAATAAAATACTCAATAATATTTTTATTGATAAATAGAATGTGTTTAACAATTTTTACAAATTGTGAGTTTAGGAAATTCTCAACAATTTCCCACTTGGACTAATACTCCAGTGAGATACATATATACAAATAATGTTTACAATGTTGAGAAAAAGAAAGAGAAAATACAATAAACTAGGGCATCCAAATACCCTTGACATTCTCCCACTTGCCCTAGATTATGATGCTCGTAGTCCTAGTCCGACCAGATGGCCTTCGAACACTTTAGTCGAGAGGGCCTTCATAAAAGGATCAGCAAGGGCCCTAGATTATGACTACCACGTCTCCTCGGTGTACGATCTCTCTCATGAGATAGTACTTTCTTTTGATGTGTTTTCCACGTTTGTGACTTTATGGTTCCTTGGAATTGGCAACTGCACCGCTGTTGTCGCAATAAAGAGTGATTGGAAGATGCATATTTGGAACCACTTCTAAATCTCTCAGGAACTTCCGTAGCCACATTGATTCTTTAGCTGCTTCGCACGTAACTACATATTATGCTTCCATTGTGGAGTCAACCATACAACTTTATTTTATTCTTCTCCACACTATAGCTCCTCTATGAAGAGTGAAAACTGATCCTGAAGTAGATTTCCTAGAATCTACATCAGTCTGAAAATCAGAATCAATGTATCCTGTAAAGATCAAATCCTTAGGCTTATACACAAGCATATAGTCCCTTGTTCTCTGAAGATACTTAAGAATGTTCTTGACAGCAGTCCAATTGATGTGTCAAGGGTTAGATTGGAACCTGCTAACGATTCCTACTGCAATGCATATGTCAGTACGTGTACACAACATAGTGTACATCAGACTCCCAACTGTTGAAGCTATGGAATTCTTTTTATTTCCTCAATTTCTTGAGGCATGTTAGGGACACTGTTCCTTTTACAAATAATTTCCATGTCTAAAAGGTAACATACACTTTTTGGAATTTGAATATTATATCGTGACAACATCTTGTCAATATAAGATGCTTGAGATAGTGCTAGGGTTTCTTTCTTGCGATTTCGAAAAATTTGGATCCCAAGAACGTATTGAGCATTTACTAAATCATTCATTTGGAATTGTGATGCTAACCATCTCTTTATGCCAACAAGGAAACTTATCTCATTTTCAATGAGCAAGATATCATCAACATAAAGGATCAGGAAAGCTCAGTTTTGTTGACTATTTTCTTGTATACACAAGGTTCGTCAACATTTTCTTCAAAGCCATAAGACTTGATCGCAGTGTCAAATCTTATATTCCAGGATCTAGAAGCTTGTTTTAACCCATAAATGTATCTTTTAAACTTACAAACCTTTTGTTATTGACCCTGTTCAATGAACCCTTCTGATTGAGACATGAAAATATTTTCGTCAAGATGATCGTTCAAGAAAGCTGTCTTGACATCCATTTTCCATATTTCATAGTCGTAATATGCGACAATGGATAAAAGTATTCGAATAGATTTATCATGGCAACAGGAAAGAAGGTTTCTTCATAGTCCACTCCCTCCCTTTTGATTTTACTTTTGGCATGAGTTTGGCTTTATAAGTTTGCAGCTTGCCAGTTTGATTTTACTTTCTCTTGGAGATCCATTTACAACCTATAGGTTTAACCCCATGTGGTTGATCTACAAGTTCTTAGGCAGAATTGAAGTACATTGAAGTACATCCATGGCTTTTATCCATTGTTCCTTATCAACATTTTTCATTGCCTGTTTAAAGGTCAATGGATTCTCTAGGTCATCATCAGGTATGATGTCTTGAGTTTTTGTTAAACCCATGTAGCGTTTAGGCTGATGAACAATCCTCCTACTACGTTGAGGTATTCTCAACTCTTGAGAAGGATATGATGGGCAACAATTGTTACTACAAGAATTTTGGGCTTTAATGTCGGTTGAAAAAAGTGAAATCGGATGTATAATGTTGGTTTTAACAAAAAAAAAAAGATCTTTAATGTCGGTTTAAAACCGACATCGATGATGGGCTATAATATCGATTTAAAACCAACATTAAAGGCCTACATTTATTTTTTTTACTTTGCATCTTTTTCCTTTCATATCAAATCTTCTCTCTTCTTTCACTTCTCTCTTATCAAACCCTTCTTCTTCTTAACTTGGCCGTGTGAATCACTCCGTTCATTTTCGTCACTGGCATTTCTTAGCTCTCTGTCTTTGTGGGCGTCCTTCTGATGGTTGGTCATCATCATGGGCATTATTTCGATGTTTGGTCGTCGTCGTGGGCGTTCTTTCGATAGTTCGATCTATAGATTTAGGTCATCATCCAGTCTAGCTTGTTTTGGTCTTCGTCACCGACATTGTGGAGTTCATCGTCCGTAGATTCCGTCAGTGGTGGAGTTCTCTCTTCTCCTTGGATCTCTAGATCCCGGTGGGGCAGCTCCCCGTCCGTCCAGCTTGTTCTAGTCATGGAGGTTAGTTGCCGGTGTTGGATCTATAGTTTTAGTTGTGGATTTTTTCGATCCGGTCATCTATTTGCCCAATCTACTCGTGGGTCTTCCGACCCGGTCGTCGACGTTGTACTTTTCAAAGGAAACGGCTCTGTGACTACTAAAGGAAATAGCTCAAACCTCGATCTATACGAAAGTTTATTCAACTCAACTGGGCACCAACTACAATCGTGGATTTGTGCGTGGTGGGTTAGTATTATATGAAGTTTAATCATGGATTTGTGCGTGGTGGGTCAATATTATCTTAGTCTTTAGTGTTGAATGGTGAGAAGGGAGAGCTTGTAAAAGCACCAACTCAGGTGTCGAAGAAAAGGGTTTGGGAGGAAAAAGCACATGCGGATTAAAGAACAAGTGAGGGATTAATATTTTTTTTAAAAAAAATTATTTTACAGTGTTGGATTACTGCTTGTTTTGTTGTTTACTAATTAAAACTAAACCAAGTTTCAAAGGAAAAAAATACACATGGTGAAAGAGAAAATTGGGTTAAATTTTGGAGTTCTCAATATTTTTTAGAATTTGACCGAAACTGAGATGATAGTATCTTAACTAACCAAGCTTTTTTCTTTTTATAAGTTTAGGTGTTTATAAGTTTTTTTTTTTGTTAATTATTTTTATGCATTTTTCCAAATAAATTTGATTGCTATTAATCTTCTCTTAGATTGATAAGCTTATACTTTCTTGGGTTCATAAAGTGATTGCATTTGTTTTCTGCTTTATCTTCAACTTTTGGGGAAAATTGAAGGTTACAATGTGGGTAAAAAACTCTATCTTTGTCACTTTGTGACTTTGGCTTATACTTTCTTGCATTCATACTTTGTGACTTTGGCTTTTGGAGGCATCAAAGGTTAGAACTTTATAACCATCATTCTCATATGTAGTTTTGAACTTATTATATAGTTATCTATGTGCCTGAAATTCTTGTTAAATATTTAAATTTCAGTTCAATTTTTAAAATGTCCCAGAAATTCTAGAATAAATGTGAATACGCTAGGTTCGCATATAGCTAAAAATCATTACAAGTATGAATTTATGATGAATTTTCTCTACTAGCGTTCTTTAACATCCGATTTAAATTGTTAGTATTTAGCTCTGTAACAGAATCGGTATTTCTATTACATTAGTAACATTTTTCATATTAAGATTCGATAAGCATCATTCTAATATTCGATTTAAATTATTTGATCATTTGATAAGCATCACTACAAGAATTTTCCCTTGAATGTACCATTTATGCATATTCCCAATAAACACACTTAGTTGAATATGAATTCTGATAACATTTTCACTTTCAATCCTTTGTCTTAAATATTTTTTGTTTGTGTGTTTTTAAGGTGTTTGGAAGGGGTGGGGAGGAGATGGATTTCTTGTAGTTTAAATTTGATTCAAGGTGCTTGAGTTTGTGGGTTGCTATGGTAGTTTTTGGGTTATCCATACACTATGGTAGTTTTTGTGACAACTTTTGAGATTTGAAGTACATTGTGAGCTAAATTTGCTTATTGATGTATGTGTTCTTGAATATTCATCTTTTGGGAATTCTGATAGTTCTGTTGAGAACAAGTGGTTGTGAAATATTTTTGGGAGTGTGTTTCTTTGAATAGGTTTAAGGTAAATTTTTGTTTTGTTGTGGTAGCATCATTACACTGTTGAAATTTTTTCATTGTCTTCGTATCTCATATCTAGGTAACCAAGCTTCTTCTCTTCAAGATCTTGAAAAAGTAAATTCTCTCATTTATTCAACTATTGAGTTTTCTTGTTTTGCCGGTGCAACAAAGGAGTAAAGATTTGGTATCACAACCTCTTTATGCTTTTTCTTGGGAAACTTTAGATCTAACACATTCACTACAAGAATTTTGCCTTGAATGTACCATTTATGCACATTCCCATTAAACACGATTAGTTGAATATGAATTCTAATAATATTTTCACTTGCAATCCTTTGTCTTAAACCTTTTTTATTTTTGTGTTTTCTAGGTGTTTGGAAGGGGTGGGGAGGAGATGGATTTCTTGCAATAGCAAGGGATTCAGGCAAAAATTGTTCCTGGTAAGTGCATTTTTTAATGCTTGCAGTTTTAAGCACAGTTTCTAAGTGTTTTCAAGTGACTCTAATGATATGAAAATTCCTGTTTGAGAAGTTATATTGTGCTTATTTCTCTTTGGACCATATTGGATTAGAATGTAACACCCGTTTATGACTCATGGGTACTATTTATTTGTAGTTTAAATTTGATTCAAGGTGCTTGAGTTTGTGGGTTGCACTATGGTAGTTTGTTGGTTATCCATACACTATGGTAGTTTTTGTGACACCTTTTGAGATTTGAAGTACATTGTGAGCTAAATTTGCTTATTGATGTATGTGTTCTTGAATATTCATTTTTTGGGAATTCTGATAGTTCTGTTGAGAACATGTGGTTGTGAAATATTTTTGGAAGTGTGTTTCTTTGAACAGGTTCAAGGTAAATTTTTAGATTTGTTGTGGTAGCATCGTTATGCTGTCGAAAATTTTTTATCGTCTTCGTATCTTATATCTAGGTAACCAAGCTTCTCTTCTTCAAGATCTTGAAAAAAAAGATCTCTCATTTATTCAACTATTAAGTTTTCTCGTTTTACAGGTACAACAAAGAAGTAAAGATGTGGTATCGCAACCTCTTTATGCTTTTTCTTGGGGAACTCTAGATCCAACACACATTCACTACAAGAATTTTTCCTTGAATGTTCCATTTATGCACATTCCCAATAAACACGGTTAGTTGAATATGAATCCGGATCACATTTTCACTTTCAATCTTTTGTCTTAAACCTTTTTTGTTTGTGATCCTTTGAACAACAGTGGTCAGATAAAGATGCCTATAACCAGACACTGCTGAAGCTGGGGGGGGGGGGGGTCTGTTCAAGAAGAATTATTAAGGAATCCATACTTACCAAGTGGAGAGGGACAGTAAACTCATAATGTTTGTAAAATAATAATGTTTTTATTACTTTTAATTTGTGTTTTCAAGGCCTGAATTATTGTACGACCTTTTAAATTATAATTTTATAGCAGAATTTGCGGATTAAATGTAATAAATTTACAATCCATACATGAATAATATGTCATAGCCACAACTTTCAATGATGATGTGTCATGTTATACTTTTTGACCGAAAAATGTTTTCGACAACGGAATTTAAAAAAACTAGACAATAATCATAAAACGGACATATTCTAAGCTTCAATGTCGGTTTAAAGGGTCTTATTTGGTTCTTGGACTTCAATTGTAACCAACATTAAAGACAGTGTTATTAAAGTCCTTTAATGTCGGTTTAAAACCAACATTAAAGATAACCAACATTAAAGCCTTTAATATCGGTGCCCGAAATTCTTCTAGTGTGTTGTTGATGGACCAACTTGATAAACAACTTCTATTGATTTGTCTATAGTATCTTTGGTCATGTCATTCAATATTATTTTACAGCGAGATTGATGATTTCTAATATTATTTTCTTCCAAAAATGTAGCATTTGTCGATACAAATACTTTATTTTCTTGGGGATCATAGAACAATCCACCTTTTGTTTCCTTTAGGTATCCTATAAGTAGGCATAATTTTAAATGTCATTCCAATTTCTTAGGGTTTTGCATCAAGTCATGTGTTGAACATCCCTAGATTCGGAAGTGACGTAAATTATTTTTACGTCCTCTCCATAACTCATACGGTGTTTCTGAAACATTTTTTTAGGGAACTATGTTCAGAATACACATAGCACTATGTATTGCATACCCCCGAAAGGATTGAGGTAACTGAGCGTAGCTCATCATCGAACGAAACATGTCTAATAATGTTCGATTTCTCCTTTCTGCAACACCATTTTGTTGTGGTTTTCCAGGTACCATAAGTTGGGATTGAATTCCATGATCTACCAAATAGTTATGGAATTATAAATCCATATACTCACCACCTCAATCTGATCGAAGTGTTTTAATTCTTTTACCTAATAAGTTTTCAACTTCCATCTTAAATTCTCTTAATTTTTCGAGAATTTCAGACTTGTGACTCTTTATATAAATATAGCCATATCTTGAATAATCATCAACAAAATTGACAGAATATTCATATCCACCTCAAGCTTTTACATTCATCGAACCATAAAAGTCTGAATGTATAAGTTCTAAGGGTACTTTGGCACGAAGACCCATTTCAGAAAAATATCTTTTAGTCATTTTTCCTTCAAGACATGATTCAAACAGAGGTAAAGAACTATCTTCTAACTGATTTAGATGACCGTTTTTAACTAATCTCTCAATCCTGTTGAGATATGTGACTAAGTCTGAGGTGCCAAGGATAGGCATTAGGAGAAATGTTTCGTTTTTTATTCTGAGTCTCTGCCGTTTTAAACATCTCTATATTTAAAATGGCTTTTGCTTCAGTCGGTTTTAATACATACAAGTTATTTTCAAGTCTAGCAGAACAAATATAACACCTCTTGAAAAAACGAACACTTCATTGATTTCAAAAGATACTTTATACATATTTTCTAACGGACAAGATATGGAGATTAAGTTTCTTTTCATTTTTGGTACTTAATATACATTTTTTAACAAAATGAAAGATTCTCCAAAATATAACTTGTTGTCTCCCATTGCTTCAGCTGAAATGAATTCTCCTATTCCAACCTTGAAAGTCATTTCGTGTTTTGAGAGTTGAGTCCAAGAACTACTTTCCTACAAAAAAGTGAAAACATGGTTACTGGCGTCTGAATCTAATATCCAAGTTAAGTGAGAACTTTCCACTAAGCATGTTTCAATTACAAGTAAATCTTATTGACCTTGTTTTTCCATTTCTGCTTTCTTTCCAGCCAAATATTTCAAGCAGTTGCATTGCCAATGCCCATCTTCTCCATAATGAGAACATTTTCCTTTAAGAGCCTTGGTTTTCATAGCAGCAGGTTTCTTCTTCCTTTTACCCTTCTTCTTCATTTGGATACTTTTATCTTTAGAAGAGGAAAGGGCTGACTTCTTTTTGTCTGAAGGTTTCGTTCCCGAAGATGATCCCTTCAGAATTTTCTTCTTTTAATTTCATCATAGATTGGTCAGTCTAAATTTCATTCAATAAAGTAGTCAGGTTGTAATTAATCTTGTTCATTAGTTCGGAAGGTCAATAAGCTCTTCGGAAGAGACACTAAGATCATACTAACTTGACTACTCTCATCTATGATAGCAGTGTGAGCTTCTAAAATGTTAAAATGAACCATCATGTCCAAGACATGCTCTCTAACATTGGTTCCATCTTTCATGCGTGAGTTATAAACATATTTTATAGCCTCATGTCGTACTGAAGATGACGGTTGCCTGAACATTTTCTGCAACAACACCATAATCTCACGGGCAGTGGGCATGGCTTCATGTTTCTTATTGAGCACATCAGATATGCTCGCCAAGATGTAGGCTCTCGACTTCTCATTAGCCCTTTCCCATCGATCATAAAGTTCTCGAACATATCGGTTTGTATTTGAATGACAAAGAGGAGGACATTCCTCTATTAAAACAAACCTCAGGTCGTCAACCACTAATATTGTATTATATTCGATTTCCAATTAGAGTAAGCTTCTCCATTGAATTTTTCAGAAGCAAGAAGTTGTATAATTGAGTTTGACATTGCTGAAAAATAAAAAAATTCTATTAAATTTAAATCAAAATTTAGCAAAAAGTAATAATTGCCCATATTTCTTTATTTATTTGCAATGATACTTTAGCGAGTTAGAATAGATGCTATCGAGGGGTAGTCAAATATTCTTTCACTGAAGCAAGAAAATCTTGACCAAATACTATATCCGGAATAACTCTTATTCCTATAGCTGTTTGGTTTCCTTTAGCAACTCTTATAAGTGTGACCCACTATTTTTAGAACTTATAGAATGGTATGAACATGCCCCTGAATTAGAAGACATCACTCAAGACAGAACTATAAAATCCTATTCATTTCTGAAGCTTGTGTTATTCCGAATCCTATGTTACAACCCTCTGAAGGGATCTCTGCGGTTAACGACTAGCTAGTGCCGCCTAAAAATGACAGAAGGCGCAACATAAAAATTTTACGGTTCAAACTAATGGAGGAGACTGTAGGACATGTTGACACATTTCCTTTACCCACTTACTATGAACTACTTCCCCCATTCACCTTGTTATTTACCCATGCAAAAACTTTCCGAATGGAGTAGCGCGGTAAAAGCGGCATGAAGCCGAGCATGGATCTCACGATATGAACTCTTAGGAACATGAGAGCTAAAAACGATATATCGAATATATTTTTAGTTTCCCATTGAAGTGTTCTAAATGTTTGGGTACTCTTTTACTCAGGTACATTCGATTAATTTTTAAACAACCTAAGTCTATATGATTTATCCAAGTATAACGTTTATATTTAAATTTTAACTTACGGTGTCTACGTGTTTAAACCAATTTTAAACCTTACACCGCTCATGCAAGCTCATAAAGTCGGTTAACAATGCTCAACATTTCGGTCATAATCTCCAGGTACGAGGTGTTACGTAAACCGTCGACTTAAATACCTTCAACCTTAGACAGGATTATAAACCAATTGAGTTTGTAACCAAATTTTATAAGATAACGACCTATTTTAACTATTAAAACAAGTTGTTAACCTAAGAGAGTGATAACGGGCAGAAATGCAATAGTGCTAAAGTCTTAAACAATGTTGGATTGTGTTGATGAAATATGTTAACTTGCGTCCATTAAGCACCAATTTCATAATATTGCGGTCGCATGCATTCAACGCATTAGAATAGTTGATCTTTGTATTTTTGTGCAGAATATGCGTTAACACAATGCAAGAATTGTAATCATAGGAAATCATTAGTCGAGCACAACTTCACCGCAAGGCTTTGCGTTGATCGTGCTTGCTAACATTCGTCCAAGAAGGATAGCCGCAACTTGATCAGTGCAACATGGTGGGCGCATCTGGGTGAAAGGCCAATTAAGCGCGATGGGACAGAAAGCTGATGACAGTCGAATCCAAATTAAGTTGACAACCGATAACGGTCACAAAGTACACTCAGCTTTTTTGGTGACAATTATTCGGTGCATCAGTCAGAAATTAAAGCTGTCCCAACTGTACAACCAGGAGAGAGAAGCCACCTTTCACCATGGATGCTCAATAAATACCAAGGGCATTCTTCAGAGAAGGGGTTCAGTAGTTAGAGATTTCATACTTCAGTTTGCACGCTTTTGTTCTTAGTTTTCTTTCATTTTAAGGCGGATGCGAGGGAGGAAGTTGCGCCAACAGATCGTTCTGATAAGCTTGGGAGAGCAACAGGAGCTTCAAAGACAGAGAGAGGGCCGACGCCTGCGGAAGCGGGAACATCTTTAGAACAGAATGGAGATTTAAGTGTAAAAGCCTCGGTCAGCAAGGAATTGCTACCAGGCTCTCTACCTTCAACTTCCATTGTCATTTTGTACTCAACTCATTTATAAAAATGGAATTTCCTTCTCTGTATTTGTTCACTCTCTGTTATTCACGCATGAGTAGTTAAATCAGTTTAATGGGTTGAGAAGCATTTAACTAGCACAACTAGGGAATCTTCATTCTTTACAATTATCTTGTTTTATGTATGCTTCATTCGTCTATTAGAGATACTCGAGAGGGTAGTCTAAGGACAGGATCTAGACTTGGGAAGGTCAAGTTAGAATCTAGACTCCGAAGAGTCAAATTAGAACACATAAATAAGAGATAGGCACTTAGGAATGAGCACTATTTGTTATTAATGCATCGCATGCATCCTAGAGATAGGATATGATTGTATACGGTCACCTTGCTTTCATGCATTTTGCATCAACGCATGGGACAAGAGTAGAGACTTAGAAATAAGCTCTATGAACACTTTTGCATTCAACACATGCGTCCTAGACTTAGGAGCATCGCATTTACATTGGAAAATGACTTGTTGTGTATAGTTGTAACATGATCGCATAGTCTGATGCATTCTTAAGTAACGCTAGCTAAAGATTTTCTCAACCCGTTCATCTCATACTCATTGCATCTATCACATAACTGCCTTTTCTCAAATTCGCCACATTTATTTATTTTCATCAACGCAAACAACAAACCCAAACAATCAATTTATTTACCTAGTTACCGCAAGGTTTTCATAAAAATTACCAACGCAATCTGTTTTCACAAGTCCCTGTGTTCGACCTTGGACTTACTAGGAAAGTCAGAGGAATTTATGCTTGAATTCCGCTGGGGAAACTTGAGTGCACAACGCAATTTCATCAACGCATAGCATCCACATTTCCACTTCATAAAATCAAGCATCAAGTTTTTGGCGCCGTTGCTGGGGACTTTGGCAAAATAGAGTGCTAACGGTAATTTTTCTTATTCCTTTGCAGACTCTCAATCTCTGGCGAATTACGACCCGGAGATTGAGAGGACATTTAGAAAGAGACTGAGAAACCGCCAAAAGCAACTACAATCAGATAAACAAGAGATGGCGGAGCAGCCTGAAAATAGAGCACCAAATGATAATAATGTCATGGCGAATCCAATTTTGTTGGCAAACGGTTGCAATAGACCCATTAGGGACTATGCATCACCAAATCTTTATGATTTCTCTCCGGGAATCATGAGGCTTGCCCTCAACGGAAGGAGATTCCAAAATGAAACCGGTGATGCTGCAGATGATCCAGACTGCAGGTCAATTCGGAGGAAGGCGTGGCGAGGAACCGCTTGTTCACCTCCAAAGCTTTATTGAAATATGCAATACTTTTGTGTTCCCGAACATCTCTGCCGAAGAAATTCGACTAACGTTGTTCCCATTTTCTCTTTGTGATTAGGCTAGGAAATGGGCGTATTCTCTTGAACCGGGAGAGATCACTTCTTGGGAACAGGTAGTGGACAAATTTATGAAGAAGTATTTTCCATCTACCGAGAACGCCAAACGAAGGAAACTTATTACAAATTTTGAACAAGGCATGGACAAATCGCTCAACAATGCTTGGGCGAGGTTTAAGAGGTTAGTCCGGGACTGTCCACACAATGGGTTGCCAGACTGCCTGCAAATGGAGATTTTCTACCAAGGATTGAACCCCTCTTCGCAGACCGCTGCCAATGCGGCAGCCGCTGGTGATCTTCTCGACAAAACATATGAGGAGGCAAAGAGTATACTTGATCGCATTTCCAAAAATCACGAGGATTGGAAAGAAAACGATCAAAGATTAAGAATCAAAGAAAATGACGCAAACTATGGGGCCATCACATCCCTGCAAAATCAAATGACTGCGATGATGAGTCTGATACAAGGCATCGCAATTAATAATACGGGAGCGAATAAAGGGCAGGTCAGCGCAATCACTCAAACGACCGCGAGTTGTGTAATTTGCGGTGATGCTCACTGATAGAGGAATGCCCAACAAACCCGCAGCCGTAATGCTTCATGAGAGCTAATCCCTATTCCAATACATATAACCTCAAGTGGCGAAACCACCCAAATTTTGCGTGGAAAAATCAACAGCAAAGTTTTCAACCTGTGGCACAAAAAGGAGGGCCACCTGGATTTTTTTCGCAAAACAACGGTTCAGTGCAAAGCCAAGCTAGCAGCTCACAACCACCACAATCTTTGTCCTTAGGGAGCTTGCTGAAGCAATACATTGAGAAAAACGAATCAGTGCTTCAGAACCAAGCTATATCCATCAGAAATCTCGAAATCCAAATGGAACAAATTGCGGGCGAGCTGAAAAACAGACCGCAAGAAGCGTTGTCGAGCTCAACTGAGCTCCCTTGCAATGCTGGGGGTAACGGGAAGGAACAATCCTTAGTAGTCTCCTTGCTAAGCGACAACATGACTGCGGAAGTAGGGGAAAAGCTCATTGCGACCAACTTGAATGCGGCGAAAATCGAAGACCCATTGACCTATAGTTTGGAGAAGCTCGAGAAAATAGACCCCAAAGTTGCGTCCAACCTTAAGCCTTTAGAACTTGGAATAGAAGAAGTCCAACCACCAGTAACTTTGCAAAGACTGAAAGAGGAACAAAATGAGGAAGGAAAGATCACAATAGTGGCTGCAGCGCAAAATGCTATGATCCCACCTAAAATGGGCGACCCAGGATTCTTCACGATCCCATGCTCTATCGGAAGGACCTTCAGTGGCCAAGCACTATGCGATCTTGGGGCACGTATAAACAGAACGCTGCTGTCAATCTTCAAACAATTGAACGCACACTTACACCCACAAAGGAAACTCTTCTGTTCGCGAACAGATCTCGAATACACCCTGAAGGAGAGTTGAAAAATGTCGTAATTTCAATCAATAAATTCATCCTACTGGCAGACTTCTTCATTTTGGATTATAAAGCAGAGGAAGATGCGCCATCATATTGGGACGACCATTCCTTTCAAGCGGTCACACTCAAATTGATATGCGCAAGGGGGAAATTGTAATGAGCATTCATGGGGAAAAACTCCGGATTAAGGCAGTAAAGTTCCCAGAGGACAAAGAAAAGAGAGAAAAGCCACCATGAACGTGAACAAATCAGCCGGAAATAATTGGTCTATGAGTATTATATGATTCAACCTCATCAGGGACGCAATCCTTTTGAATATCCTTTTCCTGCATCAAATACTTCATGAAATTCTATCTTTCTTGCTACTATCTATTATCGCAATTACTTTGTTTACTATTTATCTACACTGCTCTAAAATAAATAAATAAATAAAATAAAATAAAATAAAATTGTTTTGTTTTAAATCACTTGACCCTCTTTTTGTTTGTTTACGTCGATTAAGGCACAGAATTGCAGAGATGTTACATGAAGACCCAAATTATCTCACTCCATCACCGCAATCCATAGAAGATAGATCACCGCAAGGATGGATGCATCAATACACAATGCGGGTGATAGCGCAAAATTTGGGGGTGTACTTTTCCTTATCTTTATTTCAAATTTTGTGCTATCACGTTGCATTTTATTTTTAAAAGTTTTATCACCGCATCCTCTTTGATCAACACAATCATTTGACATAGATAAATTTAGTAAGTTACCGCATGCTGTCTCTTTGCCAAGTATGATTTCAATGATGAAAAATATGCTTCTATGTCTTTCATATATACTAGAATCAACTTAATCTTAAGATAGTCACCTCATAAATATTTCTAGAAGTTAGGGGTTTGCTAGCTTTCTTTCTTTCAAACTCTCTTTTGGCAATGAGAACATTGCCGCATTTTAAATTTGAAGGTGAGTTATTTATTTTCGACCTTGCTATTTTCTAAAAAAAAAATGAGAATAATAACTCCACTGTCAACGCAATGGAAAACCCATGTTCATAAGAGTTAAGTTGTGAAAGGCACTTACCCGTAGTTGGATGTCCGCATGACACACATGAGGGCAAACCAAAACAAAAGTAAGTCACCAGGATCAACGCATAAATAAATGACTGTAACTCCACTGCCAAATAGGTATGAGTTTAGTCTGAGGAAGAGTGCATTGCTCGTAGCTGGGTGTCCGCATGACACCCGTGGGGGCAAGCCAAAACGAAGGCAAGGCACTTGGATCAGCATAAGGTCAGAAAAGAATTTATGAATGAAGAAAATTTTTGTGCAAGGATAAAATCATTTGACACCCCGATAGAAAATTTTCCTTTTGAAATAAATCATGCGATGTTCCAGAATTCAGTAAAGTCCTTTTAAAAGTTAAGCCTGCAGTCCCTAGGTCTTAGAAATATTTTATGAAAAGACTTGAATAAGACTTAAGGAAATTCTGGTATATAGGATTTGAACGGAGTATTCTTCAGAAATCTAGAAAAAGAACATTGTGGTTGACTTGCTAAAGGAATCTTTAGCTAATGCTTGAGGATAAGCATTGTTTAAATTTGGGGGTGTGATAACGGGCAGAAATGCACATTATCATAGTGCTAAAGTCTTAAACAATGTTGGATTGCATTGATGAAATATGTTAACTTGCGTCCATTAAGCACCAATTTCATAATATTGTGGTCACATGCGTTCAGCGCATTAGAACAGTTAACCTTTGTATTTTTTTGGCAGAATATGCATTAACGCAATGCGAGAATTGCGATGATGGGAAATCATTGGTTGAGCGCAACTTTACTGCAAGGCTTTTCGTTGATCGTGCTCGCAAACATTCGCCCAAGAAGGATCGCCGCAACTTGGTCAACGCAACATGGTGGGCGCATCTGGGTGAAAGGCCAATTAAGCACGATGGGACAGAAAGCTGATGACAGTCGAATCCAAATCAAGTTGATAGCCGATAACAGTCACAAAGTACACTCAGCTTTGTCGATGACAATTATTCGGCGCATCAGTTAGGAATTAAAGTTGTCCCATTTGTACAACCAGGAGAGAGAAGTCGCCTTTCACCATGGATGCTCTATAAATACCAAAGGCATTCTTAAGAGAAAGGGTTTAGTAGTTAGAGATTTCATACTTCAGTTCGCACGCTTTTATTCTTTGTTTTCTTTCATTTTAAGGCGGACGCAAGGGAGGAAGTTGTGCCGGCAGACCGTTCCGGTAAGCTTGAGAGAGCGTCGGGAGCTTCAAGAAAAGAGAGAGGGCCGACGCCTGCGGAGGCAGGAACATCTTTAGAACAGAATGGAGATTTCAGTGTAAAAGCCTCGATCAGCAAGGAATTGCTAGCAGGCTCTCTATCTTCAACTTCCATTGTCATTTTATACTCAACTCATTTATAAAAATGGAATTTCCTTCTCTGTATTTGTTCACTCTCTGTTATTCACGCATGAGTAGTTAAATCAGTTTAATGGGTTGAGAAGCATTTAATTAGCACAACTAGGGAATCTTCATTCTTTGTGATTATCTTGTTTTATGTATGCTTCATTCGTCCATTAGAGATACTCGAGAGGGTAGTCTAAGGACAGGATCTAGACTTGGAAAGGTTAGGTTAGAATCTAGACTCGGAAGAGCCAGATTAAATCTAGACTCGGAAGAGCCAGATTAGAACACATAAACAAGAGATAGGCGCTTAGGAATGATCACTATTTGTTATTAACGCAACGGATGCATCCTAGAGATAGGATGTGATTGTATGTGGTCACCTTGCTTTCTTGCATTTTGCATCAACGCATAGGACAAGAGTAGAGACTTAGGAATAAGCTCTATGGACACTTTTACATTCAACACATGCGTCCTAGACTTAGGAGCATCGCATTTACATTGGAAAATACTTGCTGTGTATAGTTGTAATATGATCGCATAGTCTGACACATTCCTAAGTAACGCTAGCTAAAGATTTTCTCAACCCGTTCATCGCATACTCATTGCATCTATCACATAACTGCCTTTTCTCAAATCCATCGCATTTATTTATTTTCATCAACGCAAACAACAAACCCAAACAATCAATTTATTTACTCAGTTACCGCAAGGTTTTCATAAAAATTACCAATGCAATCTGTTTTTACAAGTCCCTGTGTTCGACCTTAGACTTACCAGGAAACTCAGAGGAATTTACACTTGGATTCCGTTGGGGAAACTTGAGTGCGCAACGCAATTTCATCAACTCATAGCATCCACATTTTTACTTCATAAAATCAAGCATCAAGAAGCATGTTGTTTAACTTTGTTATAGATTTTAAGGTCTAATCCAATTTTATAACATCTTATATAACATAGACATGCTTTCAAACCATAATAAACATCAAAGGCATTCAAAAATTAACATAACAGTTATACTAATTTTAAGAAACCCTAAACATGCATACTATATATTATAACTAACTTATAACATAATATTATACATGCAACATGCTTTCTTATGGTGGAATTTAAAATCTAAATGTCATACTATATGCACAAACATGTTTAATTCAAATATAATATACACCACATGCATAAAATAATTAAACAACACCAATATGGTTCAACTTCGACATCCTAAACAAGTAAAAAAAAACTAATTATTACAAAAATAATCCAAAAACAGCTTCAAAAGAGGTCTGGACTGCTCGACCCGACCCGAACCGGAACACTACAGCTCCAATTGAGGCTAAACTAGACTAGATATGGCTGAACAGACCGGATGAAAATCGAATTGGTCAAACTAGTCATCCTCCTGCGCGAACCGACATGTTGTTCTTGGCTCAGATGAACAACGTCATGACGGTGCATCCCAATGTTGCAACGTTGTTTATAAAAAATGCCCATGGTGTTGCAATGCTCGATGAACAACGTCGCAACGCTTGTAGGCAGAAGCTTCAACCCATAAATCTACTGCTCGTCCATGCTTGTTTTTCACTTCAGTTACAACCTAATTTGGACTCTATTTACTATAATAAAATTACATACTCTAGAGCACACATATAAGCTCATCAATCAAGAGTCAATTACAATTTAAACTTAATAATTAAAGAGAAATCTAATGCCAAAATTGAATTTCTACCATATCATACATAGAAACATGCAATCTTAGAAATTCACCCACCAAACTAACATTAACGATAATTGAATGTTTAATTCATGCTCTGATACCAATTGATAGAATAAACCAACATGCAGCAGAAAAAATCTCAATCAATAAGCACTCTAATTACTCTTAATTTGATTTTAAAACATGCATTGAAACATACTTTCAGAAGAGAGTTTCAATGAATACAATACCTTTGTTGAGAACTCTTAAGTTCCAGTTGATTACCATGAATTGAATCTTCAATCCTTCAGTAGACCACCACAGAGACCTTTTCTATTATTCTCTACTTGAATTGTGTGGTGGAAACACTGAATTGGAGCTAAATTTAAGTGAGATTGAAGAGGGTTTTGATGGGTTTTTGTTTCAGCAGATTTTCAACTTTCAATCCAATTGCATGGCAAAAAAATTGAAGTTAACACTTCAATTTACACTTCAATTTATACTGAAATCCCATGCATTAGAAATTAAAACAGCTGATGACACTTCAATTTCCATTGAAATTGAAGTGCCATGAGGTGTTATTTGAGTGGGAAAATCCAATTTTAGATTTTTCCACTTTCACATAATTCTATTCAATTTAATTCATTAATATGATTAATTTAATTTTAATTATAATTTGATTTTCAAAAAATCAATTTTAATTATCAATTTTATACATTTGAATTTCAATATATCCAAAATTTGATTAATCAAATTACTAATTTTAAACAATTTCAAAATTTTGAATAAAAATGGATAATTAATTAAAATAATTTAATTAATTCAATTTAATACCAAATATTAAATAATATATTATATCTCATCTATTATTTAAATCATTTTTTAAATATTTTCGAACTCACCAATTTCATTTAATTTCGACAAAATTAAATGTTTTAATTGTATCTAATACAATTAATAGAAACCCTAACTGATTTTGAACATTTCAAATTCAAAACCCTAATTTTGAATCTGAATGTTTCAAATTCACTCAATTTACTAATCCAAGATAATTTTACGAGCTAGTGGAGAGACCTTATGGACCTATAGATTATGAGCTCCAATGTTTTTGCAATTGGTTAAACTCTTTAAACCGAATTAATCATCATTCGTTAACTACCGAGACACACCACTATAACTCGATAGTTGCAATTTGTCCATTTTAACAATAATTGGTAAGTCGATCCTTCACAGGTCGTTCGTATTTACAGTTAGGTCAAAATTACCGTTTTACCATTGTAAATACATCTTGCTCTTTAAGCTCCCACCGATCCTTCATTGAACAATTAGTTTATAGTCCAACTTATAAACCATGACCCTTGCAATCATGAGAGGGTGGGGCATCATTGTTCAAAACCAGAAATCAGTGCTTAAGAGAACAACCTATCTGCTAACCATAAGTCGAGTAGGAGTGAATTCCATCTTGCAGAGCTATGTCCCCAACTATCTATCTGGTGTTATCTCTAAAATGGGAGGCTTATTGAGCAGTGTTGTTAGACTACTCTCACGTAGGCCAATCAAAGGATAATCTCGAATAAACTGGATTTAATAGTTAGCTCGGGATTAAGATCAAGTTACCCTAGGTCATTGAATTTTGAAATAGTTAGTTTTAATAGTAAAAGGTCGTTATAAAGAAAAGTGACTATTTCAAGGTCCGATCTTATTCAAACTCAATGCATTGGATGCCTCCACTCACATGTCTCCACAGGAATAATTTTAGGATCACATCATATGTATCAATATACAAAATGGGTTGCATCCAATAGTGTCACCAGGATGAGATACCCAATCTCATCTATACACTTATAGACCATTTTGGCTATATACTAAAGCTTGATCCTCTTTTATGTCGCAACAAAAAGTTAAAGTATTCATATTATAGCCATGGATTCGTTTATTGGATTTATATAATAGAATGCAATATCAATAACAATTTAGTGAATAAAATACCCAATAATACTTGTATTAATAGATAGAATATGTTTAACAACTTTTTACGAATAGTGAATTTAGGACATTCCCAACATTTCTTACTAATAAAAGTTTTAAGTATGTAATGCATGAGACTAGTTGATGTACTACCTTAGTAAACATGTTTCATTAAATAGGGGTCCAGTGAGATTTGATCTGTGAGTTCATGGCAGAACATGACACTTAAGCTCAGAGTGAATAGGACAGTTAGAGAAAGGGTTTGAGATCCCCAAGTGTAGCACCCACAAGTCCAGGACCCACCTCCGTCAGAGGTATGGGAGAAGAAAGTCGGTGAGAGTCAGAATGTCCTAGTAGCTCCAAACCCACCTATGGCTCAAGTTGATGAGAAGGCGATGGAAGCAAGAATTGGGGAGGCTGTTGCTTCATTCTTTATGAAGAGAGAATACTAGATTCAATCTGCAGTGCAAAGGCAGGATAGACAGCTCAAAATCAGACTCAGCAGGAACCGATACCACCGGTACAAATGCAACTAGCCCAGCCATGGAATCAAAATATTCAAGACTTATCTCTTGAACCTAAGCACTTGAGGGATACCAGAATACTGTCAGCTAAGGATAAAGAACAGTGGTATACCAAAGATGGCTTTTCGCTCGAGGTATGGGCATTATGAGTTCATCATAATGTCGTTCAGTTTGACAAATGCTTCAGTAGTATTTATGGACCTAATGAATAGGGTGTTCAAGGAATTCTTTGACACTTTTTTAATAGCTTTCATAGACAATATCTTGATTTAATCCAAGACAAAGGCAGAACATGAGGAGCATTTACGAAAAGTTTTGTAGACATTGAGGGCGAATAAGTTATATGCTAAGTTTTCTGTGTGTGAGTTTTGGTTAAGGCAAGTGTACTTTCTAGGACATGTGGTGTCGAAGAATGGAGTCTCCATTGATCTTGCAAAGATTGAGGCAGTTACGAGGTGGCCCCATTCAACCATAGTGAGTGTGATGCGCACTTTTCTAGGGTTAGTAGGCTACTACCGACGGTTTATGGAGGATTCTTTCCGCATAGCCACTCCATTGACTCAATTGACTAAGAAGGGAGCTTCCTTTGTCTGGAGTGAGGCTTGTGAGGATAGTTTCCAAGACTTCAAACAGAAGTTAGTTTCAGCTCTCGTTCTTATAGTGCAAGATGGATCAGGTAGCTTTGTAATTTACAGTGGTGCCTCAAAGAAAGGGCTAGGATGCGTGCTTATGCAACATCGTAAGGTGGTTGCTTATGCCTCCGCCAACTGAAGAACCATGAATGGAACTATCCTACACATGACTTGGAATTAGCAACTGTGGTTTTTGCCTTGAAGATTTGGAGATACTATTTGTATGGGGAGAAAATACAGATCTTCACAGACCATAAGAGCCTGAAGTACTTCTCCACTCAGAAGGAGTTAAACACGACTGGCTTCATCGATGCTTGACCCATTCATCTACGCCACGTTGAAGTGGACAATCTTGTTGAGAACATGTTCTCAAACGAATGCCCCTTCTTGCATACGGGCATTGAAGATGTGTTTTAGAGCGTCATGTCTGAGCTATACAGACGGGTGTCCAAACATTCCCCTCAAGGACTCCATGATCTCACGAGCTGTGAGCATGGGCTCATGCTTCTTGGCTAAGACTTAATTAAGGCTTGCCGAGATGTACGCTCGAGCCTTTTCATTTGCTCGTGTCCAATGCTCATATGCTTCCCGAACATTTCGAGGAGCATTGGTAGCTGGAATGGGAGGACGATCCTCCATCAAGACCAATCGAAGATCATCGATGATTAGAATAGTGTTGATTGTGTTTTTCAAACTAGCGTAATTCTCTTCCGTTAACTTATACACAGCGAGTAAACCTAAAGTAGTGGTAGCCATTTAAGGAATTTGCTGAAAAAGAAACAAACTATTTTAGTCTACTTGCATTAAACCACTTAAGAAAACAATCAGATTTGAGCAAAATAGTTTAGTGTATCCTAAGTTACATCTATTTTTCATTGATGTTTCAGTGAGGGAGAACATTAACTAGTCACTGTAACTAATAGTCACTATTGTTCGGTCCATAATTTGTTAACATCCTTAACAATTCTATGTAAGTGTAACCCCTCATTTTAGGTTCTAAAGTTCCATCTCAATGAGCCAACTGTAGGGAAAAACCGATTGGAACATGAAACTAAAGCAACCCTATCCATTTCTGGAGATCGAATAAAGCGTCATGCAATATTGCCATCCTTTAGGAGGACACCCACGATGCCACGAAGCGATGCACGGATTTTTTTTTAACCTAATGAAAGAGACCGAGGGATGTACTACCGCACGTCCCATTCCCACTTACTATAAACACTCTCTCCATTCACCTTATAATTGACCTACCCAAATGGCACCCGTAGGGGGACACCCATGGTGCCTCGAGGCCGAGTGTAGATCTCACAGTGTAAATTTAAAGGGAGAAATGTATAGAGGCTAAAATGAAGTATCATATACCCCATTTTCCTTCCATTGAGTGTTCTACCTAGGGTTAATTAACTTAGAAAAAATCTAGCTACTGATTTTATTTAAATGTTTGTTTAATTTGCTAAAAAACAACTCTTTTCTTTGATGATTAAACAATTTTGATTGAAGTCTCATTAAACTTTTTAATAGACTTTGATCAAACTTACATGCATGTAACATATCTATCTAATTCACCTTTCTAGTTAGGTTCCCAAGTAGGGGTGCGACGTTTTCATCAACTTAAGTACCCCAGCCTAGCCAGAACTCGTCTTAGTCAAAAGATCCCATATAGATACATTTGTTACATATTTAACCTTTTATTAAGAATCCATTTAATCATATTTAATTGATTAAAATATTAAACTTAGATTTCTAATCTCATTAGAATTGTGATCTTAGGTATATCTCAATCATATTTTTAAACAATTTTAAAAAATGATTATAGTCTAAGGTTTGCATGCAACTCTTAATTATTGATTTTAATTCTAATTTCATTTAGTTATAACAATTATAAATAAATGAAACAATTAAAAACAATCATTGCATGTTTGACATACTTTAGTTAATCATAACATTTATAAATTAATCTAAGGTAATGTCATGCTTCATGCAATCTCCATCAATTACTAATATATAACAATTATATAACTAAGTAACGAATTATGCTATGGCATACTTTCCATACATTCACTCAATCATATATTATAACAATTATAATATAAATTATGCATGGATATGCTATAATGCATGCATACATATACTATAACATTTATACTATATGATGCATGAGCATGCTTTATGTAATTTAAATCATGCATATTCATATATTATAATACTTATAATATAAAATGGTGCATGAATATAAATGCATAACCTATGGTGGGTTTTAAAACTGTAGACATATAATATAAAACATACATCACATGTATATTTACACTAACAGTTAATGGATCGAGATAGGACCTCTAAAAGAAAAAAAATAAAAGGCTATCTATTACATAATCTTGAGTCATCCAGTTCGAAATAAGTGAACTAGCCCTTGAACCGCTCGAACCGAATCACCCTTCAACGAACCATCTTGTAGTGATCGTTTAGCAATTGATTATGCGATTTTGTAGCAAATGCTACACGATCGTGTAGCAAAGTCTACACAATCTTGTAGCATTAGCTACATGATCGTTTAGCAAATGCTACACGATCATGTAGCAAAAGCTACAAGATCGCTTAGCAAGAGCTACACGATCATGTAGGTGTAGCTACACGATCTCGTATAACTGCTTCGTCTTCTCCATCGAAATAGTGTTCTGCAACTCTTCTTTGAAGCTTCCCAAGAGTAGCACGAGCGACTCAAACTTACGAATTACAAACTCTATAGCAAGATTAATGCCCAAAAATGCAGGGGCCTTTACAAACCAAATTTGTAAACAAAGAAAACCTTAAACTAAAGTCCTATCCTAAAACATCCTTCAACAAAATTACATTCACAACCATTCATCGTATGAAAAAAATGCAGATTATAAAACCCACCATTACTGTAAAATCGATTCAAAAAAAGAATGGAATATGGAGTCAGAAATCTACAACCTGACTCTGATACAATTGAAGGAACTCTTTGAGAAGAGAACCATGAGTGGAAGTAAGATCGACCAAAATCCATTTTTCATTGAATATAAATTTTACAGTGAACAAGAAACAAGATATGCATTTATTTCTAAATTACAGAATGCTAATGACTAACCCTTACATTATATATAACAGTCTAAACATCATCATGTAGTTAGGGCAACTAGTTCAAAGGCTAACCAAAAGCAAGACACTTACCTTGGAATTAAGTCCAAATAACTAGCAATTCAACTTCGCAAAACCTTGAATCCTGAATAAATTCAAAAACATAAACCAAAATTAAATCCAAAGTTTAGGGCACAATTTTGATCACAACTTAACTCGAATATCTCCAAACAACTTACCCAACACATGGTTTAATCCAAAGCCATTGCATAGCTTCAAAATCAACACGATCCAATAACTATATCACCAAAATCAACTTTTAACTTTAATGAATAGCAGCTTAAGACCTTCTAATTCACCTTTAACTCTAATGAATAGCAACTTCAAACCTTCTAATCCAACCTCCAAAAATCACAATTAAAATAAAAGTTAAGTTGACACTTAATGGGTATCCAAAAATTCTCAATAAAGACCCCAAATCTTATTAAAAAAGGACGTCGAAAAATTTTAATTTTGTCGAAGTTGAAGGATCTCTTAACGAAGAGCATCCATGAGCACGTTTGGATCTTTTCGATTTCATTGTGACTGAAATACAACACACATATTCTATCAACAGTTATGCAAATTACACTATTAACGACATGCTTTGATAAATAAAATACAGAGTTCACATACCAGTTGAAGACTCTCTTCAATCTCGAACTCAATGCAGCGAAAGAACCTCTACGAACTCTGTCGCCCAGCAAATTAGTCAGCTATAGCAGCACGATCGTCCACTCAAACCACAGCAACACGAATAAGCACGAGCAAGCAAAAGCGGGAACGACACCACCAGTTCAACCCCTTGGTATTCTCGGAGTGAGAATCCAAAGTGTGGTCTTTGGTGAATTTTGTAGAGGTCAGAGGAGCAGGCTGATCGTGTAGACGATAAGCAAGTGGGAAAGAATGTCATCGTATAGTAGAATGCTTATCGTTTAGACAAAGCTACACGATCGTGTAGATTTTACTAAGCAATCGTCTTGTAATAGGTAAATGATCGTTTAGAAAACGCGGCACGCTATGCGATCATTTAGGAAAGCTACGTGATCGTTTAGGCGCAGGCATGCGATCGTTTAGGCACAGGTGTGCGATCGTTTAGATGATGGGACTCTATCTATAGGCTCTCAGTAGGCGACCGATACTTTTTCACACCGATTGCGATTTTTTCGAACTTTTGAAAAATGAAAAAATATTCATTTTATTCTTCAGTTACAATAATTGAATGAGATTCTCCCACTAACGCATGACCGAGGAGAAGAATTCGGCCAACTATCTCATAATTAAGCAATTTATTAATAAATGAATATAATCATATTATATTCTTACCCTATAGTTTGATATCACATATCTACTATAGTAATTTCTCCTCCACTTGATATAAATCATATTTATATCTAATTTCCTCTAAAATAATGTATCTCATACATTTAGCCAATTATATCATATATAATTAACCTGTTCAATTATAGCATTAATTTGAACATTTCAAACTGACCCAAACACTGATTCTCAACTTTATCCAAGCTACCTAGGGGACCTTATGAACCAATGGCTCGAAGCTCCAACGATACGTGAATAGCTGACTAAACTCTTTAGCCACAAGTTCCACCATCCGTTAACTGTCAGGCATTCCACTAAAGGCCAATAACAAAACTTTTCTTACCATAGATATATTTTTGTGTCCATCGGATATAACCAATCATGAGTATGATGACCCTTCACAGATATCGTAAGTAGAGCTGGGCCAATTTATTGTTTTGCCCCTATAGTTACATCTGACTCCTTAAGTACCATTAATTCCTCTAATGAACAATACAACATAGTCCAATTATGTGTGAATACCTCTCGGGCCAAGAGAAGATGTGTGGCACCACATTGTTCAAGCCTTGGAATCAGCCCTTAAGGGAGCTATCTATCTACTTGCCCCTGCTTCAGGGAAGGAGTGAATTTCATCTTGTGTAGCTGAGTTCACAGCTCCCAAATCAGACGAATCCCCAAAATGGTAGGTTTGAATCGACGACTTGGCCACTTGCATCCATACAAATCAAAGGACCGCTCTCAATGACAGAAGTTCCCTACTCACTCAGGATTGAGGTCATGTTACCTATGGTCATCCTAGTGAAGTTAAGTCTCTGTCATGAATGGTGTTATATAACGAGACGTTAACATTTCGTTGTCAGGTCTTATACAAACTCTTTGTATAGGACGCCCCTGCTCGCATGTCCCCTACACGAATGATCAGGATCAGACATCCGTGACAAGTCATAACACTTGTGACCATTCCACAAAGCGGGTCGCATCTGTAGCATTACTAGGATAAGGTTTCCCCCCTATATCCATATATTACAGACCATTTTGGTTATCACTGAAGACATGATCCACTTGTATGTCACCACATACATGCTTAAGTTACATAAAAATAACCAGGGATTTTATGTTTGTTGGTTTGTAGTAAAGGAAATAAAACATACAACTGAGCAAAATCAAGATGTGAAGTAAATATCATATATTATACAACACAAACATTCGTACAAACTATTTACAAACTATAGGACACGAGACTTTAGGGAATCAACCCAACAGAAATACCTTGAGAGTCTATAAAACCTAATTTCAACATCAAAATAATATGGGTAAGCCAAAACTCAAAACAAAATTTGATGGGTATTCAAGATCTTCCAAGAAAACCCATAAAACACCAAATAACTTACCTAAAATATCAATTCCGGCGACAATGGCACTAGCGGTGGTGGCAATGGTGGAAACCATAGACGGGATGTGGGCATTGTTGTCGAACGGTGCAAATTGTTTAGGCTAGCAGCTGGTAGTGAGGGTCTTGTATGAGGAGGATTTGCAAGAGTGAGAGAGAAGGGGGGTTGCCAATTTTACAGATTCTATTCAGCAGCGATTACGAACATACCAGAGCTTAAAACAATGATCCAATTGTTTAAAACGAGACAATATATGTCTCTAACAGACTGACCAAATTTCAGTATGATCCAACGGTTCAAACTACGGAAATCGATAATTTTGTGGAAGTTGTCGCTAAAAAATCGAATTGTAGTCTCTCTCTCTGATTTTTTTGTCTCTTTTCACTCTCCTTTAATTTCAAATATCCCAATTCTTTTATATGTTTCAAATTTAAAAAATAAATCAAATATTTTATCACAATATGTCCAAAATCTCCAAAGATTCTATCAAATTAATAAATCAATTAACTTCTAAAATTACCTTAATTTAGGCTCCAAAAACCAAAATTAAAAGGCATAAGAACCATCAATTTAATATAAATTAAATCCTTTCAAATATTTAAATCAATCTAAAACCATATATAGTTAATTATCTCCTCAATTGTTTTAAGTTGGCCCCAAGATACAAAAACAAAAGGAAATTAAAGCCCAACAATTTAAGATATTAACCGCAATTGATTCAGAACTCGAGATGTTACACTGAATGTTACCTTTCCATCGTTGACCCTAAAGGTTAACTTACCATCTTGTACATTAATACCGGCTCTACACATTGCTAGGAGTGGTCTCCTTAGGATGATTGGTATTTCAGCATCCTCCTCCATATCGAGCACGACGAAGTCTGCAAGAAAAATGAACTTGCCAACCTTGACCAACACATCCTCCACAACACCACGTGGATATGTGAGGGACTAGTCAGCCAACTGCAGCAATATAGTGGTCGGTTGCACCTCTCCAAGACCAAGTTTCCTATACATTAACAAAGTCATGAGGTTAATTGAAGCACCCAAATCACGTAATGCACGCTTAATCTCTAAACTACCAATTTTACAAGAGATAGTAAAACCCCTTGGATCTTGAAGTTTCTGGGGTAGTTTCTTTTCCAATATTGCACTGCACTCCTCTGTCAGGCTCACCTTTTCGTACTTTTCGAACTTCTTCTTCCTCAATAGCACATCGCCCATAAAATTATCATAGTTAGGCATCTGTTCCAAAGCCTCAACAAAAGGAATATTGATGTGCAATTTCTTAAAAATTTCTAAAAATTTTGAAAATTGAGCTTCAAAATTTTTCTCTCCAAAGTCTTTAAGGATAAGGAATATTATAAGGAATAACAGGGGTAGGATCAAAATACTTCCTTGAATTAGTCACTATAGATACATCCTTCTCTTTCTCCTAAAATCTTCTTCTTTCTCTACTTCGACTATCTCTTTCTCGACATCAACTTTCTCAGTCTCAGCTTCAACAGTTGAGCTCACCAAAGACCTTCCACTCTGAAGAGTCACGACCTTGCACTGTTAATGTTGTTTACCTTTAGAGCTGCCAGAAATCTCCGCTTTCTATATAGCACTAAGAGATGTGGCCATCTGTCCAATTTGAGTCTTAATGTATTTAATGGCCTTCTTATGATTGTCTATTGTGCTCTCCAGCTTAGTCATTATATTCCTTGACTTCTTAATAAATTCAACCAACATATCCTCTACGAAAGCCTTTCCTTCACCTTGTTGGCCAAATCTTGGAGGAGCTTGCAAAATATTCCCAGTGTTAGCATAAGAAAAATTTTCATGATAATGAAAACTTAGGTTATAATGAGTGAGCAAATTTTGGGAATGTTGAGCTTGATATCCTTGTTGGCCATGGTGACGGTGTACATAATTCACCTGTTGCACATCATAAGTCTCCATCATTAGTATGCACTGGCCGCCGCCATCGATGCAAACGACTGTTGGTTACCTGAAAAACGACAAGTTTATTTAAAGTATTAGTCAAAATGGTCATTTGGGCCCTTAGTGCGGTTACTTCATTGAGCTTATGTAATCCAGACACTCTAATAGAATCCCACTCAGATGGCCAATTATAGGTAGTTGTGGCATATCCTCTAACAGTAATCGAGCAGCTTCAACAGTCTTAGGGAAAATGGATCCACTAGCTACAGTATCCAAGTTAGATTGTGTTATACTAGACAATTTGTTGTAATACAACTGGATTTGAAGCCAGTTAGGATATCTATGTTGGGGGCACTTTCGCATCAGCTTCTTATAACGCTCGCATGACTCAAGAAATTGCACTTCCTCTTGTTGTTTGAATGTTCCAATTTTCATCCTCAGTCTACTCGTCTTTGATGGCATAAAGAATTGGTTAAGAAAAACTTATGCCAGTTCATCTCAAGTGGTGATGATGTTTGATATAAAAGATTCATGCCAATCCTTGACCTTATCCTGCAAAGAAGACATAAATAAACATAAGCGAATAGTATGAAGAGTAACACTGATTATTTTTAACGTGTTGCAAATCTCCAAAAAGAAGTGTATATGCCTATGGGAATCCTCATATGGACTCCCTCAGAATGCACAATCTCGAGCCATCTGGACAAGTTCTGGCTTCAACTCAAAATTATTGACATCAAGAGGTGCATGTGTAATCCCAAGCTGGACTGTAGGAACAATTAGTTGGAAGTAGTCTCAAATCATTCTTGGTATCAGCTGCACACCCATGGAATCAAGCACAGGTCTTAAATTTATCCTTAAGTTCCATTTGAAAGTTTGTTCTATCTCTGGGTGAATAGGAAAAAGTTCAACTACTGCCTTATAGCGTAACGGGACAACTTAGCTACGCTACATGTTACCTTGTCCTATCCTTGACACTTTACAATTTCTTCCACTTTTCTTCTTATCCTAGGTCAAAGTGTCGACCTCCTTTTGGGGTATTTTGGTCATTTTATCCTTGAAATTGTTTGTTCTTATCCAATTACTCGATTTTCTACAATTAAACATAAAACATAAAACAACCAACAATCTTAAATTAAATATAAACTAACTAAATTCTATGCCTAGAAAACGCACTTTTAGAATCTGTTTCACCCTCCACGGCCCAAAGAAATTTGTGGTCGAGATCGAGGCAAGCTTCCTGTTTCTTTTACATCATTAAATGTGTGAATAATATAAAAGAGGAAACTATGCTCTCCTCGGCGAAGGGAATTTGTGACCGAGACCAAGGCAAGTTATGTTTTTTTATTGTTGATTTTAAACTTATGCCCTCCATGGCCCAAAGAAATTTATGGTCGAGGCCAAGGAAAGCTTCTAATTTCTTTTACATTATTAAATGTGTGAATAACGTAAAAGAGGAAACTATGCCCTTCTCGACTCAAAGAATTAGTGGTCGAGGCTAAGGCAAGTTTTTCATGTTTTTACATTGTTAATTTTAAAGTTTGCCCTCCACGACCCAAAGAAATTTATGACCAAGGCCGAGACAAGCTTCTTGTTTCTTTTACATTATTAAATGTGTGAATAACGTAAAAGAGGAAACTATTCCATCCTTGGCCCAAGGAATTTATGGTCGAGGCCAAGCAAAGTTTTATGATTTTTCATTGTTTAACTTCGAATCTATGCCCTCCTCAGCTTAAATTTCTTTTTAGTAATCCCAGCCACAACACTTAGAAGAGAAAGTGTGAACAGTTAGACAAAAGAAGAAGAAAAAGTTTCATTACGAAAGTTCAATAAGTCTTTTTAGCTTATAGAATTTGGAAACAAGGAATACATAAGAAGAAAAATAAAGAGGCAAGTTCATAGAAAGAAAAGATAGAAAGAAGAAGTCAAGCACCATCTGGGCCTGAATCAGTTTCCATATCGCCTTCTCCAACACCTCCATTAGATTTTTTCGATGAGGGAGGAAGGTTAGGATTTTCTCAATGCCTGATATAAGCATCATGCAGAAAGGTATAATCCTAGCCAAGGTATTGGCGAGAGGATTTCTTACACCATTAAGCAAGACTAATCCATAATGTCATTCTGCATCTTCGTATATCTCTTCGTTTTCTCGAAGGCATTGGCTAAATAGTCAGCAGAATTTAGATGCTCTTAGGTTTCATTCAATTGAGCTTTAATTGGCTAATCTCTTCACAAGAGCTCATCTGTATATAAAAGAGATCACTGCTCGCCTTAAAATTTGCTCAGTTTGAGCAAGTTTGGCTCAAACTCATACCAACTCAACATGGTCTTGCTGAAGGCAATTGATTTGTTGATCAGGCTCAGACTAGATATGAAGTTAATGAAAAGTTGTTGAAGAAAAGAAATAACTAAAAGAAAGAGAGAGAGAGAGAGGGAACTCGACTCGGCCTAGAACGAAAAGGAAGAAATTGGAAAGTACCTCTCGAAGACAATAAAGAGCGAAACTATGAGCTTCGAAAGGATCAGCATAACCAATCTCACCAGATTTAATCTAGTGACCAATCCCCTGCCATAACTGAAAACTGCGAGATAGGAAGTCTATTTGGTTCGACTTAGAAAAATCATCAAGAAGAACAAAGATGTGAATACCAGATGAGGAACTAGAACCTCCACTAGCATCTTGGAAAATAAGGGTATTTTGAAGGCAAAAGGATCAGTGAAGACCTTCGGAGGAGTCATGAAGACTCGGCAAAGGGTGGTTCGCCCTGACACTATCTCGAGCAAGATCCGAGATATCTATATCTGTTGAATATGGGAGTGTTTGGCTTGATGTAAATCTCATGGGTCTTGTAGCTTAATAAAGTCTAAGGTAATTTATTTGAGGTATTTTATTTAAATTTAAGGTATTTTATTTGAGATTTAGTAGATTAACCAACAAAGCCAATAAACTAACATCCAAGGTTATCTTCTGTAGCTTAAACATGTATGTAGAGGCATACAAGTGGATTATGTTTAAATGATAACCTAAATGGTCTGTAGTAGATGGATAAGGTTAGGTATCATATCCTAGTGACACTACGAATACGACCCATTTTGTAAATGTTACAATTGTTGTAAAGTACTACAATGATATGAATTTGATCATTCATATAGAGACATGTGAGTGGAGGTGTTCTATACAAAGGGGTTTGTATAAGACTGGACCAAGAAATGAATAGTCTCATTAAATAACACCATTAATAATAGAGACTTACATTTCAACCAGGATGCCTATAGGTGACATGACCTGAATCCTGAGTGAGTTGTGAGATCCTACCTATGAAGGCGGTCCTTTGATTTATATGGGTGAGAGTGGCCAGATCGTCGATTCGATAAGCCTACCATTTTGAGGATTCTTCTGATTGGGGAGTTGGGAACACAGCTACACAAGATGGAACTCACTTCTTCCCTTATGTCGAGGTAAGTAGATAAATTACTCCCTTAAGGGTTAATTTTAGAGCTTCAACAATGTGATGCCACAACCTCTCTTGGCCTGAGAGGTGTTTGTATTGGGGTTGATGCCCTAAATTTCGTAAGATCCTATAGTTTTTAAACCTTGTATGAACAAACTTATATGTGATTAAAAATATTTGATATTTTATTCACTTTACATATGAAATATGTGATATTTTAGTTGTATTAACCACAAACCAATAAACTAACATCCAAGGTTATCGTTGTAACTTGAACATGTATGTGGAGACATACAGGTGGATCATGTTTAAGTGATAACCTAAATAGTCTGTAGTATATGGATAAGACTGGATACCTTATCTTGGTAACACTACGAGTATGGCCCGCTTTATAGATGATACAGATGTTGTAAAGTGCTACAAATGATTTGATCTTGATCATTCATGTATTAGACATGCGAGCGGGGATATTCTATACAAAGGAGTTTGTATAAGACCGGACCATGAAATGTTTAGTCTCATTATATAATGCCATTCATAATATAGACTTTCATTTCACTAGGATGACCATAGGTAACATGACCTTAATCCTGAATGAGTTGTGAACTCTTACCTATGAGGGTGGTCCTTTGGTTTATATGGGTGTGAGTGGTCAGATCGCTAACTCAACAAGCCTACCATTTTGGGGATTCATCTGATTGGGGAGCTAGGAACTCAGCTACACAAGATGGTATTCACTCCTTCGTAGGGGTAAGTACATAAGTTGCTCCCTTAAGGGTTGATTCTGGGTCTTGAACAATATGGCGCCATACCTTCTCCTGGCACGAGAGGAGTTAAGTCATAGTAGGACTATGATCTATTCTTCATTAGAGGAATCAGTGGTAATTAAGAAGTTAGATGTAATTACAGGGGAAAATGGTAATTTGACCGAACTGTACTTACGAGCAATTTGTGAAGGGTCATCGGTCTTCAGTGGAGTGCCCGACAGTTAACGAATGGTGGATAATGTAATTAAAGAGTTTAATTAATTATTCACGTACCGTTGGAGCTTCAAGCTACATGTCTATAAGGTCCCCTTGGTAACTCAAAAGGATTTAGTTGAGAATCAATTTTTGGGTTAATTTGAATCGTTCAAATTAATAAGAGGAAATTTAATTATATATGAGATAATTAAGTTGATTCAATTATATATGATATAATTGACATAATGTATTTGATACATTATAGTTTAATTGGAGGAAATAAATCTATGAATGAGATTCATAGTTGTTAAATTTAATATAAATATGATTTATATTAAATGCCATAAAATAGAGGAAAAGAAATATAATTTATATTGTATATGATGCAATATTAAAACCTATGAAGCACAGATACTTTATGTGAGGCAAAGAATCAATATCAGACACGTATCAGATACTGATACTTCTCAGATACATATCTAACACGCGACTTGACATATCTATATTTTTAGATACTTTCCAGATACGTATCTGACACGCATTTTGATGTATCTATTTCTATGCGTATTTTTTTTAAAGAAAAAAGACAAGTAACTCATCTAATCTTTACCAATCTAAAATTAGACAACCTAATTAAAAAGCTCACTACTCGAGTCCAAAACTATATAAGTAACGGACCAAACCCTAGACTAGAATCATATATTCTCCATCTTCACATTTGAGTTCCCACAAAGTCCACCAAAATATAAACCATTTGGATATCTTCAGCAATCAATGAAAAAGTTATTCGTTTATCTTCATACTTCTCCCTCTAATCTTTTTCTTCTTCTTTGTAATATGAGTCACTTTTCTATTACATTTCATTAACTATTGTACTTCTACATCTTAGATATTGCTTGTTTTGTATTGTATTTCAGTGTTTGTATTCTATTTTGTGCTATTGTTATTAACTTATATGCTAAATTTATCTATATCCTATATTTTTTTAAAAGGAAAAATTATCTTCAACGTATCAGTATCCTCATTTTTTAGAAATATATATATTTAAAAAATAAATAAAAAAAATGACGTATCCTTAGGCGTATCCATATCTTAGTTTTTTAGAAATTGACGAATCGTCGTATCCGATCGTATCCGTATTGTGTAGTTGTATCTGTGTCTGTGCTGCATAGATTAAAACTATAGGTTATAAATATAATATGATAAGTTGGATATCATATTTTTTTATTTTATTTATTATTTTGGATATTAATCCCTTTTTCTCTCTAACCACCTTAGTGGGTGGTTAAATGGTTTTTTATGGTAAAAGGAATAAAAAGAAATTAGTTATCTTTTTTCCTTTAACGCAACATAAGTGAATCTACTGATAGGACTCCAATTACATGACAATATCAAAAAAGAAATAATAAAAGAGAAAAGGGGAAGTCGGCGGTTGAATCAGTTAAGAGTTATTGTCAAGGTTGTTGTGAGAAGTTGAGGTTTAAGAAGAAGGAAGAAACCAGAAGGGAGGCAGTGAAGTCTAAATATCATGAGTGAGGAAAGGGACTCTCGAGAGTGGGAGTTCGGAAGTCTCTGTCGTGGAAAAGTCATCGTAGTGTGTCACTCATCGTCTACTTCTACTAGGCTATCGTGTAGCATTTGGTAGGCAATCGTATAGCAATTGGTAGGCGATCGTGTAATAGTTTCTAAGCGATCGTGTAGAAGTTTGTGAGCGATCGCGGAGGATTATGTAAGCGATCGTTTAGTAATGTTGAGCGATCATGTAAAACTTGTAAACGATCGTTTAGCGTTTGGTAAACGATTGAGTAACAACTGTAAGTGACCGTTTAGTCGTGTTTTACTCTTATTGTTTAATAGAGTTTTCTCATTGTTTAATTGCTATTTCGGAATATTGTACCAACCTGTGACATTAATAAAGAATTTCAAGAATCAGTTTCCTAACAAATTGGTATAAGAGCAACCACCTGAGCAAGCATGGTTCAAAAACGTTTTAAAGAGAAACTGGAATTACTAGAACAAGAGATCTCTGGATTCAAAGTCGAAATATAGAAATTGCCAACCATAGAGGAGAAGTTTGGCATCGTTGGCAAAGAGCGTAGAGAATTTGGGATTGCAGGCAGAGAAATATCAACAAATGCTCATTTCTTATGTTACATAATTGGCCAAGGGAAAGGCCAAAGTGACGGAAGAGGTAGAAAGATCAAATACATGTAATGTGTGTGAAGTAAATAGTTTGGTGAAAGCCACCGGAGAAGAAGTGATTTATGATCGAAGCAAATTCAAGAAAGTCGAAATGCAGGTATTTAGCGGAAGCGAACTAGACGCGTGGTTATTCAGAGCAGACTGTTATTTTTAAATTCATAAGTTGACTGAATCTGAGAAGATGATGGTAGCAGTTGTGAGTTTCGATGGTGTCTCATTAGTCTGGTACCGGTCGAAGGAAAGCAGAGAGTCGTTCAAAGACTGGGAAGACTTGAAGAAAAGGATGCTTGTGTGATTCCGATCTTTAAGAGAGGGATCAATCTGTGGAAGATTCCTGCCTATTAAACAAGAGATGACGATGGAGGCATATCGAAATCTATTCGATAAGTTAGTAGCGTCATCGCAGCATCTGCCGAATGAAGTTCCTGAGGAGACATTCATGAACGGTTTGGCGCCTTGGATAAAGGCGGAAATTCAATGTTGGGATTCCACCGAGTTAGCACAAATGATGTCGCTGGCACAGCTTGTTGAAGACAGAGAAAATGCTTGGGTTGAAGCAGGACGAGGGCGGACATACGGAGGTAAGTTTCAAAATTCAAACACTTCAAAATCCAATATTGACAATGTAAGTAAATCAGTAAGCGAAAATGATCCGAAAGAGGGAGAGAAGATCGGAGAGTCATTTACAATGAGGACCATCACCTTGTGAGGAATATCTTATAATGATAATCGGAGAGAAATTATGGTGAGAAGATTAACAGATGCTGAATTTCAGTCGAAGAGAGAAAAATGGCTCTGTTTTCGATGCAATGAAAAATACACTGTTGGACATCGGTGCAAAGGGCGAGAGTTGAGAGAATTTAGATTGCTTGTGGTGCAGGTGTCTGGAAAGGAATGGGAGTTGCATGAAAAAGACAAAGCAAGAGAAGAGACGTTAGAGTTGCAAATGCTGACACTGAGTGAGGAAATTTCACCTATTGCTGAACTATCAATGAACTCAGTTGTGGGATTGACGAACCCACAAACAATGAAGATTAGAGGGGATATCAAAGGATAATCGGTAGTGGTATTGATAGACTATGGATCAACACATAACTTCATATCAGAGGGTCTAGTGAATCGTCTGCAATTGAACATCATAACCACGACCAGTTACAGAACAGCTTTGGGATTTGGACCTACTCTGCGAGGCAAGGAAGTATGCACAAATGTGGAAATAAGGTTGAGAGATTGGATAGTGTGTGATAGTTTCATTCCATTGGAGTTGGAAGGTGTTGACGTGATTTTGGGGATGCAATGGCTACACTCTTTGGGAAAACCAGAGGTCAATTGGTAGAACTTAACAATATCATTTATTCTTGAGGGTCAGAAAATTACTCTACAAGAGAATCAAAGTCTGACAGAGGCAGGGGTTAGTCTGAAATGTACGATGAAGATATGGGATGAGGTCCTGCGAGTAATTCCGAAGCATTGGAGGGTGACTCAAGAGAAAATGAAGAAGACTATAAAAAAGGTAGCAGGATAAACAGAACTTTACCTTGAGGACAAGGTAAAAGTGGAGGGGGAGGTAATGATAGGACTCCAATTACGTGGCAATATCAAAAAAGAAAGAATAAAAGATAAAAGTGGAAATCAGCGGTTGAATCGGTTAAGAGTTATTATCAAGGTTGTTGGGAGAAGTTGAGGTTTAAAAAGAAGGATGAAACCGGAAGGGAGGCAGTGAAATCTGAATATCAGAAGTGAGGAAAGGGGTTCTTGAGAGTGAGAGTTCGAAAGTCTCTGTCGTGGAGAAGTCATCGTAGTGTGCTGCTCATCATCTACTTCTACTAGGCGATCGTGTAGCAGAGCTCAGCGATCGTGTAGCATTTGGTAGGCAATCGTATAACAATTGGTAGGCGATCGTATAGAAACTAATAGGCAATCGAGTAATAGTTTCTAAGTAATTGTGTAGGAGTTTTTAAGCGATCGCGGAGGATTTTGTAAGCGATCGTTTAGTAATACTGAGTGATTGTGTAGAACTTGTAAACGATCATTTAGTGTTTGGTAAACGATCGATTAACAACTGTAAGCGACTGTTTAGTCCTGTTTGACTCTTATCGTTTAATAAAGAGTTTCATAGAATCAATTTCCTAACATCTACACGAAATCATAGAGACTATACAATAGGCTCATTGACTAAACGATTGACGCAGTTTGCTATACGATAGTGTGTTCTTCTCCAATCGTCCTCCTCCTCCAAACTCATAAACTCCCTCCTAACCAAAATAGTCAGAGCCCACCACTCTTGGGTTCTTACCATGAGAATACCAAGGATACCAAGTGGTAGTGTCTTCATCCTTTTTGGTTCTTGATTCACTTGAAGAGGGTCTTCAAGTTCTTATTGTTGTTCGAGGAGTTCGTGATTATTCGAGGGATTTAAGTGAAGAAGTGTTCTTCAAAGGTATAATCTTTGAACTCTTTTTCTAGTTTAAAAGCATGTTGTAATTTTTGTTAAAATACATAATCCGTTTGTTTACTGTAAATGTATGTTTTCAATCTAAATGTAATTTGGACAATTTGCTTCCGCTCATAGATCTCTTGAAAACAAGTTCCTTCAGTTTGATCATAGTTGGACTATGATTTATTGTTCATTAAAGGAATCAGTGGTACTTAAGTAGTTAGATGTAACTATAGGGGGAAAACAGTAATTTTAACCCAATTGTACTTACGAGCAATTTGTGAAGGGTCATCGCACTGTTGACTTGTTATATCTGATGGACATAAACATATATCTGTAGTGTGAAGAGTGGAGTTGTTGATCTTTAGTGGAGTGACCGGCAGTTAATGGGTGTTGAGTAATTTGATTAAAAGTAATTTAATTAAAGAAGTTTAATTAATTATTCAAGTAGCATTGGTGCTTCAATCTACAGGTTCATAAGGTCTCCTCTATAGCTCAATTGAATTATTAAGAATTAATTTTTGATTAATTTGAATTGTTCAAATTAATTGAGGGAATTGATTGTATATGATATAATTAATTTAACTTAACTATCTGTGATAAATGTATTTGATACACTTTAATATAAAGTTCATTTTGAGAGGAATTAAATATTTGAATATGATTCAAATAATAATTACATCAATTATATTCATATAGTTAAATTTAATATAAATGTGATTAATATTAAATACCATAAATGATCGAGAGAATTCAAATTATAGGTTATATTGTATTTGATAAAATATAAAAACTGTAGGTTATGTGTTATATACGATAAGATGGTTATTATATATATATATCTTTATTAAATTAAATTTTAAATTTAATTTAAGAGGGAGTTATAACTCTTTCCCCTTACTTTCTCTCACAATAAATTGTGGGAAGTGGAGGTATAACTCTTATCCATTGTTTTAGGCACTAATTTGCAATCGAGTCTGTATTTTTAATGTCCATGTCGTTCGTGAGTTCTTCGGCGACATTTCAAAGAAAACGAGACCTAAATTAGAATAGAAACGATGGAGATCGCCTTTGTACAGTAAGCGACTGTAAAACAGCATTGCAACGTTATGCCCTGCATTGCAACGCTGCAAAGAGGCAGATGGAGATTTTTTTCGTAGTGTAGCAACACTAGGTCACAGCGTTGCAGCGCTCTGAGAAGAAAAAAATGACATGGTTTGCTAGCAGTTCGATTCATGAATTAGGTGGTTCGCATCCAGTTCGTTTGGTTTGAGCGGTCCGCAGTTTGGTTCAAAGTTTTTGGTCTGGTTCAAGCAGCTCTCTTATTATAAGAGTTAGTTTTTAATTAATTAAATTAATATAAATATTATATTAATTTAATTAATTGTCTAGAAGTCCAATCCCGGTCCAATTATTGCTCTTTAAATTATGCATTTGATGTGTGGTTTAATTTTATTATTTTATATGTCATAATGTATGTCATATAGTAAAATTCCACCATAGGTTATGCATTAATCATGCATCGTGAATATTATAAATGTTATAATATAGTTGCATGAATAATTTTATAGCATGCTCATGCATCATATAATATAGGTATTATAATATATGTTCGCATCCATAATAACATTGTAATGCATCATTTATATGCATGTATGTATGAATATTAATTTTTTTTACTCCACTACTTTAGTATATAATTGTTATGTATGTTAAATAATGAAATGGAGATTGCTGGAACATGACACTACTTTAGGTAATTTTATAAATGTTTATAATTTTACTAAATATGTCATGAATTGTAATGTATAGTTTTAATTTATTTCATTTATTTTATAATCTTTATAATTAAATGAAATGATATTAAAATCAATAATAGAATTACATGCAAATTTAGGTTAAAATCATTTTTTAAATAGTTTAAAATATGACTCACATAGACTTGTTCACAATATTTCTAATATGATTAGAAATTAGTTTAATTTTTTTTAATCGGTTTAATAGGATTAAATTCGTTTTAATAAAATATTAAAATTGTAGCGAATGTATCTATAAGGGACATTTGTCTATGGTTAGTTTTGTCTAGTTTGGGGTATTTAAGTTGACAGAAACGGAATATTCCTACATGGGAACTGACCTGAAAGATGAATTAGATAGATTTACTACAAGCATGCAATTATTGATTAAAGTTTGTTAAAATGTTTAATGAACATCAATCAAAATTGGTTAACTATCCAAAATAAATGTTATATTTGGGAAAACTTAAACAATCACTTAATCAAAACAACTAGTCGTATTTTTCTAAGTTAAATTAACCATAGGTAAAACACTCAATGGAGGAAAATGGGGTATATGATACTTCATTTCTCTTTTTCACATTTCTCTCTCATAGTTCACACCGTGAAATCTATAGTCGGCCTCAAGGTATCTTTTCTGTGTCCCCCGGTGGTGTTTGTATAGGTCAAGGTGAATGGAGAGAATGTTTATAGTAAGTGGGAGCGAGACATGTGCCAACACATCCCACAATCTATCTCATTAGTTTGTAGTAAATTTTCATACTCAGTCTCGAGTCACCTTCACTTGTGTCCCCCTACGGATGGAGTTTGCATGACTCTTTACTCAAAACTCCATAAATGGATCGGGTTGCTTTAGTTTTTGCCTCAATTGGCTCATTGGTGTGGAATTCTACAATCTAAAATGAAGGGTTACACTTACAAGAAAATGTTAAGCTAGTTAACACTTTTTGGATCGAACAATGATGACTAATATTTATAGGAACAATGAGTTGTTCTGTATATTGGTTGAGATGGTCTCATTTTAGTGAAAGGGTACCTGATCACCCTTTGATGGCTTTTACCCTATCTCATTGAAACATCATTGCAAAATAGATGTCACATAGGGTGCATTGAATTATTTTACTAAATTTGATGGTTTTTTAAACTAGGTAATGCATGGAATATTAATACAAATAAATTGTATGTTTCAGCAATTTCCAAAATGACTTCCGCAACATTAAATATGCATGTTGCCGACAAATTAACTGGCAATAATTACATCACCTGGAAAAACACGATCGTATAAGTTATTAATCTCCCGCTGAAACATTCTTAAATTCCCATTGAAGTGTTTTAATAACATATCATGCTATTAAACTCCCATTGAAGTGTCCTAATATTTATTTGGGTATAATTTTACTCAGGTTTGTTCCAGCTATTTAAACAATCTAAGTCTAGGTATTTATCCAAGTATAACATTTATATTTAGATTTAACCTACGATGTCTAGGTGATAAACATGTTTTAAAACCTCACATTGCTCACGTATTGCTCATAAAACTGGTTAACAACTGCTAAATTATTCGGCCATAATCCACATGTAGGAGGTGTTCATAGACCGTCAACTTAAGTACCCCCAGCCTTAGACAGGATTATATACCGGTTGAGTTTGTAACCAAATTTTACAAGATGTCGGCCTATTTTAACTATTAAAACAGGTGGTTAACCTACGTGAGCATGCAACTTATCTTTGTTATGGATTTTAAATGTCTAACCCAATTTTATAACAACTTACAAAATTTTAGACATGCTAAGCATCCATAACATACATCAAAGGAATTCAACAATTAATATAACATTTATATTAAAATATTTGAAACACTATACATGCATACTAGCATACTTTCAATGCATATAACATGCTTCCTATGGTGGGATTTTAAATCTACATGGCATACTATATGCATATACAAGATTTATTTAATAATAACATACATCACATGTATAAATAATTAAACACAAATTGATATGGTCTTAGTTTTGGCATTTTCAAACAAACAAAGGTTTAATTATTACAAAATTCAGCAAAAATCGGCTCCGAAAAACTTCTAGACCACTCGAACCGCCTTGAACTAGACCAGATCCTCTCGAACCGGACCTCCAATGCTAAAAAATGGGCTGAACCGGGCAAAACCATCAAGTATCATCAAGCATCAAGTATGCCATCGAGCATTGAATATGCCATTGTGCATCGAGTATTCCATCATGTACCATCGTGCATCGAGTATTTCACAAAATACCATCGAGTTGCTCATCGAGTGCCATCGAGTATGTCATCGAGCATTTAGTAATTCACAAAATACCATCGAGTATGAGCATCGAGCACCATCGAGTATGGCATCGTGCATTGAGTATTGCACAAAATACCATCAAGTATAAGCATTGAGTACCATCGAATATGGCATCGTGCATTGAATATTTCATAAAATACCATCGAGTATGAGCATCAAGTACCATCGAGTATGGCATCGAGCATCGAGTATTTCACAAAATACCATCGAGTTGCTCATCGAGTATTGTCACACCCCGCCTCAGATCACCCTCTTAGCCTAGAGAAGGGCGTGACTGCAGCAGTTATCAACCCTTAGGCTGACACTTACTGCCTAACAACTCTTGCGGAATAACTCTGATAGAAAATACAAATTATATGCAATGGGACGGCTGTAGGCCCATAATTTATTAACTTAGAAACTTAATATGTTTAGAGTATTTACAACATTAGATTTACAAGTCCCAAAACCCACAAACCCTAGTCCCTATATGAACAATAGTAACATGTGTACAATATTAACAGTAACCACCTAGCAAACGGTTACAAGTCTTTTGGTCCTTTAGTGGCAGAGCAGATACTGAGCTGTCTTCAGAGGATTTGACCGCTACCTGGGGGGGGGGGGGGAACAAAAACATTTGAAAACGGGGTGAGCTTACGCCCAGTGAGTGACCGAGAAAACATAGTAAATTCTCATGCATAATTTCAGAAAATAGTTTTAATCTGAAATATAAACTTTTGCAGCATAAATATTTTCCAAGCGTAAATTATATAAAGCTGTTTTAAACATAAAACAGTAAAATCATTTCTCAAATCAAAGTACTTATAACTGGTAAAATAATCCCAACACCAACTACTAGTCCAGAGAGAACCCTTTTGCTCAATCTCTGACTTTATTCACCTGTGGCCACATTAGGTACTACTGCTCAGATACCTTCTCCTTGTACTTCAGTATCGAGCTACTAGGATACCTTCTCCAACGTACTTCAGTATCCCGTTGGCTTGGTACCTTCTCAAACGTACTTCAGTACCAATAGATACCTTCTCCTTGTACTTCAGTATCTAGTTGGGTGGATGCCTTCTCCTTGTACTTCGGCATCGCATTTTACCAAAACTATTTATAAACAACTTTTCTCTTTAAAGCATGTACTAACACATATACAACATGGCATGTAACAGATAATAACACATATGTAAATAGTTTTTCAACAATAGGCATGCGTTCACAACACAATTCAGATCTTGCTTGGAAACCACTTTATAAAACTAGTAGGCATGAGAATTATTTTCGCAAACATGCTTTCTGTAAAATGTTTGTAATCAAAACAGTTAAAAAACGTTTTAGTTCGAAAACATTTTAGCCACTCACCTCGAACTCTTAGGAACTTTTCACTCTAGTAGCTCCTCGGGTCCCTTTTTCACCCCTAGAATCCAGATTCAAATTACAACTTAGATTACTCATAGTTCCAAACCTTATTTGGAAATACTTCCTTCTACAAACTTATTCTAAAATGTCTTAGGAATCTTATCCTAAACTTTCAGCTCATAATTCTCGTGGTTTGGCCGGAATCTCAAAATCTTCAAGACTGGCTCAGACTGATCCGACAGTCTGACCCTTCTGCCTTCTTCTCAACCTCCAGCCCAGTTCCTTTGAGCCTTTTCCTCCAGCAGCCCTACTCTGAAAACTAGACTTCAGAGCTTTCAGATGGCTTTAGAATCACTCCAAACGCACGAGTAGATTGGAAGATCTCCTCGTCCAAAGTTGACACATTCCTCTGAACCCTCACTGCCCTCTACTTTCTCTACGAAATTTATGATTTTTGTGTGATTTGAAAATGAAATCCCAACTCCCTATTTATAGGCGTTCAAATTGCTCGTGGGATTGACAGCACCTACTTGGCTGCATGGCCAAATGTTTAATCCTCCTTTTATCAACGTAAGCTGACTTCACCTTGGTTCAATGTGTTCTTCCCAAACGCATCCAACACAATTTCTTAGGGTTTAAGAATTTCTCTTAATCGGACACCTAGATTTTAATTGACGTTTGCCCTTACGTCTTCAAGCTTTGTTTGTATTCAAATTAGGGTTTTTAAATGCATAATCCACCGCAACACGTCCGAATACATCGCCCAAAAGCTTGCTCGGCTGTTCAATGCATAGGCGAGGCGTGGGCGTGACGTTCGAAACGGACAAAGCAAGGCTAACGCATAGGCGCTCTCGCTGTTTCCGCTCTCGGCAGTGTCGCTCTCTTCACTCTCGGCAGTGTCGCTCTCTCCAACTTTCTCTTCCATTTTCTCTCCAATCTCGCTCTCTCCCAGTTTCTCTCCAACTTTTCTCTCCATTCTCACTCTCTCCAGCTTTCTTGCTGGTCTTCACTCTCGCTCTCTCCAATCTCGCTCTCTCCAACTTTCTCTCCAACTTTGCTCCACTCTCGCTCTCTCCCACTTTCTAGCTCAAAATCTCGCTCTCTCCAACTTTCTTGCTCAAAATCTCGCTCTCAATGATCTCGCTGGTCTCGATCTCAATGATCTCGCTGATCTCACTCTCAACGATCTCGCTCTTAGCTACTGTGAACATTGTTTGTCTCTGTGCAATTCCTACACGATTGTGCCACTAGTCACTTGCCTTCCAGTGCTTTGTGCACAACACCCATTTCACATAACTTCCATATTTTTCTCGGTCCTTCAGCCATAACGCATTTCACATAACTTCTCTATACTGAGCCGAAATTTCCCCAAATTTTCCAAACTTAATTTCTATATTATTCCACACTAGCTCAACCTACTTATTATTTTTTCCCAACTTTCCCAACTCGCTCTGATACCAATTGATAAGATAAGATAACATGCAACGAAAGCAAACATAATCAATAAGCACTCTAATTACATTTAATTTGAGTTCTAAAAGCATGCTTAAATAGAAATTTAAGAATAGGGTTTCTCAACAACGTACCTTTAACGAATTCTCCCTATTTCAAGTTGCTCTTCTCGTGATTCAAACTTCAATTCAACAGTGAACAACTAAGAGATCTTCTCTACTATTCTCAACCTTAAATTTGAGTGGTGGAACTCACAATTGAGCTAAATTTGTGAAGGGAAAGGGATGAGTTTTCAGGTGAAGGAGAAGAACTCAGCTGGAACGTTTTCCTCTAGTTCTTCCAACTTCCTTCTCTTTGATCCTCACAAATTGAAGTGTTTTATCCACACTTTTCATGCAGGCACTGAAGGAGACATTTCAAGGCCACCTCAATTGCATGTATGAAAATGGGATTTGTGTGTTTATATGGGAGGAACACCTCAATTTGGTAAAACTGTGGAAAGATCCCACTTAAATCCAATTTCCAATTTTTGTATTTTTAAATTCAAATTTTAATTAATTCAAAAATTAACTAAATTTTGATTTAATTAATTCATAATTAATTAAATTTAAAATATAAAAATTCAATTTCTCAAATTGAATTGAAATTGAAAATTAATTTGATTTTTAATTAATTAAATAACATTTTAATATCAAAATATTAAATTAATCACACACCTAATTTTAAACATGAATCCTATTCACGTAATTAATATTTAAATCAATATTTAAATATTATAAACTCTCCAATTTTATTTAATTTCGATCAATTAAACGTTTAATTATATCAAATATAATTCTACAAACCCTAATTTGAATTTGAACTTATTCAAATTCAAATCCTAATTTCTACATTTCAATTTGAAATTCAATTTGAACACTTCAAATTGATATCATTCAAAATTCACTCAATTTATTAATTCAAGATGTTCATGTTTTACGAGCTAGTAGAGAAGCCTTATGGACCTATAGATCATGAGCTCCAACGATTTAAGATTAATTGGCTAAAACTCTTTAGACCAAATTAATCAGTATTCGTTAACTATCAAGTCATACCACTATAGCTCGATAGTTGCACTCTCCTCATTGTACATATATTTGTGTCCACTTGATTTAACCATAATCGGTAAATCGACCCTTCACAGGTTGTTCGTAATAATGGTTGGGTCAATATGTTGTCTTACCCCTGATATTACATCTTGCTCCTTAAGTTCCACCAATCCTCTAATGAACAATTGGTTTGTGATCCAATCATAAAACTAGATCCTTCTGGGGCCAATGAGAGGGTGGAGCTCCTTGTTCAATACCTGAATTCAGTACTTAAGAGAACAACCTTTCTTCTATCCTTAAATCGGGTAGGTGTGAATTCCTTATTGCACCCTATGTCCCCAGCTATCTACCTGGTCTTACCCCTGAAATGTGAGGCTTATTGAGCCGGCGCTATTGAGCCAACCCTTACCTATGCAAATCTAGGGATAATCCCGAATAAACAGGAGTTCATAGTTAGCTCGGGATTAAGATCGAGTTACCTAGGTCATCTAAGCGAAATAGTCAATCTTAAACAGTAAACAATGTTATAAAGAAAGAGTGACTTATTTGTTTGTCCGATCTTACGCAAACTCATTGTATACTACGCCCCCACTCCTCATTTCAATATATAAACCAATCAGGATCACTTCGTTTGTAGTACCTTACAATAAATTGTAACAACTATAGAGTGGGCCGCATCCGATAGTGTTACCAGAATAAGGCACAAAACCTTATTCGTATACTATAGATCATTTTGACTATTTACTCGAACTTGATCCATCTTCAGGTCTCCATATAAAGTTCAAGTATTCATATAATAACCATGAATATTAGTTTATTGGATTTATACCTTTATAAGTGCAATTTATAGATTGAAGTAATGTTGAATAACATTTTTATTGATAATAGAATATGTTTAACTCTATAAACTGTGAGTTTTAGGACATACAACCCAACACCACCTTGCTCAACGAGCTACAGACTTTCCAATCCTTGATGAAAGTCAAGGAAAAGAAGGGTAAGGCAAATGTTTCCTCGTTCTTCAAAAGGTTCTTCAGAAGTTCGACCTCTGGAACTAAGTTTGTGTCTTCCCCTTCCAACACTAAAAAATAAAAGAAAAAGAAAGGTGAAAAGGGGAAAGCTAACCCACCAGCTGCTGCCCAAAAGGGAAAGAAGGCTAAGGCTGCAAAGAAAATATGTTTCCATTGCAACCAAGTGGGACATTGGAAAAAGAATTATCCCAAATACATGGCGGAATAAAAGAAGGCCAAGCAAGGTAAATACGATTTACATGTATTAAAAACTTATTTAGTAGAAAATGATGATTCAGCCTGGATAATTGATTCAGAAGCTACTAACCACGTTTTTTCTTCATTTTAGGAAATTGATTCCTAGTGGCAACTGGCACCTAGAGAGATGACGATGCATGTAGGAATTGGGCACGTGGTCTCTGCGACGACAATGGGAAGACTCCAGCTTACTTTATAGAAAAATTATGTTTTATTGGAAAATGTATATGTAGTTCCTGAATTAAAGACGAACTTAATTTATTTAAAGTGTTTACATGAACAAAATTATACTTTATCGTTTAATGTAAATAAAGTGTTTATTTACAAAAATGGCATCAATATTTGTTCTACTAAGTTCGAAGATAATTTTTATATACTAAGACCGTTAGCAATAAAAGATCTCCTTAATATTGAACAGTTTAAAACTGCGATAACTCAGAATAAAATATAGAAAACTTCCCCTAAAGAATATGCCCATCTTTGGTACCTAAGATTAGGACACATAAATCTCAATAGAATTGAGAGACTAGTCAAGAATGGACTTCTAAGCGAGTTAGAAAAATATTCTTTACCTGTATGTGAGTCATGTCTTGAAGGAAAAATGACTAAAAGATCTTTTACTGGAAAAGGTCAAAGAGCCAAAAAAAAAACTCTTCGAACTTGTACATTCAGACCTATGTGGTCCATTGAATGTTAAGACAAGAGAAGTGTTTGAATATTTTGTCAATTTTACTGATAATTATTCTAGATATAGGTATGTTTATTTAATGCAACATAAGTCGGAAGCCCCTTGGAAAGTTCAAGGAGTACAAGGTTGAAGTTGAAAATGCATTAAGTAAAAAAAATTAAAACATTTTGATCTGATCGAGGTGGAGAGTATATGGATCTAAAATCCAAGACTATTTGATAGAACATGGAATTGTATCCTAACTCTTAGCACCTGGTACACATCAGCAGCATGGTGTATCAGAAAGGAGAAATTGAACCCTATTGGACATGATTCTCTCTATGATGAGTTATGCTTCCTTACCTGATTTGTTTTGAGGATATGCAGTATAACTGGAACACCTTTGGAATTATGGAATGATCATAAAGATAGTTCACGGGATGAGGAACCAAAACCTCCACAAGCATCTTGGGAAATAGGGGTATTTTGAAGGCGAGACAATCAGCGAAGACCTTCGAAGGAGTCATGAAGACCCGACAAAGGGTGGCTTGCCTTGACTTTACCTCGAGAAAAATTCGAGATATCAGTATCCGTTGAACATGGGAGTGTTTGGGTTGATGCCCTAAATCTCTTGGATCCTGTATTTTGTAATTGTATTTTACAAACAATTTATTTATTTAATAAAATCTGAGGTATTTTATTTGAGATTTAGTAGCATTAACCAACAAAATCAATAAACTAACATCCAAGGTTATCTTTTATAGCTTAAACATGTATGTAACATACAAGTGGATCATGTTTGAGTGATAACCTAAATGATTTGTAGTAAATGGATAAGATTAGGTACCAAATCTTAGTGACATTACAAATACGATCGTTTTATCGATGTTATAATTGTTATAAAGTGCTACAAATGATCTGATTCTGATCATTCGTGTAGAGACATGTGAGCGGGGGTGTTCTATACAAAAGGGTTTGTATAAGACTGGACCACGAAATTAATAGTCTCGTTATATAATACCATTAATAATAGAGAATAACATTTCAACTAGGATGACCATAGGTGACATGATCTAAATCCTGAGTGAGGTGTGAAGTTTTTCCTATAAAGGGGGTCCTTTGATTTATATGGGTGAGAATGGCCAGATCATCGACTCAATAAGCCTACCATTTTAGGGATTCATCTGATTGGAGAGTTGGGAATACAGCTACACAAGATGGAACTCACTTATTCCCTTATATCAGGGTAAGTAGATAAATTACTCCCTTAAGGGTTAATCTTCAACAATGTGGTGCCACACCCTCTCTTGGCCCGAGAGGAGTTTGCTCTTGGACTATAACTTATTGTTCATCAGAGGGATCAGTAGTACTTAAGGAGTTAGATGTAACGACAGGGGCAAAACGATAATTTTGAGCAATTTGTGAAGGGTCATCACACTGTTGACTGGTTATACCCAATGGACATAAAAATATATCTGAAGTGCGAAGAGTGAAGTTGTTGGTCTTTAGTGGAGTGATCGGCAATTAATGGGTGTTGAATAATTTAATTAAAGAAGTATAATTAATTATTCAAGTACCATTGGAGCTTCAATCTGCAGGTTCATAAGGTCCCCTTTATAGCTCAACTGGGATTATCGAGAATTAATTTTGGATTAATTTGAATTGTTCAAATTAATTGAGGGAATTCATTATAGATTATGAAATTAATTTAATTTAATTATATGTGATATAATTAATATAGTTATTTGATACAATATAATATAATGTTTATTTTGAGAGGAATTAAATATTTGAATATAATTCAAATAATAATTATATGGATTAGATTCATATAATTAAATTTACTATAAATTGGATTTATATTAAATACATAAATGATTGAGAGAATTTGAACTATAGATTATATTGTATTTTATACAATATAAAAACTGTAGGTTATGTGTTATATTCGATATCATATAGTTTAATATATACTATATTATAAGATGGTTTATCATATATATATTAACTTTCTTTATTAAATTAAATTTTGAATTTAATTTAGGAGGAAGTTAGAACTCTCTCCCCCTACTTTCTCTCACAATCAATCGTGGGAAGGGGAGTTTACGTTTTTCACTTTTTCATCTTCTACATGGGAGATTATCATAGAAGGTCTAGTGTGAGATTCTCCAACATAATTCTCTTGCAAAAATTCTCCTCTTAGAAAATTATTCTTTTCCCTCTTTCAAAAATTAGAGAAGCCCACAACTCTCTCTGTTATTCTCAAACCTTAATGAGAATACAGATGATTCACTTGTGGTTATGGCCAAATTGGGTTTTTCATTTTTGGAGATCGAGTTTCATACGAAGTGCTCGTGACCGAATTGAGGAGGATTTTTGTGAAGATTATATTGTTCTTCAAGGGTAAGTAAAATTCCAAACTCTAATCTCCCTTCTCTGTTTAACTGTAAAGCATGTTGTAATTTTTTTTTATATGTACAAAATGTTCTCTGCAATTTTAATTCTGCGAAAATAAAATTGGGACACAATCAACGCTTCCGCATCGGACCCCACAGTCCTTCAGGGAGGTTCTACCTTGTCTTTGCTTTTCTTTCTCCCCCTACTCATGTTTTTTAAGAAGAAGGCCTTCCGTGAACTCATTTCTAAAAGCAGGGGATAATAAGGTGAAGAGGTAAAGTGTAAAATAAAAGGAGCATATATATGGAGTAAGAGAAAAAAAAAATAAAGGTCGACCTCAGAGGTCGAGGTCGACTAGAGGCAGAACCAGATGAAAAACAAGATTTTCGGCAAGAGTTTACCTACTGAAAATTTAGGAAGAGCGAATTCGACAAAGACTAGATTTCCTTTAGAAATGAAGTTTGAACCTTGCTTCATTTCCTTGTCTAAGCTCTGAATAGCCCTGAAGAAATTCCTTGAAACTGTAGAGCAGCTAAACTCCTACGGCACTAAAATTAGTAAAGAGAAATGTTAGAAAATAAGAGAAGCAAGGTAGTTCCAAAACAAAACATGGATAGATAAAGCGCTGCCTCTACCTCAAGAAGGTCATCAATGGTTTCATAAGGACAAGAAACCCTCAAATGAACAGTGGGAGGAATGCAATAATCAACTCGTAAAATCTCAAGTTGAACTTAAGTCACAGAGGGTGGAAAATCCCCTACGGGCACAAAAGGTTTCTCGATATTTGGCTTAGACAAGTCTAGGGACTCATAGTAAGAAAAGGAGGAACAATACTCATCATAAAAGTGTTCATCCTCTCTGCCAAAAGACATTCAATTTAAAAAAGAAAAGGTGGAAAAAGTTAAAGATGTTTTGTGGCAGGCGCTTCGGCTCAGCCTCGGCCATGGAAGCCGAGGCCGAGTTAAGCCACTTGATTAAGGCGTATGCTTGGCACACGCCCACTACTCTCCATTGACCATTGGATCGACACCACATAACCCTCAATACATTTCTCCTTACTTTCGGCTAAACCTAGATTTATAAGTATAGAATATGAAAAGGAGGCCACATGCATGGCGCACCCCCCAAAAATTGGTTTGCCTTATTATTCTCACTATTAAAGTTATTATTATTACTATTATTATACTTATTAATATTATTATAAGAGATGTACATTGTGTGCACTTAAACAATCCCGTAAGTTAAGCTATGAAGGTGAACTCCAAGGAATTTAAAGGAAGGTTTGTAAATCGATCCTCTGAAAATCAATGATCCACTATAAAATATGATCTAAGAATCACCTGGAAATTAATCAAAATAAGCCACTCAAAGTGGCCACACGCTCAACCCAAAATTTTGAAAGTGCACTTCTTGAGGGGAGTGCACCAACAAGTCCAGAAAAAAAAACTTAGGATAAGCTAAAACACTATAATTACCACAAATTTACTCCCAAATTGAGACCTTGGCCTGCAAGCAAGGCAGACAATTGGGCCTCAACACAGGAGTACGGGCTTAATGTTATATGTAATTTTGGACTAGAAAAAGATCAAAAGTTAAGATCAAACCAAAAGAGTTACCTAGATTAGGAATCGGACCTGAGATTGGTTAAGGAGCAAGCCCAAGAGAGTTCCAATAAATAAAGTGAAGATAAGTTGGGCTAAAAAAAGCCTACTTGGGCAACCTCGACCATGAAATCCCTTATAATGAGGTCGATCTGAATCGACCCTCTTCGTTGGAACATCCTCAGCAGCCCAATCCCAGGCCCCGTATGTCCAGTTTCATAGTAGGAAAGGGAAATAGACTTCCTTCTCCAATTGCGATAAGAAAGATCTCTAAGACTCAACTATAAATAGAGCATCACAGCCCCATGAAAGGTAAGGTCATCTCCTCCCTAAAAACTACTTGCCCTGACATTTGGGCAAAATACTGACTTAAGCATTAGAGTGTCTATTGCAAGCATCACACTAGTATGTTACTCTTTGATTATCTTGCAGGCGATTTCTTCTCCTGAATTACAAATTTACCGTTGAAGGCACGTGAAAGTCAGGTGAGTTCCCTTGTTCGGATTTTGCCATCAACATTATTATACCATATATTTATCACAATTTCAAACTAGATCTTTTCATTTCACTTACATTATATGTGTATTTTAATTTTAATAATTTATGTGTGAGTTTTTAACACTTTTTTAATACATTTTTTCCAAAACTTTTTAAATTTCATTGGGTTATCGAGGAATAGAGAATCTTTGTTTTCCTTTTTTACGCTTATAATTTTAATAAACTTATATTATAATCTTTAATCATTGCTAATAGGACGTAAATCTTTGAGTTGAGGTATTCATAGAGAGGGGATTGAATAGTTACAATGTTTGCTACTTGGACATGACTATTTGAATGGACGTAATTACACATTGAATCAGCTCATCCATTCACGTATGAATGCAATCCAAATAGTTGGTTTAAAACATCGGAATTTGACGGTGAGAGACATGCCTAAGTTTATAAAGATCAATATTTTCATATAATCAAAATCAAATTTATTAAAATACTTATTCTTTTTTCCTCCTCGAAGTATACCAAAAAAATTTCTTTGAGGTAATAAACTATCATAGTATGTCACTCCTTTATCAAATTCAATTGTATTCTATGTATTATAATTTTAATCATCCATGTGGTCTCTTTTAATATTTTTTATCTCTTTCATTATCTTTAGGAAATTTGTATTGAATAATACAAATGGGAAAAAAATGTGATCATATATACCACATTTTTAATATTTGCTATTATAGAAAACATTGACCAGTCAACCTTTCCTTTTTTTTAGAATTCCAAATTTACCCTCTCTTTCCCTTTATTAACTTTCCTTTTTCACGTTCGTCACCTCCTTTGAACATTGTCATTCGTGACCTTCTTCTTCTTTCACAGTGATTATATCTATCGTCTCCATGAAATCAAATCAATGAAGCTCCGTGATACTTTTTGCTTTCCTTTTTGTCGTTCTTTCTTATTTCTTTCACGGTGAAATATCGATGAATCAGTCTCCATGAAATCCCATTCGTGAAGCTCGTGATACTTCGATCAAACCAATTCGTGAAGCTCCATGATACTTTGATCAATTCCGATTCATGAGTTCAGTTTTCTTTTTTCGATTTCATTGGGAGTTTTTTTTTCTTTTAGCGTTCGTTCTTGTTTTTTCAATTCTGTTTTTCAATTCTTCCTAAATAGTTTTCTGGTCATTTAATCTTTTCTTTCTCTTTTTCTCAAGAACCTAAAGATTTCTTCAGCTTACTGTGAACATAATGGATTGTGAGCAGAGTTTGTGTGCTTTTATGAAATTTTGCTTTATTCATTGCATTGATATTTTGAGTTTTGATTGATTAATTAAGTTAGGCTTGCATTCTTCACGTTTCATTTGATACTGTATATTCTTTCTATAAACATATCAGTATATTTTGATGTTTGATATTTTTAGGTTTGATATTATAGCTACATTGGCTTTGTGTTTGTCATTGATAATGTCTGTCAGTGTATTGGAAGATATCAATTGCTATCATTGATAATGTCTATCACTGATAGAATATGTGATTTCTATCATTTTTTATTTGTTCATTAATTTTTATTGATATCCATTGAAGGACATGCCTAGTTTTAGATTGGTATCAATGATATTTGATAGATTTATATTTGTTTTTGATAGCTATTAGAACCTATTGATATTGTTATTCAAGAGTTTTTGTTTTACTTTTGTAGGATTTTTAAAACATGGTTATTCCAATTGTTGTTTTTCATAGTGGAATATGGAATGAAAAACATTGTTCTGTGAATTACAAAACTACTGAAGTTTTAGTAGATGATATAATGGTTTTTGAAGATTTTATGGGTTTAATAGTTAAGGAGATTTGTTTGGATGTGTCTACTTCTTCTATAGAACTTTCAGTTTTATTAGATTTTGTTATGAATGAGTTTCAAAATGTAGTTCAAATTCATAAAGATAAGGATATATCTTGGTTTTTGGCTTTAGTTAAGGAACACAATACACGACATCCTTTGGTTGCTCATGCCAGTAGTTCATGTTTGGAAGTGTCTTCTAATGTTGTTTCTAGTGGAGTTGAGAATTATTTGTCTACTGTTCCTTCTTCTAAACCTATGATTGATGATGGTGATTTCCAAGTGATTATGGATATACATATTACTCATGATTTGAAAGAAAAAGATGTGTGTGCTAGTAAAGAGATTCTATCAAATTGTTTTTACTTGATAGCGGTTAAGAAGAATTCTGAATTTAAGACTATAACGTCAAATTCAAGAGCAATTGTGTTTCGATGTGTTCAAAATAGTTGTCAGTGGTATGTGAGGGCATCCCGTTACAAGCAGAGTGTTTTGTGGATACTTAGGAACTTTATTGATATTCATGATTGTTCTATAAAAAGTATTCAAACTTGTCATAGGCAAGCTTCTTTGTCCTTAATAGGTGAATGTTTGAGAAATGATTTTAGATTTAGTTCTTCTCATACCTCAACTCCTAGTGATATTGTGAATAAAGTCCGTAAGGAATTTGGAGTAACTATTAGCTATTATAAAGCATGGAGGGCAAAAGAGCAAATAATGAAGTCTTTGAAAGGCGATGCACGTGAATCATATGCTTTGATTCCAAAGTTTTTGATGAAGTTAGAAGAAAAGAATCCAAGTTTCTTGTTTCTGACTTATTATATGATCTATCAATGATAGCTTCTATCACTGATTGGAGTCTATCACTGATATCTTCCATCACTGATAACATGAAAATAATGGAAGGTATTGGTGGTGGACTGCAACCAATGATAGAAGCTATTGGTGGTAGGCATCAATCAATTATATACCTTTTGTATCTGGCTTAATTGTTTATTTTCTTCTTTTAGGTACATTTATTACATATGAAGCTGACATAAATGGGCATTTTAAGTATTGTTATATGCCTATTGGAGCACTCAATTGAGGGTTGGAAGCATTGTAGGCCTAATATATCAGTTGATGGGACGTTCTTGAAATGTAAATATGCTAGGACTCTTTTGACGGCTTCAACAATTGATGGTAACAATCAGATTTTTCCTCTTACTTTGAGTATTGTTGACTCTGAAATTGATGCATCCTGGAGACGGTTTTTTGAGAATTTAAAGAAAAGTTTTGGTGAACAAGAAGGATTAGTCATTATTTCTGATCGACATTTTAGCATTCCGAAAGGTGTTATGAATGTTTTTCCAAATGTTGAGTATTGTATTTGTCTATGACACCTTTTGCAAAATATGAAGTTGATTTATAAGGATTCTTTAATTGATGACATATATTATAGTTGTGAAAAAGCTTATACAATTGATAAGTTCAAGTTTTATATGAAATGGATGGAATCAATATATCCTACAATTCGGGAATATCCCAATAAAGTTGGTTTTGAGAAGTGGGCATGTGCACATTCTAGGAGAAAAAGGTATAATATGATGACTACTAATATTTCAGAGTGCTTGAATAATATTTTGAAAGAGCCTAGGGAGTTCCCGTTGCATCATTACTTGATTATATTAGAGAAATACTTCAAATTTGGTTTTATGAAAAAGGTCAATCAGCATTATCCATGAAGACTATTTTGACTAGTTAGGTAGAGTCTGAGTTGCGAGAGCAACACAATCAGTCAAGAAGCTTCAAGGTACAAATACCTTAACTATTAGAAAATATCGTTAATAACATATTATCAGTGATAGCTTCTATCATTGATAACATGTTCTATCACTGATAGTTTTTGTTTTCACTGATATTTTTTGTTTTCACTGATAGCTTGAAAATATTTAATCAGGTAGGGATAGTATCACTTACAATTTCGTTTATATTTTAGTTTTCATTGACATTCCATTAGTTCACCTAGTTGATTACATTTCGTTAACTGTTTTATTTTTCAAGTTGATCCTATTAACAATGAAGAATATAAAGTAATTGATGGGGACAAATCACCTTTTGGTAAATTTGGCCTATTAATCATGCAATTTTCGTGTTTGGGATTTGGTGAAGATTCCATATGCCCATGCTTGTGCTGTTATTCGTGGGCTAAATTTAGATATATATACTTTTGTGTCGGACTACTATTTTTGCAGTACATTGTTATCAACCTATAAAGGATTAGTTTATCCTATTGGAAATCATGCTGATTAGAGATCTATTGATGTTGGTGTGAATGTATTACCTCCAATAGTTAAATGTTCGGTTGGACGACCACGTAAACAAAGAATATTATCGATTGGTGAAAAGAAAAGGAGCTCGAAGTGCAGTCGATGTCATCGTTGTGGCCATAATTGTAGGACATGCAAATTTCCACCAGTTGTTTAATGAAAAAGCTTGATTTGTAATTGATGTTTGTAATGAAGAAGCTTGTTTTGTAATTGATGTTTGTCATCCATTTATCAATGATAGTGAGACAGTCGATGTTTTTCACCAATTTGTCAATTAGATTGTAGTTGTTGCTTGTTGTCATCAATTTAACCATTAGATAGTGAGACAATTTGTTATTGATGTTTGTCATAAATATATTAGAGACCTTGTTACTAATGTTTTGTTAGTGGAACAGACTTTGTTGTTGATATATCCATTCTTTAGTCAATATGATGATTTTATTTATGAAGCTTTCGTTTTCCTTTAGCCACAACAATTCAAAGAAATGATATCAAGCTATCTGTAATAGCTTCTGTCAGCAATTAATACAATGAAGTGATAGATTCTATCACTGATAGTTGATAAGAATTGTTGCAAAAAATCCATCAATGATAGATTCTATCACTGATAGAATCGCCAACCAAATACTACACGATCGTATAGCATTACTGATACCATACTATCAATGATAGAAGTTGTGCAGCTTGTGTTTAAAGTTTGATCAACACAACAACCTTGTTGAAGAACACTTAATAACCTGTTGAAGAACTGACCCAAAGACTAGACGATTGCTTAACAAGTCCAAACGATCGTTTACAAAATACTATACGATCCTTAACAAGTCCAAACGATCATTTATAAAATACTATACGATCACTTAATCATTTACAAAATACTATACGATCGCTTAACAAGTCCAAACGATCATTTACAAAATACTATACGATTGCTTAACATGTCTAAACGATCATTGACAAAATACTATATGATCGCCTACCCAATTCTAGACGGTCACCTACCAAATGTTACACGATCGATGAGCTCGGCTACACAACGCTGAGTAACAAAATTCTATATGATCGCCTACCCAATGCTACACAATCGCCAACCACATGTTACACTATCGCCAACCAAATGCTACACGATCGCTTAGCTCTGCTACATGATCGCTGAGTAATAAATACTAAACGATCGCTTAAATTATCTACACGATCGCTGAGTTCCGCTACACAATCGCTGAGTAAAAAAATGCTATACGATCCCCTACCCAATGCTACACGATCGCCTACCAAATGCTACACGATCACTTAGCTCTGCTACACAACGCTGAGTAACAAAATGTTATACGATCGCCTACCCAATGCTACACGATCGCTTAGATCTGCTACACAACGCTGAGTAACAAAATGTTATACGATCGCCTACCCAATGCTACACGATCGCCTACCAAATGCTACACGATCACTTAGATTTGCTGCACAACGCTGAGTAACAAAATTCTATACGATCGCCTACCCAATGCTACACGATCGCCTACCAAATGCTACACGATCGCTTAGATCTGCTACACAACACTGAGTAACAAAATGCTATACGATCGCCTACCCAATGCTAGACGATCGCTTACCAAATGCTACACGATCACTTAGATCTGCTACACAACGCTAAGTAATAAAATGCTATACGATCGCCTACCCAATGCTAGACGATCGCTTACCAAATGCTACACGATCGCTAAGATCTACTACACAACGCTGAGTAACAAAATGCTATACGATCGCCTACCAAATGCTACAGGATCGCTTAGATCTGCTGCACAACGCTGAGTAACAAAATGCTATACGATCGCCTACCCAATGCTACACGATCACCTACCAAATTCTACACGATCGCTTAGATCTGTTACACAATGCTGAGTAACAAAATGTTATACGATCGCCTACCCAATGCTACACGATCGCTTAAATCTGCTACACAACACTAAGTAACAAAATGCTATACGATCACTTACCCAATGCTACACGATTGCCTACCAAATGCTACACGATCACTTAGATCTGCTACACGATCGCTGAGCTCCGCTACACAATCGCTGAGGAAAAAAATGTTATACAATCGCCTACCCAATGCTACACGATCGCCTACCAAATGCTACACGATCACTTAGCTCTGCTACACAACGCTGAGTAACAACATTTTATACGATCGCCTACCCAATGCTAGATGATCGCCTATCAAATGCTACGCGATCGCTTAGATCTGCTACACAACGCTGAGTAACAAAATGTTATACAATCGCCTACCCAATGCTACACGATCGCCTACCAAATGCTACACGATCGCTTAGATTTGCTGCACAACGCTGAGTAACAAAATTCTATACGATCGCCTACCCAATGCTACACGATCGCCTACCAAATGCTACACGATCGCTTAGATTTGCTACACAACACTGAGTAACAAAATGTTATACGATCGCCTACCCAATGCTAGACGATCGCTTACCAAATGCTACACGATCACTTAGATCTGCTACACAACGCTAAGTAACAAAATGCTATACGATCGCCTACCCAATGTTAGACGATCGCTTACCAAATGCTACACGATCGCTAAGATCTACTACACAACGCTGAGTAACAAAATGCTATACGATCGCTTACCAAATGCTATAGGATCGCTTAGATCTGCTGCACAACGCTGAGTAACAAAATGCTATATGATCGCCTACCCAATGCTACACGATCACCTACCAAATTCTACACGATCGCTTAGATCTGCTACACAATGCTGAGTAACAAAATGCTATACGATCGCCTACCCAATGCTACACGATCGCTTAAATCTGCTACACAACACTGAGTAACAAAATGCTATACGATCACTTACCCAATGCTACACGATCGCCTACCAAATGCTACACGATCACTTAGATTTGCTACACAATGCTGAGTAACAAAATGTTATGCGATCGCCTACCCAATGCTAGATGATCATCTACCAACTGCTACACGATCGCTTAGATCTGCTGCACAACGCTGAGTAACAAAATGTTATACGATTGCCTACCCAATGCTAGACGATCGCCTACCAAATGCTACACGATCGCTTAGATCTGCTGCACAATGCTGAGTAACAAAATGCTATACGATTTTCTACCCAATGCTACACGATCGCTTAGATCTAGTGCACAACGCTAAGTAACGAAATGCTATACAATCGCCTACTAAATGCTACACGATCGCTTAGATCTGCTACACAATGCTGAGTAACAAAATGCTATACAATTGCCTACCCAATGCTACACGATCGCTTAGATCTGCTACACAACGCTAAGTAACAAAATGTTATACGATCGCCTACCCAATGCTAGACGATCGCCTACCAAATGCTACACGATCGCTTAAATCTGCTACACAATGCTGAGTAACAAAATGCTGCACGATCGCCTACCCAATGCTAGACGATCGCCTACCAAATGCTACACGATCGCTTAGATCTGCTGCACAACACTGAGTAACAAAATGCTACACGATCGCCTACCCAATGCTACACAATCGCCTATCAAATGCTACACGATCGCTTAGATTTGCTACAAAACGTTGAGTAACAAAATGTTATACGATCGTCTACCCAATGCTACACGATCGCTTACCAAATGCTACACGATCGCCTACCCAATGCTACACAATCGCCTATCAAATGCTACACGATCGCTTAGATTTGCTACAAAACGTTGAGTAACAAAATGTTATACGATCGTCTACCCAATGCTACACGATCGCTTACCAAATGCTACACGATCGCTTAGATCTGCTACACAATGCTGAGTAACAAAATGCTATACGATCGCCTACCCAATGCTAGGCGATCGCTGACCAAATACTACACGATCGCTTAGATCTGCTGCACAACGCTGAGTAACAAAATGCTATACGATCACCTACCTAATGCTACACGATCGCCTACCAAATGCTACACGATCGCTTAGATCTGCTACACAACGCTGAGTAACAAAATGATATACAATCGCCTACCCAATGCTAGATGATCGCTTACCAATGCTAGACGATCGCTTACCCAATGCTAGACGATCGTCTACCCAATGCGTGTTATCACTGATAGTTGGTTATCAGTGATATTAGATATCACTGATAGCATGTTAATGTTATAATTAAGATCATCAATCAATCAATACTTACATTCTTTTTCCTCATATCTTCTTTATCTTTTTCTTCATGATCTTCCTCTTCATCTTTAGGATCATCATGCAATTATTCTTGCTGGTCATTCTCTTGATCATCTTGAGCCTCCTTGTCCTTAGCAGTGTCAACTTCAGCCTGCATGCATATATCATTTTTGTTATTGTACTTCTTTACAGAAAAAGAAAATCACAAGTTTTACCTCTAGAACTTCCAAACTTGCATCTAAAAGCTCTAAACTAGATGGTGGCGCTTTGTTCTTCTCAAGAGATTCTTGAGATTGCTTTTCACCACCTTCTTCTTTTTGTGAAAGTTTATCATTGATAGCTTCTTTTATGTGGCCCAATATATCAAGAATCTCCTTATGCATTTCATTGATGTCCTTCTTAATATCTTCTTGTTCCCTTTTTAATTCTTCAATTTCCTCTGGTAATGATGCAATTCTTCTCCTGGTTGACGTTTGTTTTCCTTCTTTTTCTTTTTCAATATCCATCTCCCTGGTTTCCAGCTCTGCAAAATAGGCATAATAGTTGGATTGCAATTCTTGTTCAGTTGGAACAAATGAAGCAACAATAAACTGAAAGTTTAATAAAGATGTTAGTGATATAGCTCATTTATAGAAACAATCATTAATTTCAAGCTATCACTGATTGCTTCTATCTACAATATTATCAATGATAGAAGATATCACAATAGTTCCAAATGACTGATAGAAGCTATCACTGATAGTGGTATCTTCTATGTCATAAAAGCTGAAACATCAATTATAGTTTCTATAATTTGATAGCATGCTAATAATATATATAAATAAAGGAAATAACAGTGATAAAAGACTTACACTAGTGGCTTTGAAAAATATTGTTGTTGATGTGTTGCCAATCATTAAGTTCTTGAAACTCCCATTGAGTAAGTCTAGGTCCATCACTTTTTATTCTTCGTGCAAATCCAATAGTGGGGTTGGATAATCTTGGTATAATTTCAAAAGCCCAATATACCAAAGCTAGTGGAAATCCTTGGAGGAAAATGGAAGATGACTTATTGATGATAGCCTTCTTAAAAAACTCTATAGTTAGTTCAAAGGAAACCCTACCCCATGGATAAGATCTAAACCTTTCTTTGTCATCCAACATTTTTAGATGCTTCCAACTTACTTTGTTTTGTCCTTGTATAGGAATTAGGAAGCTTTCTAGAAAATACAAGTGTGCAAGTTTGACCTTTATATCAATGGGTATGTTGGCATCAGAACCTAACAAATTAAAAGTAGGTTGGAGCTCTCTTCTTATAATTTTTGTATTTGTCTTGAAAATGAAGTTCTTAATTGTGTTGTCCATTGATTCCTGTTCACTATAGATACCATCTATAGGGTAATCATCACAATTTAAACCTGATACTAAACAAAACTCCTTGAGGCCAAATTCTGAAATATGTCCTTCTAAATTAAAGGCCAATATATTTTGCTTGGTAGTTGTGCATTGCCTTCTAATAAGGTGTGATATGAGTTGGTTGGGCACCCTTTTCATTTTTATTTCTAAGAAGTGCCCAAAAGGACCTTCTCTAAACTGTTGGAGTGATGGCTCATCTAATTTTCCTATGTTAGACAGGACATCTAAACTTATGAAGAAGCTGACTTTTAATGGATTTGTCCATTCACTTTCTTGAACAATTAATACATTTTCCTATATATATAACAATAACATAAATGTAAGAAAAAAGAAACCACAAATCTATATAAATTTATAAAATATCATTAGATTGTGACCTTGATCTTCTTGTGTTTTTTCCCAGATGTTGATCCTTCCAATGTTTTTCTATTTCCTTCTCCATTTATCCTAAAAAAAAACATGTGGAACCATTACATTCATATCATTGATAGCAATAATAGTGATAGATACTTTTTCTATGAATAAACAATCATCAAATCACAGCACAGGGAACTAAATTAGCATCAATGATAGCATCCATCAATGATAGCATCCATCAGTGATAGTTGTCAACATATTCCCTAACGCATCAGTGATAACCTAAAAACAATCATGTAGAACCATTACATTCATATCATTGATAGCAATAATAGTGATAGATACAATAATAGTGATAGATACTTTTCCTATGAATAAACAATCATCAAATCACAGCACAGGGAACTAAATTAGCATAAATGATAGCATCCATCAATGATAGCATCCATCAGTGATAGTTGTCAACATATTCCCTAAAGCAACAGTGATAACTTCTATCCTAAAAACAATCATGTAGAACCATTACATTCATATCATTGATAACAATAATAGTGATAGATACTTTTCCTATGAATAAACAATCATCGAATCACAGCACAGGGAACTAAATTAGCATCAATGATAGCATCCATCAGTGATAGTTTGTTGATAGATAAATCCATCAACAAACTATCAATGAACTGTCAACATATTCCCTAAAGCATCAGTGATAACTTCAGTTAAAGAACAATAAATAACTAAATTAGCATAATATGAAACATCAGCAAATCACAACGAAACAAATTACTAATCTTCACATAATTAGCAATCAAACACAGTCAACAATAAACTATCAACATATTCCTCGAAAAACAAGCAAATCACAATCAACATTACAAATAATCTTCACATAATCAACATTTTGATGACTATTAGTCTATGATTACTACACTGTGATGACTACGCTGTGATGACTACATCATGATGACTACACTATGACCAAAATGCATAATAAAACACTAAATAAAACACCTAAAAAAAGATGAAGAATAAATGTAGCCCTAATTTGAAATAACTATTTATCTTCTTATATAAACTGTCAATGGAAGAAAAACGAAGTTCTACGTTTTCGAATTCTTGTTATCAGTGATGAAGAGATGAAAAAAGAAAAAAGAAGAAACGAAGAAACGAAGAAGAACAACGTACCTTTTGAAGTTTGGAGCGAAATCGATGGGGAAGAAGACGGCACTGTCGGAGCGGAAGAAGACGGCACTGTCGAAATCAAAAGGTTGAAATCAGAAGGAGATGCCACTGTCGGAGCTCGAAAGGGTTGGAAGTGCTTTTCGCGTTTTCCGGAAGAAGATGAAGTATAGAAATGAAATTTGTTTTATATGGGCCCATATCCATTTTAGTCTTTTCTTTTTTCTGGACTAAATCTTTAATATAAAAAATCTATATTTACAAATACTTTTATCTCATTACATAAACTCTAATATTTATTGATAAATATTCATGCAACTTCCCCTTATTTTTTAGTTTCATATCCAATATTTACCATTGAACTCAACATAAAATATAATCATTCAAATTTTCAATATTATCTTATAAAATTACATTTTAAAATTCTGAAACTACATCCAATATATTTCAAATTTATTCTAAATTAACTTGTATAACAAAAAAAAAAAAAAAAAATTTACACTTTTTTTTTAAAAAAAATTCCTTTCAGTTAAAACTACAGATACTATATACGTTGTTAAATTAGTATAATTTATTTTGACAGTTAAATTAGTATAATTGTTTACTCAATAATTGATATACTTATATTATTATTTTTGCTAGTTCTACTTGCAATTGTTTATAAGTTAAACTACAAATTAACTTCATACGTGTACAATCGTCAATAGATATTCATACATTTCAATATTGCCTAGTTGATCCTTAACGTTCTTTTTTCTATTTTAATAACTACCTGACCTATTCCATAATATCTGCAAATATGTTAAACACACTTTTAAAGACTTGTAACCTAATTTAGACGACCAATACTTATGTACATCCTAGATTATACCTATTTTTGTGCTATACGGTACCCAGTCCAATCATATAATAAAAGAATAATGAAAAATATTATAAGAGAGAATAGAAAAGAGTTTGTCATGTTTATAGATTTTTGCAGGACAATTAAGTGAAATACATAAAGATATATATAGCGTAACTTAGCCTCAACACTAGACCGACTGGGCTCACCCCAACCCTAAAACGTAAAGATCCAAGCTCAACCCTGAACTAAGTCCAAGAGCCTAAGACATATGTTTATGGGCTTGGATCGGGCCAACTAGTTTATTTGTCAAGCCCATGACATGCTCTTGGACTCAGTCATTAGATCAAATTAGTTTATGCATGCTTAGGATGAGCTTGGGACAACCCATTGGAATAGTGAATTAAATATTAATTATTTAATTATTTAAAAATATACATGTTTTATTTTATACATTCTTAGTGGAATATTACTAAAATTTATCAAATTTATTTTTTATTTTTATAATTTTTCAATTATCGATATTATAAAATTTTATTTTGTATTTAATTTTCTTTTTAAAAAATGGTTAGTTTTTAACACTTTAAAAGAATTATATGCTAACTAAAAAACTTGAATATATCTAAACATATTTTTAAAAATAATATTAAAAAATTACTTTTTTAATATATAAAATTTAATATATGAAGACTTATATGGATATTGAATATAGTTGACCCAATTATAAGCCCACTAAGGAGTCCGACGGGTTGGTCTATGGGCTAGGTCGATTTTCCAAGTGATAAATCTATATGCAATCCAATAAATAAACGGGTAGGACTAGTTGAATAGATCAAATGTTGACTTTAAACAAACTTGGATTGAACCTTGACTAAGCTTAGACCGGTTTTTAGATTTGGAATTCGATGATGATGTTAAAGTGTAACTCATAATCATCTAAATGTTTTTCTTTATTAATATGATTTTGTTAGAAATAGAATTAGAATGAACTCAATAATGAGTAGAATCTCTTAATCTCTTAATATAATCCAAAAACATTGCAATAATGGGTGTAGAAACCACAGCACGATTGGGATAACAAATTAAAAAAGAAGAAAAGAATCCAACCCAAATTGAGTTATTTCCAGCCAATAGAAAGATCCCTCAATTATTAATTATTACATCTATTTGCCCGCATGCACGTCCAAACCAACCAATACCGCGTTGAACTTTTCTTCTTCCTACAAACCACAAAACAAAAACACCAACACTAAAATAGCAAATTTCCCCCAAAAACAACATTCCACAAACCCCCCATTAAAATTAAAAGAGAGAAGCCTTCCCGGTCGCTGCGCCGCCATTGCTGTTGTCCCTAGAGAATGAAGCTATGGCGAAAGGCTGCCGGAGCAATCAAAGACCGAAATAGCATTTGGATGGCCAGCCTTTCCCGCCGCACGCCATACCGCCACCCCGACCTTGAGGCAGCAATCATTCGAGCCACCAGCCATGACGGCGCTAAAATCGACTACACCAATGCCCGCCGCGTGTTCGAATGGATCAAAACCTCTCCAATCTACCTCAAGCCTCTCGCATGGGGCCTCTCATCCCGAATGGAAAAAACTCGAAGTTGGGTTGTTGCCCTAAAGGGTCTTATGCTCATCCATGGAATTTTTTGTTGCCAAGTACCGTCGGTCCAGCGGATCGGACGGTTGCCATTCGACCTCTCAAGTTTTAAAGATGGTCATTCAAGTCCTTCCAAGACTTGGGGTTATGATGCGTTTGTGAGAAGCTATTATGCATATTTGGATCAGAAGTCAGCGTTTATATCTTCTGAGACTAAGAATTTTAAGAAAGGATTGAAACCCTCATTGTTGGAAGAGTTGATTAAGCTTCAAAGTTGGCAGTCTATGTTGGATATGTTGCTTCAAGTTCGACCATTGGATGAGAATATGAAGGTATGTTAACCTATATCTCTGGTCTCGATTCGGATTAATCTCTAAACCTGATGAGTCTTAAGAAGAAAATAGTTAATTAAAATGCTACTTTTGTTTCTGAACTTTCAAATTTCTGTTCGATTTTAGTTCTTATAGTTTCAAATTTCCAATTTTAGTCCCTTTACTTTTTATCTTCTTTCTCGTAAAATTAACTAGATTAAAGCCTTTTAGAACCCTTATATTGAAAAAACTTTTAAAAACTGACTTCAAAACTTAATAATCCAGACACTTTTGTTCTGATATCATGTTAAACTACCTTTCGTATGTAATACTTTTACGTATCATATTCTTAACAGGGTGATTTAGTCTTGGAGGCGATGAACAATCTCGTCATAGAAGTATTTGACGTTTACAGCCGAATATGCAACGGAATAGCTCAAGCTCTATTGAAAATTTACGCATTACCGGCGAAAACCGAAGCGACGATGGCGCTTCGTGTTGTCCAAAAAGCAGCAACCCAAGTTGAAGAATTGTGTCAATATCTTGAGGTATGTAGAGAAATGGGTGTTCTGAAGGCATCTGATGTCCCAAAATTGGAGAAAATCCCAGAAGAAGATATTAAAGAGCTTGAGCAAATCATCAATGGAAGTGTAAATAACAATAAAAATAGGAAAAGAAAAAATGATGAAGTTATTGAAGAAGAGAAAAAAAAGGAGAATAATAACAAAGGAGGAGATCAAATAATGAGTGAAATTAGAAAAAAAGGGCCAAATAAAAGGGTTTTGAAGACTGTGATTACTGACAAATGGGAGATATTTGATGGAGATTGTTCATCAAGAACTACTTTACAAGATCAACACCATTTTCCAAGCTGTTCTTCTTCGCTTTTGAGTGTTGTTTCTCTACCAAATTATAAACAAGATTTACCTGATTTGATCACTTTCTAGGGCATCTTCAAAATACATATCAGGTAATTAATTTTATTCATTCTCAGTACATACCAGATAACTTGATCTTCTTTTTTTTCTTCTTTTTTTTCCCTCATTTTTTAGTTACAAAGAAAAGAAGGAACTAAGTTATTTGTCTACTCTCTCTTTTTCCTAATCCATTTTGTATTAATCTTCCACTATTTTTAATGGATATCTGTACTGATGGTTAGTTTTGCTTCCGTGCCAGAAAAAATTAGGTCTTGTTTGATAATCATTTCGTTTTTTTATTTTTTATTTTTGAAAATTAAGCCTATAGACACTACTTCCATTTCTAAGTTTCTTCCTTGTTATCTACCTTTTACGAATTGTTTAGAAAACCAAGTCAAAATTTGGAAACTAAAAAAAATAGCATTCAAAAATTTGTTTTTGTTTTTAAATTTAGCTAAGAATTCAACCATTATACTTTGGAAAGACGTAATTCATTGTAAGAAATAAGAAGAAAATAGACATGATTTTCAAAAACAAAAACAAAAAACGAAATGATTACCAAATGAGACCTAAACATGATTACCAAATGGGACCTAAACATGGCTACAAGACCAAAAGAAGATAATGAAACTAGATGTTGTTGAATAAGTTGATCAACATCTTAATAAAGGTAGTTAAAGAGAGAAATTTTGAAACTCCTCTCTAAAGAACAAAATTTAAAAACCAAGATGTTGAATAAGCCAGTCCATAATCACTTCAAAATTTAATAATGAACACTATAAAAGTTTAATATGGTGGACATTCTCAAAGATCTCTCTTGCATTAGCTCCAAACTATATACCAATAGAATTAAGAGTTTGAGAATGTCAACTCGATACCAGTTACAAAAAGTTTGACAATTTGATTGAAAAAGCAATTTGAAGTAACACATTGCACATTTCGTCGAAATATGAGAAAATGTTGGTAGTACACATAAAAATCTACTATTAAAACAACGGTTAAACACTAAATGAGAATGCTTTACGAGCTTGATCGAGTTTATTAACGCAGTTGGAAACAATTTAAAACGATGTTTCTAAATCCCTTCTGTAGCACAATAAAAGAATAGTCTACATGTTTGAGCTAACCAACATCAAACAATAGGAAAGGTTAAACCTAGTTGAATACATAATTGATGGAGTGCTACAAGTTTTGATTGTAAAGATTCACTAAGCTTTTGTTGTTGAGATATGCATCCCAAAGATCTCAGTAAGGACTACTCTATACATCTTCCAAAGTTTAAAACTTTGAACTTTGAAGAACCAGCCACCCGCACCCACGAAATGGAGCTATTACTAGTTGAAAAAAAATAATTATAAGAAAATTAATTTCCTTTGAATGAGAAATTTCGGCGAATCACTAGTTGTTGCATCATCACAAAGAAAGTCTAAGCCCATTGTGAAAATTATAAATTAGATTGGATCGAGTACATAAAGTTGCTCGGACCCAACCTAATTCAAGCCCATAGTGGAAATTTGGGACAAATTAAAATATTGGGTCCAAACCCGATATTTACACCTAAAAGTAATTTGGTTCAAGCCTATATAAGGCCCATAGAAGTCCTCTATAAATAGAGGTCTTACTCCTCCATTTGAAGAGGGTTGAGAAGAACTATAGGCCAAAGTTCTCTAAAGATCGGAAATACCAAAGATCGAATCTCTGAAGATTTAAAGAATATAACTCATTTTAAGTTTTGGAGATCTGCAAAAACTCCAAACTTTGAAAATCTGAAGTTCCAAAGATTGAAACTCTAAGGAATATAATTCTCCTAAAGCTCTAAAGACTTGTAGATTGAAGTTCGAAAGATTTTAGACCAGAAAATTGAAGCTCTATAGAATATAACTCTCCTAAAGTTGGGGATGGTTTGCTAGCACCTGAAAGGTATGTCACATTCAGCTTAATTCGGGCTCTTTCTTATGTGTTATGTGTTTATTTGATGATTTTTTCAGTCTCCGACACTTAAAAGATAGAATTGAGCATTAAAGCAAAAACCGAACTTAAATGGATCAATTGAAGCCCTAATGAAAAAATTAGGTCAAATGAAGTAAGAAAAGATCGTGGATGGCCTTTTGCTGAAGCACCACCTGCAGTACCAAAAGCACACTAGTACAAAATTGGACTACAATGTTATCCAAAATCGATATTATAAGGTCAATGTTAAATGGACAATTGACATTGAAGAAGATGTTATCAAATATATTTAATGTTGGTCCGCTTTAATGTTGATTTTCATCGAATTGGATGGGGGACCGAGAAAAAGAGATGGGTCGAATGCGTTTTTCATGAGAATCTAAAATTTCCAAGCTACAATGTTGATCAAATTGAAACCTCATTATACAGGATCTACAAACGATTATTGCCCGACATCGTAGGTCCAATGTTTTTCTTTTTCTTTTTGCACGTGTTTTTCTTTGTCCGTCATTGAATATTTGCTTATTGTTTTTTTTCTACCAAGCTGTTCTAGTGGAAGTTGAAAACGCACAACATGAGGGCAAATTGTAAACAATTATCAATCAGAATTCCTTTGCAAAAACATCAACCCTTATTGTATGTAAAGGAAAAACGTTTTTCAACAGAATCCGAAACAGCACCGATGAATTCGAGGAAGAATTTAAAGGAAGAGTTGGTAATTAAGTAAAGGAGAAGAAAATTTTAGTGACAAAATGGTGGTGGGGAAGAGTAGAGGAAATTTATATAAGTGTGAAGAACATAGTAGTATGGAAAATAAAAAGAAAAAATCTTGTTCATATTTTTCGGTTTGTCACTGATTTTTTCTTAAGCTGTCTTAATTTCTTAGAGCTATGGAGAAGTGAAATGTAGATACCAAACGTAGTAGGAAAGAAGAGCATAGGACATTTTAAACCTATTTTTAAAAATCAAGGGGTTAAATTGGTCAAATTGAAACATAAGAATCAAATACACCTATTTCTAAAAGCTCAGAAATTACAAGGAAAAATTTTCCTTACATCTCTTTTTCTTTTTCTAATATTGTTATATAATTACCATGTTGTTAGATATTGTGGATGTGTTTGGAATACATTTTCAAATGTTTAATTTAAAAAAATAAGTCATTTTGAAAGAAAATGAAGTTCGACGACCACTAAAACTAGCTTTTTTTAGTCCATGTTAACAAGTTTTTATCAAAAATGTTTAAATAAAAATGTGTTCTAAAAAAAAAACATTTTCTTCTCAAATCAATCCAATTGGTATGCTATAACAATATGTTATAAATAGAGTACCCAATAAAAAAAAAATATTCGGTGATAATAGACGGAAATTCATCATGCGCATAATACTCTTGTTCATGATCGGAACTCAATCCGATGTCTGCTTGTACACCTAGTGAGTGTCTAGAAAAAGTTGGAATCTAATCATGAGATATGTGAGTTTCCTAGTCAACATGTTGTTCTAGATATCTTCGACACATTGCTGTTGTCGTATACAACGAATATGTCTTCTGTCAGTGTCAGCAACATTGAGTCTTCGTGTCTGTTGAGTGATATTTTCTATATTTACCAAGTCTTTGCCACCATTGAACCCAACTCTGGTAAATTTTGTTGTACTGAATATTATTGTACATCTTGGAAAAAAATTATTATATACAATGAAAAAGATTAATATAAAATAATATTCATACCATATAATTGAAAAAACTAGATAATAAAATTCTTACCATGCCATAATAGTAAGGGTCATCAGGTGTAATATATCTTCTTGTGATTGATTCATACCAAAACATGTAGTCATTTAATATAGTTGACTCATCTATTATTTCTCCTCGTGCACAATAATCACAACGTGCACACCACAACGATATATATTTTGCATGAAGTTGCCATAAATCTTGGTCGTGTTTAACTCTTAAATCAATTTGGTATAGTTTTGGGAAGGTATAACACAATGACGGCAATGTTTGTCGCAGACCGACCTATCTCAACACCCGAACTGGTTGATGCTACTCTACTATATGGAAGCATATAAGAGGACTAACCGTTAACCAAATGTCTTGACCATCATAACAATAATCATGCAATAATGACATTATATCTTGTGTGTATGACTTCTAATTGATCTTTATACAAGAATAATTGAACCCAATAAAGCATATAATACTTATTTGTATAGGAAAGATATATGTTGTTATTTGATTATGCATCAGTCGGTATGCTATAACAACATTTTGCTGAGTGTTCAAAGCTAAGACACTGTTCCATCTATACATGCATATAAAACAATTAAAATATTTGATTACATAAAAATATATATATAAAAAAAAATAATGTATGGCACTAGGTGGGTGTCCCATAAAATGATCTGGAGTCTATAACTTAACTTGTGGTGCTATAATGTTAAGTCGATCATAAGCCCATACTTGCAACAGTATTAGTGAGCTTGCTATTTCGAAAGTCAGTGCATGACTAGCTTTAACATAATTCTCCGTAAAGTTATACAAGACAGACACCACCCCACTAGTACCTACCAACTTGCTCAAAATTGGTCAATAGTTGAAGGAACACAAGGTGTACAAATGTGTTGGACTTGTCAACGAACAAAAATCCTTCAATAAGCTGCATAATATATGCTCATGCATATCTCTGTATGTTGATCTCATCAGCATCGAGGGACAACTTTGTAAACTGCGATGCTAAGTACAAGATACGTAATCTCGACCCTTTCAAATCAGGTGGTTGAACGCCCAAAATCGTCACAACCTGTTTCCAATCATATTGCAATGATTCAGTCATAGGTTCTCCATCGGCTAGTAGTCCAAATTGAACTGCTACAGTGTAATGGTGTATTCTCCACAAGGCATATGAAATGTGTGAGTTTCTAGTCTTCAACGCTCTACCAATGCAGTAAGGAGGTGTCAACCTAATTAGACATACCTAATCTATGGAACTTTAAGAAAATCCGTCTGTCGTAGGTAAGGTATGATATGTGGATCTAACCTAATCTGTGTAACTACTACCTTTTTTCTACAGTAATCCAACACTACAGTAGATGCATTGTCCCATACCAACTATGAATGATGAGTATTTTGTAAATATAATTATACGGGATTGAAGGACCAGGATCCAACCCAACACTCGTGTTCCAGGATTATAGTGCACAATAGTACCCAACCAATGCAGAAGCTTTATATATGATTTCTCCCAATCACCAAAGACTTAATCAATGCTTTTCGCTTCGCTGCCACACATGTCTTCAATTAACATATATTTGTATCCTTTCTTGATTGCTTCTTGGAGTAAGGCTACAAGAACACCAAGATCAACTCTAACCATGTTTTGAATCTCCAGTACTCATGAAATTCGAATCAAGTTGTGAATAATCTTGTGATAATTCTGAGTACAAACACGAGTGCTCTCCTTCAAGTTTAGTAATTTCAAACATCTCGTGGGTTTTACACCAATAAGCATGCAACCTCCAATCACAACCGTTCTTCATCGTTTCCATTTCACATACCCGATATCTTGGTTCCATTCTGCCACAAAAATCTGATATTGTTCTTTCACACAATATTTCTTTTACAACCATTTGTAGGTCTTCTTTAGTGTCATATAACATTTCCTTTTGTATTAGACTAGAGTTCTTTACACCTCTTCCTCTTTCCTCCAGTGTTGACCCTTCTTCACAAATTGAATTAGTAATTCCCCAATCTATATGCGAATAGCTTTGAAGGCACCAACTCATTTTCATTTTCTGCATTTGAATTTTCTCCAAATAATTCATCAATTTCTACCTCAATATATCACTATCCATACCATTTTCTGGTTCAAGAATTACTAAAACTTCATGACGCAACGACATATTTAACCAATTTGTTTACAATTGTTGAAGTTAAGAAAATATTAGTCCAAATTTATGTTCAAATTAATAGCTAAAATAGTCCAAATCTAGCATCAGTCCAAACTAAAAATTCAGTCTAAATCTACAAAAGTAAAAATAAACAAATAAACAAATAAATAAAAGAAACAAAGATAACAAATACAACCCAATCCAACATTAGTCAAAAACTAAAACAACAAAAAAAGTCTAAATTAGAAGTCCAAACTCAAACGTCCAAAAACAATCCAAATAAATACTCTACACCTACATAGCATAGATCTATTCATCCACATGTTTAGGAAGAAAAAAAAAAGATCTAAGGCATATTAATCACAACATTATATATTGAAAAGAAAAAGAAAAAAGAAAAAAAGAAAAAGAAAGAAATTACCTACAGTAGGTCGGACGGCAACGGGCGACAGTGGTCATGGTGGGTGATGGCCGAAGAGAAATAGAGAAGTGAGATTTTAGGGGAAGAGGCAAAGAGGAGGGATCGGTTGAGAGGGGGAGTGGGGCTTTTGAGACCACAAAGTCGTCGGACCCAATCCACGAGTATGCGAGTCTCAAATAATGTTGAATGATAGACAAGTGGCAAGTTAGTAGGTTAATAGGGGGAATCTGGATAATGATACTCGTGGACTCGATCCATGAGTTCTCTACCCTACTTTTGATATTTCCTTCCATCCAACCTAGTTTTGTCAATAATTATTAAAATAACATTATTTTTTAAAAAAAAAAATCGCTATTTCTTTATAAACATGTAATTTTCTCCTTGGTATTATTATTTACTTTTTTAGATACTCAATTTCAAACATAGTTAAAAAAAATGAAGAAGGTGATTATAGAGACAGTCAACCAATCGAGTATTGAATGCCAATCTAATAAAAGAAGATTTCAAAACAAATTCATAAATCGCTGACTGCCTCAGTATTGAATGCCAACCATGCGCGGACCAAGCACATTGAGATCGACATTCACTTAATTCGTGATCAAGTCCTCCGTGGTCAGCTTGATGTTCGTTATGTCCCATCCTCCGACCAAATCGCTGACTGCCTCACCATGCCCTTAACACACTCATAATTCTTCCACCTTTGATCCAAACTCGATGTAGTAGAACTACCCTCTCGTTTGAGGGGCGATGTTAAGGATATTAAGGATGCCAACACATAAAGTCTTACCTATCTACCGAAAGAATAGGACTTACCAAAGGAATAGGTTGGTTACCACCAAATCTCTAACCATTTTTATTTGTTGAGTTATTTTTGCATTCCCAAATTAGGGATTCCATATTGTATAAATACATCACCTATGTACATTTCAAATAGAAGAAATCATAAAGGAAAACTTGGCTTGCCACTGTCGTTTACCGCCTATCTCTTTAAGTTGTCGTCTACCTCCTGCAGACGTTATCGTCTACCTCCACAAACGCTATCGTCTATCTTTGACGCCATCGTTTACCTTGTCTAAGTGTTGTCGTCTGCAGCCTGAGTCAAGCCATATCCTTCAACCTCTCATTTCTAACTTGGTATCAGAGTAAATAAAGACCAACGTCAATCAAGGAAACCTGGGAGCCACCCTCGACACAGCCAATTTCAGCGGCCCACCCTTGAACCAACTCCTTAATCAGATAACCTCCATTAAACTTGATCGCAGCAATTTCCTCCTATGGAAAAACCTAGCACTTCTAATCCTTCGGAGTTATCGACTCGAAGGACATCTGACCGGACAAAAAGTTTGTCCCCTAATGTTTCTGTAACCTGCAGTCGATGAGAGCATACCGACTGGATCGACTGGAGCAGGAGCTACTCCGCGCAGTACAGAAGGAAGTTCCAGCAGTGATGCTTCCAGCTCGTCGATGGCACTTGAGGCAAACCCTCAATATGAAGCGTGGATGGCTGTAGATCAACTTCTCCTCGGCTAGCTATATAACTCCATGACACCAGAGGTTGCCATTCAAGTGATGGAATGTGAATGTGTAAAGGATCTATGGACCAGCATTCAACAACTCATTGGTGTTCAATCCAGGGCTGAAGAAGATTATCTGAGACATGTGTTTCAAACAACCAGAAAAGGTAATTTGAAAATGAGGAGTACCTTCGAACTATGAAAATGAATGCTGACAATCTCGAGCAAGCTGGTAGTCCTGTACCACCAAGAGCTCTTGTTTCACAGGTACTACTAGGACTTGATGAAGAATATAATGCCACCGTGGCCACGATCCAAGGGAGAACAGACATGTCGTGGCTTGATATGCAGTTAGAACTTCTCCTGTATAAAAGGATATTGGAACATTAGTCAAACCAAAAGATGACAGTGGGCTTCAACCAAGTCAGTAATGCATCAGTGAATATGACAAACACTAGACATGTCAACCAAAACAACAAGTCTAATAGCAGCAATCAGCCTACTGAGGGAGAACAACGAGGTGATGGTGGCCATGGCATAGGTCGAGGCAGGGGAAGAAACAACAACAAACCTGTGTGTCAAGTCTGTGGGAAGGTGGGACACATAGCGTTCTATTGCTTCAACAGGTATAATAGAGATTTTGTTCCCAATTCTCCTCAAAACAAAGGACAACCTTCCCCAACAATCAGACCAAAAACACACAACCTCACCCAACAGCCCTAGCCACTACTTATGAGAGTAACCCCTTTCTGACAAGACAAGAAAACATGACTGATGCAAATTGGTATGCTGATAGTGGTGCCTCCAATCACGTTACCTCAGACTTCAACAATCTTGACAATCCGACTGAATACTCAGGTACTGAAGCAGTCATTATAGCTAATGGTAATACTTTAGTCATATTGGAACTGCATGTCTTTCTAGTGATGCCTGCAATTTGAAACTGGATGATATGTTATGTGTGCCTGCCATAGCAAAAAAAATTGGTCAGTATATCTAAGCTAACAAAAAATAATAATGTGTTTATTGAATTTCGCACGAATTACTGTCTTGTTAAGGACAAGGGTACGAGATAAACGATAATGAAGGGAATGCTTAAAGATGGACTGTATCGGTTAGAGGGTGCAGAAATCAACTTGAAGTCAGTAGGAATCAGAGTACCATCGCAACCAGTGCACAAGAATAAAGATCTGTTTGCTCTTAGCATATCTTTGAAGCATAGGGTGTCTAAGATTACATGGCATAGAAGGCTTGGCCATCCTTCGTAAAAAAAAACTAGAGTTTATTATCAAAAGCTATAATCTCCCTATGTTATATAGTGAAGAGCTTAACTTTTGTGATTCTTGTAGCTATAGAAAATCGCATTCTTTAGCCTTCCCTAATTCTAACTCAAGAGCATCTACAACCTTTGATAAGTATACACACTGATTTGTGGGGTCCAGCTCCTCTCTTTTCAACAGATGGGTACAAATATTATGCTATCTTTGTCGATGATCACGACAGGTACACATGGATCTATCCTCTGAGGTTAAAAAGTGAAACACTGACAGCTTTTCAACACTTTCTTATCATGGTACAAACTCAGTTCAATATACTGATCAAGTTCTTACAGTAGGATAATGGCGGAGAATTCGTCAAGATACACAAAGTCTGTCATTAGCTTGGCATTGCTTCCAGATACACATGTCCATATACGTCAGCACAAAATGGAAGGGCTGAGAGGAAGCACAGACACAATGTTGAGACAGGGCTAACCCTACTAGCCTAAGCATATCTTCCCTTACATCATTGGTGGGATGCATTCTTTTACTCAACTCTGCTGATTAATGGCCTTCCTACCACTGTCCTAAATGGACAGTCTCCAATGGAAGTGATGTTCACAAAGAAGCTTAGGTTCGAAGAGCTTCGAATATTTGGGTGTGCATGTTTCCCCCACTTGAGACCATACAATTCACATAAGTTGAGGTATCGCATAGAGAAGTGCTTCTATCTTGGTCCGGCTGTGAATCACAAAGGCTACAAATGCCTCAACCCCAGTGGCAAGCTATTCATCTCTCGGTATGTTATGTTTGATGAAACGGACTTTCCTTGTCAGGTGTCTCCTTCAACTTGCAGACCAGCCAAGCAAGCAGTTGTCGTCCACCCGGTTTCCTGGTTGCCCCCCAATCAGGTCACACCGCACAGTGACTCCATGCCCTCTACATCCAAAACCTCACTCTCACCAACTATCAGAACAACCCACACTCAATCACCAGCTAATACCTCTACAGACAGCCTAGCCTTTCCATCTCCTTCCTCCAATCGTCTACCCACCGATTGTGTACCCGACGATCGTTTACCCTTATCGTCTAGTGAACAGCCCACTGATCGTCTACCCACCAGTTTCTTACGCAGTAATCACTCACTCAACGATCGTTCACCTACCGATAATTTACCCAACGATCGTTTATTCACCACCCACTTACCCACCGATCGTATACCCACCGATCGTGTACCCTTCGATTGTTTATCACCTGATTCACCATCGCCTTCTGCCCAACCCACCGATAGTTCACCTTCATCGTCCCCAGCCTAGTCTTCACCCGATACTGTCCCACACCCTGTACCCGTGTCTACTCATCCCATGATTACCCGAGGAAAGGTAGGCATCTTCAAACCTAGAATACTGTCCTCCCAAACCCAAAAAGACTAGTCCCTAACCGAACCTACCTGAGTCAGTGATGCGCTCAAAACCACGCAGTGGAACAAAGCAATGAGTGATGAATTTCAAGCACTAATGAACAATCAGACCTGGACTTTGGTTCCTCCGTCACTGTCAATGAACGTTGTTGGCAATAAATGGGTATTCATAATCAAATGGAGTCTTAATGGCTCCATTCTATGCTACAAGGCACGCCTCGTAGCAAAAGAGTTCCATCAAAACTTGGGCATCGATTTCTTTGAGACGTTTAGTCCAGTGATCAAGGCATCCACCATCCAGATTGTCATTAGCCTTCCGGTATCCAAAGGGTGGCAGCTGAGACAGTTAGATGTCAATAACGCCTTCCTTAATGGTGTCCTCAATGAAGAAGTTTACATGTATCAACCGCAGGGATTTGTTGATCCTCAACTACCAAATCATGTTTGTCGCTTACACAAGGCCATATATGGCCTCAAACAAGCACCAAGGGCCTGGAACAACACGCTAAAAATAGCACTATGTAGCTGGGGCTTTCAAAATGCTAAGTCTGACATATCTCTCTTCATATATCGGAGCACTTCTTCCTTGATACTCTTACTAGTATATGTTGCTAATGTAATTATCACCGGCACCGATCAACAGGTAATCAACAAGCTTGTAACAGCCTTGGACTCTAAATTTGCTCTAAAAGATCTTGGCCACCTCCATTACTTCCTTGGAGTCCAACTGCACAATGTCCCCAATGGAGTTCTATTGAATCAGAAAAGTATGTCAAGGACCTACTTCACCGCCTTGACCTTAGAGATCTAAAACCGACACCCTCTCCAAGTGTTCTAAACAAGCAACTCTCTATCTCTGATGGCACTCCTCTTGACAATCCCTATATTTATCGGAGCACGATTGGTGCCCTACAGTACTTAACCACCACGAGACCTGACATTACATATGCGGTTAATCATCTAAGCCAGTACTTAAAGCAACCTACGGAAATTCACTGGCAAGCGGTGAAAAGAGTTCTAAGATATGTCAGTAGCACTCGACACTTTGGCCTCTATATTCAACACGGGACCGACCTCTCTATTTCGGCCCTCTCCGATGCCGATTGGGCAGCCAACATAGATGATTGAAAATCAGTTGCTGCTTATTGCATCTTCCTTGGAGGTAATCTTGTCTCCTAGTCCTCCAAGAAAAAATCCGTTGTCGCCCGGTCCAGCACAGAATCTAAATATAGAGCGCTCGCTCATGCCTCTGCAGAAATCATCTGGGTTCAACAACTACTGTCTGAGATTGGTGTCAAACATAAGTCGGATCCAGTCCTATGGTTGACAACCTCAGCGCTAGTGCTCTAGCTGTCAATCCGGTGTTTTATGCGCGAACCAAGCACATTGAGATCGATATTCACTTCATTCGTGATCAAGTCCTCCGTAGTCAACTTGATGTTCGTTATGTCCCATTCTCCGACCAAATCGCTGACTGCCTCACCAAGCCCTTAACACACTCACAGTTCTTCCACCTTTGATCCAAACTTTGTGTAGTAGAACTACCCTCTCATTTAAGGGGGGATGTTAAGGATATTAAGGATGCCAACACATAAAGTCTAACCTATCTACTAAAAGAATAGGACTTACCAAAGGAATAGGTTGGTTACTACCAAATCTCTAACCATTTGTATTTGTTGAGTTATTTTTGCATTCCCAAATTAGGGATTCCATATTGTATAAATACATCACCTATGTACATTTCAAATAGAAGAAATCATAAGGGAAAACTTGGCTTGCCACTGTCGTTTACCGCCTATCTCTTGAAGTTGTCGTCTACCTCCCGCAGACGTTATCGTCTACCTCTACAAACGCTATCGTCTATCTTTAATGCTATTGTTTACCTTATCTAAGTGTTTTCGTCTGCAACGTGAGTCAAACCATATCCTTCAACCTCTCATTTCTAACTTGATAGACCATATCACTGGTAAGAGTCTATCAATGATAGAAGTCTATCACCAATAGACTTGGGAGTCTATCAACGGTAGAAGTCTATCACTGATACACCTGTCTATATTTATAAAAATGATGTTATACACTTTGTTATTATTTTTAAAAATGCTACCAATTACAAAAGTATTAGTTATTTATACTTCTATAGGAAAATGGGAATATTTTTCTAATAAACTAATAAATTCGAAAATATTAATTAATAAATTAATGAAATTAATTACTCTAAAATTGTTAACTATTTTTTTGGAATAAATTTGTTGACTATAATGTTAATTTAAAATAATCCTATGTTGCTATGTTGTGCCATGCTGGACCCTTTTTCCCAGGAGCCTATCATAGGAGAAAATGCATTGAGCATTGCGACGTTGCCTTATGGTGTCGCGGTGCTCCGGACTTTGATGGACAAACATCGCGTGCACATGAAGCACATTGTTGCACTCTCAGCCTCACCCCTATACGCTTCACAAGGGTCTATAGTGTCGCGGTGCTGCACTCCCATTCTTGGCCAAAACCCATGAAATTTCCATAGATTTTTAGTTATAATTGTATATTTTGGTATCAAGATTCGAATTCGATGAATGATTGAAGGCCCAAACATCGATTTTGAGGTTTGTTGGCCATTTTCTATGGATTTTATGAGATTTTGATATATGTTCTCGGGCCTTGCTGAATCTTTCTTGTTTTTTATTCTTTGCTTTAATCTATATGCAATTTTTGTTCGATTAATGTGACAAATTAATCGTCTTAAGCATAAGTTGTGTTTGTGTGCTATGCATATTAAAGGTATCCACAATTTGTATCGATAGTATGCTTAATTTGAATAGCACTAGGTTTTAGATATAGCTATGGTTCGATTGCTAGGATTCTAGGATCACCCAGTAGCGAAAGATAATGAAATCTAAACAATAGAAAAGCATTATGTTAGATAAAGCCAATTTAATATAACGTTCTAATCAATCCAAGAGCTTAAATGTGGTTAAGTAGATAGACTCATGACAATACTTAGTAATTTAAGAATCGACATCCATGTTGGTTTTCCTTAGGGAGTTTGTCCGACTTTCCGCAAATTCGATTAAGCTTGATCGTCAGTTAACCCATGAATTTGCACGCTAAATCATTGATTAAGCTATAGATAGCCCAATGGTCTCTTAATCAGCGAAGGTAATCTCGTGTTCACTCTCTCTCTTTCTCAAATCTATTTTTCTTTATGCACTTTAAATTATTATATTTAGCTTTTCTGTCAAACCAAACAATCACAAAACCCCCATTTTTACTGCTTTTCAAAGACCTATTTAGCTTATAGAGATTCTATCTCAGGCTCCCTGTAGTTCAACCCCAGACTTGTCACTTGTGATGCTTAGTAGTATAAGTTCGATGAAATTATAAATTTATTTGATTGGCAGAGAGAGGTTTACAACGTCCATTCACTCGTCTTTCACACCGCATGTGACTATAAGCTTTCGATCTCTCTAGACTCTCAAACTTGACCTATCTCGATAAATCTACTCTGAATCATTGCACTCAACCTATCTCGATAAATCTAGCCTTAACAAATTGAATAATTAATTAGAATAATTCACAGGATGCTCTCTTTTAATTATAATGATATTACTTTTAAACTAAAGAAAAAAAAAGTTTACCTTCTAATTAATAAGAAAATAACTTACAATAAATATATAATGCAAATTTCAAGATATGCATCATATGAACACGACCTCCCTCTAAAGAAAATAGATAATCTAAGTTAAAACATATAATAAAAGAAAAATAAATAAAACTTATTATATTTCAGAATGATCTCACTTTTTTTTTTCGAAGTTAAAAAAAATAGCGATGCATCAACATCAATGAGCAGCTCCTTTGATAACATCTCCACGTTATAGAATGTTTTAAACTTGAAAATAAGTCATTTAAAAAAATTAAATATATTTGATAATTACTCAAAATAATTTTTAAAACACAGTCAAATTTCATTTTAGGTTCTATCTGATAACTGTGATTTTAGAAAAATAAGTTGTGAAATGAAGTAAAATAGTGTTTAGTAAATTTTAATCTTAAATAAAAAACTAATTACGGTGTTTAATAAATTAATATTAAATTGGTATAATTTAGTTATATAAATCAAACTAGGCTTATTGTTTCAATTATTTTCACATGGATAATTAATTTATAATTTATTTAAAACTGTATGTGATTTATATTTATATTTTTAATTATTTATTTATTTAAATTTGATTAAAAATTAATATTTATATTGAAATTATAAATATTTTAGACAATAAATTAGTATTATTTTTGTTTTATGTATTTAAATTAATAATTAAAAAATATTATATATTTTTTATTATAAATTTAAAGTTAATTGTATTATGATGATGCTATCAAAGTAAGTTGGTCTAGGATATCCTGTATTCAAACCCTTGCAATGTTGTTTCCTCTCCAATGTTGGGTCTTCTTCATATTTCAAGCTCACAAGTGAGAGTGATGTTAGATCATATATAATACACTCGTCGCTCCATCGTGTCACCGTCTAGCGTCGATCAATGGTAAGGCCTCCCCTCCGCTATCTCTCTCTCTTTTCTCTCTCTCATTCTTCTCTTTTACTGACGTAGCCAACCGATCAACCACTGCTGTATGAATTTTGGATTTTGTTAGTTTTTGGATTTTTTTTTTTAAGTTCTTGAATATCCATTAAATTTTGGTCTATGTTTTGATGTACTCTTTGGATGTTAGATGATAGATTTGGAGAGCTTTTGAAGTGCCAACCACCGGCAATGGGTGGATTTCGATTTGTTTTCTTTATTTTTGATTTGGACATTCTGATTGGGATCTTGGTTTGGATCTATAAAGTGATTTTGGATTAAGCCATGCAAAAAATATCGTATATGCATGAAAATTTACTTATTAATAAATAAACCTAGATGCATGAAAAACTATAGAGGAAAACATATGAGAAAATTAGATTGGGGAGCCCGAAATAATCACATCAAACCTTAAACATCTTTGTCATCTACAATACGATTGTTGAAGTCATTTCGATTGATGTTCGACCGAGAAATAGTGTCATTAGAGGTGAGAGAAAACTTATCCACAAATGAATTTAACTATGATTTTGTAGGGATAGAAAACCCAAAGAATTCTCATCCTAGTAAAAGAATGAGCCATAACAAGAGTTGAGAATGCTTGTTTATTATGAAAGTATGGAAAAAAGGGAGAATGCTTGTAAAGTTTAGAAAATAGGGGTTGAAATCCTTATCCTTAATAATAAAAAGGAACAATTAGATATAATTAGTGTATAAAAAGTTCAAACTAGAATAAAGATAATAAATGGTTAACATTCAAATTTGAAAAAGAAAAATGATCCAGTTTTAAGATTAAAAAAAAGTGGAGAGATATTGTGTAGAAGAGAATCTAGATTTACAATTTTCAAATTTGCAAATGGCAGAAATTGTAATTACAATGTAATTGAAATTTGGCTAAGGGTATTTTAGGGATTAAAAAAGAGCATAATTTGGAATTAGGGCCTAAACCCATGATTTAATTATGGTTTGCACTTAAGAGTTTTATTCGATTTTTCTCATCGATTTTTTTGGGCATTAAATTGTGACACCTTTATTTATTGATATTTTTTGTTTTGCCAATTCAATTGCTACTTAAGATTTATGTTAAACATGACACTTTACACGGTTTACTATATGAAATCTATCACTGACATTCATGATCAAATACATGCTTGACATGACCAGTTTATATAAAATTCATTTGTGTAGGTTACATAAAACATTAAAATCAAAATTTTATCTCCTTTAAAGCCTTGGATGCTCTTTTTAGCTCATAATTACTCCAAATTAACCTCGAACGACTCTTAACGATCAATTCTACCTCCAAGATGCTTGATACCTATAAAACCATTAAATAAACACATAAAACCAAGTAACGACCTTGAATTAAATGGAGCGAGATAATACATTTTTGGCATTATCAATAACAATACAATGATATCGCTGAAGAAACTATCACTGATAACCACGATACAAGGAATATTAGTGATATCGGTGATAAAACTTAGTTGATATTCATATATCTAGTTTCTTTCAAAGTTGATAACCGATTATAGAAATCTATCATTGATAGTCATTGAGAGTATTAAGTGTTAATATCTCAAAGTTGATTCTAATTGATGAAAGTCTATCAGTAATAGTCACTGATAGCATCAATTAGTCAGTGATAGTCATGATAGAAGATTATTAGTAATAGTTGTTATGTTAATCTTTCAAAGTAGATAGTTATTTTATGAAAATCTATCAGTGATAAACCGCTAATAATTTTCTATCACTGGTATATCTTAATCTTTCAAAGTTGATGATTTTCTTTCAAAGTAGATAACTACTTATAAAAGTTTGTCATTGATAGCCATTGATAGTAAGTGTTAATATTTCAAGATTGATTCCAATTGATGAAAGTGTATCAGTGATAGCCACTGATAACTAATAACAAACTGAAAGTGAATATTTCAAGTGTTAATATTTCAAGGTTGTATTAATTTTCTCAAATTGAAAGTTATCACTAATTGCAACTAATAGCACAATTCTCAAATTAAAATCTACAGCTGGTCCAATTTGATATTATAACTTGGGCTAAAGTCCAATTGAGCCCAAAAATAAGCTTAATTTCGCTCAAATACCAAATTAGGCTCAAATCCAATTAATTGGGCCTAAAGGCCAGGTCCATGGACCAGCCAAGCCAAGCCTAAGCTCACGAAACCCACCAAAGAACACTATAAATAGAGGAGCTCTCTTCATTTGTAAGGGTCAGCAATTCTACACTTCAGAAAACCTTGAGAGAATTCTTTACAATCAGAAGACTCAACTCTTGAACCTAACCACACTTGAAGACTAAAGTCCTTTGAAGATATAAGCATTCTTCCAAGATTCCAACTTCAAGAACATCCACACACTCTGCTTTAATACATCATTTATACACATTCAACTGAGAGAGAATCAGAAGATTAAGTACTAGAAAATAAACCACATTCACATCAAATCTACATCAACACAAGTTCAACTCCACAAAATACAGTTCTTCAGAAGCCTCGTGCGAACATCGATCATTCGAGAAGATCATCAAACCTAAAGGTCGATTATTCAAGAAGATCATCAAGCCCAAAGGCCGTTCATCCAAGAAGATCAACAAGCCCAAAAGTTGATCATCCCAAGAGATAATCAAGCCCAAAGATCGATCATCCAAGAAGATCAACAAGCCCAAAGACTGATCATCCAAGAAGATTAACAAGCCCAAAAGTCGATCATCCAAGAAGATCAACAAGCTTAAAGATTAAATCTTATTTGAAAGCATCAAAAGACTATGTATTAGAGATTGTACTCGCTCTACTGAAATTAATACTAATACAAAAGTTCAAATTTCATGAAACATGTTTCTCTGGAAACCTCGTGCGAATAAATTGGCAAGCCCAATAGGACATCTCTACCTCTCATCTCTCTTGTCATCTAAATCAACAAATCAACAAAGGACACCAACGATGGTAACTTTGGACCTGTCACCCGCAATCATACAAAGGAGATCATACAAGAACAAGAAAAAGGTTAAGTCCTCACAAAGAAAATCTAGGAACAACTGACGAAATATCTTAAAGGCAGAGAAAATCCCTTGTTCGATCAATCAGAGAAAGAATCACACTTTGATGTAGTGTCTGTCATGATGACTGACGTAACAGCTGAGTACGCCATGGTAGAGATGGAGAGAGATAAATTTCCTAATGAAAGTTGTAGAGGAGCGAGATCATGAAATCGTTGCCTAAATCGCTGCTTTAAGAGAACAGATGCAGGTTCGTGAAGCTGCTGAGTCGAGTCAAACTCCTAATGTCAAATCCAATGACAAAGAGAAGACCGTATTGCATCAACTGCAATAATCAACTTCAACAATCAACTTCTGCTACCTCTTCATCAAGTCAATAGTTGTAGGATATGATTACGAACTTCATAAGAGCTCCGTACAAAGGACCATCGCAATCTTCTTTTATGTACTCTAAGTTGTACACCAAGAGAATCGACAACCTGAGAATGTAGTACCAACCTCTAAAGTTCTAGCAGTTTGATGGAAAGGGTAATCCGAAGTAATATGTTGCTCATTTCATTGAAACCTGCAAAAATGCAGGAACCAAAAGAGACTAGCTAGTCAAGCAGTTCGTTCGTACCTTGAAAGAAAATGCTTTCAATTGATATACTGATCCAAAGCCAGAAGTGATTGTCAGCTGGGAACAGTTGGAAAAAAAGTTCCTCAACTGCTTTTATAGCACTAGGCGTATCGTCAGCATGATTGAGCTAACAAGCACCAAGCAGCGGAAGGGAGAGTCGGTCATCGACTACATCAATTGATGGAGAGTTCTGAGTTTGGATTGCAAAGATAAAGTCACTGAATTATCTGCAGTGGAGATGTGCACCCAAGACATGGACTAGGAGCTTTTTTATATCCTATAAGATAAAACCTCGTACATTTGAGGAGTTGGTAACACGCGCTCATGACATGGAGTTGAGCATCGCCAACATGGGAACAAAAGATTTCCTAGTCCTTAAAGAATGCAAAAGACAAGAATGAAATCAAAAGCACTGAAAAGATTGTGAAGAATTCCATAACAGAATCTATGGTCGTTAGTATGACTCCGCTAAATTTTTCCTCCAAAGGAAGAGAAACAAGACTTGAAAGAAAGCATGACGACGGCAAGATGCGTCGCCCAACTCTTAAAGAAAGACAGGAGAATGTTTATTCATTCCCTGATTTTGATATTGCAAACATGTTGGAACAACTATTGGAGAAGCAACTTATTCAGCTACCGAAATGAAAATGACCAAAACAAGTAAGAAGAATAGACGATCATAATTGCTGCAAGTATCATCAGGTTGTTACCTAATTGAAAAGTGCTCCGTGATGAAGGAGTTGATTCTAAAGTGAGCTCGTGAAAAGAAGATTGAGTTGGATATTGATAAAGTAGCTCAGACAAATTTAAAGAAGATTGAAAAGTGTTTCTTGCTGAAGGAGCTGATTCTAACGTAACGATCAACATAAAAGAAAGATGAAAACCTTGAAAGTAAGACCATTTCATGAAGAAAACAATGACGAGAAGATTCACAATTGTGTCCCTTCACACATGAAGATGAAGTTGTTTGTTGATGATATAAATAGAGAAGGTTCCTTAATGGTGAAGTCAAAGTTCATCATATTAACGAATTCTATAAATGAAGAGGATGATCAAAGCCATGATGAAATAAGAGCTCTTAAAGTTTAAATGTAGAAGCTCCTTATCATAAGAGCTTCTAAAGTTTAAATGTAGAAGCTCCTTATCACAAAAGCCTAAATTGCATGGTGCTCCTAAACGGCATGAGTTTAAAAGGTGAACGACTAAAAAAAAAAAAACATTTGAACTACGTTATGACTTGATCTTTGTCTTCAAGGCTACATAGGCAACTTTAATAAATTTAAGTTCCATCTATCAAACACTTTCACAAAAAAAAAAAAAAAAAAAAAAAAAGAGTGGCACAATCACCCTGTGTGTGACACTACAAAATTGATGTTGTTCATTCTCACTAAGAAGTGCAACTCTAAACTAAAGATGTTCATCCCTATTGGGGGCAATACAATAAATTGAAGATGTTTATCCCTAGTAAAGATGTGACACAACAAGTTGAAAACGCATGTCGTCTGCACAATATTATACAAGTTGGATGCATACAATAAAGTCTTCGCTGGAAAATTCAATTGTCTTTCTGATCACTTAAATAAAGACGCAGTGTTGGACGTTGCTTGCTTCAAGTTTGAGGCATCACTCGGCTAAAGTCCGACTCTTCATCTTCATCTATAGATATTCCTCAAAATCAAGTTCAGGGATTTTGCCGATGCTTCTTTAAATTCAAGTTCAGAGGATTCGTCGATGCTTCTTCAAACACAAGTTTAAAGGATTTGTCAATGCTCCATCAAATTTAAGCTCAAAGGCTTCATTGTTGCCCCTTCATCTTTAGGTTTAAGGCATCGCTTTATCTTCAACGTTGAGGCTTCACTCATCTGAAGTGGCATTTTATCTTCAAACTCTATTGCGGCTCGCTTGCTCAAGATCGAAGGCTTCGATGATGCATCTTCAAATTCAAGTGTGAAAGATTCGCTAATGCTTCTTCAAATTCAAGCGCAGAGGACTCGTTGATATTTCATTAAGCTTAAGTTTGGAGAATTCGTCGATGCTCCATCTTCATACTCAAGTTTGGAAGCTTTGCAATGATATCTTCATGCTTAAGTCGCAAAATCAAGCTTGATGCGGACGACAAAAAGTCAAGTTCGATGTGGAGGGTGGAAAATCAAGTCTGATGCAGTTGGCGAAAAGATAAGTTTTTGCTTCATCAAATCTAGTCTTCTTGGCTCTGCTTCATCTGCGAGATGAAGTTTGGTCTACCTGGCTCTACCTCATCTACAAGATCAAGTCCGATTTGCTTGGTTCCACCTCATCTGTGAGATTAGATTTGGTCTGTCTGGCTCCGTCTTATATGCGAGATCAAGTCTGGTCTATCTCGCTCTACCTCATCTACGGGATCAAGTCTGGTCTATATGGTTCCACCTCATCTGGGAGACCAAGTTCGAGGGTTGTATTGTTGGTTCTCCAGCTCGAAGTTTGATGGTTACATTGTTGCTTCTCCATCTCGAAGTTTGAGAGTTGCACTAGGTCAAGGGTTGCATTGTTGTTTTTCTATCTCCATGTTCGATGGTTGCACTACTATTTCTCCGTATCCAAGTTCGAGAGTCGTACTACTGTTTCTCCATCTCCAAGTTTGATGGTTACACACATTGACATTGGAAAAGTAGCACACAACGCCTTGGTGTACATATCTGCTACATATCTGCTACGTGTCTATTATATGTCTGCTACGTGTCTGCTTCATATTTGCAATATGTCTGCTACTTATCTGCTACATGTTTGCTACATATCTTAAACGTATCTGCTACATATTTGCAATATACCTGCACATGTTGGCGCATGGCAAGGAACGCGATACGTATTGATGCTTGCCAACATACGTCCCACACGCATCTTATAACCACCAATAGAGTTGGTACACTAACCTCACAACAATCCCAAAGGTCGATCATCCTAGAAGATCATCAAGCCTAAAGACTGATCATCCAAGAAGATCAATAAGTCCAAAGGTCGATCATCCCAGGAGATCAACAAGCCCAAAGGTTGATCATCCAAGAAAAACAACCAGCTTAAATATTAAAATTTATTTTGAAAACATCAAAGGACTGTATTAGAGATTGTCCTTTCTAATACTGAAATTAATATAAATACAAAAGTTCAAATTCCACAAAACAAATTTCTCCAAAAATCACATACGACCAGTTATTTCATCCAATTTCTCAAAATATTTTCCAAAATTTCGTGAAAATTTTGCTAAAAAACCGAGATAATTATCGAGAGGAAATCATTCTTCGATTTTTCCTTTCATTTTTCATGTCGAGGTTCCAAAATGTCAACATGTACACAAGTATATATATTTGAAGAATTGAGAAAATTTACAAATTTCATGACAAAAATCTAATTTTCGGAGGTCCTTATAAAATGAGCAAAATCTATGATGAAACTTAATCAAGTGGTCTTTTCCATTGGAGATACTAACAGAGTAAAATAGTACCTGATGAATTCACACCACAGAGCAGAGGAACTCAAGTTGTTTTGGGAGCTCAAAAACATGTAGTGCGAACAATTTTCACAATTTGCAATACTGTCAAAGGCAAAAGGCTTTGGCTTTGCTGGTCAAGTTGTAAAACATGGGTCCTCGTCCAAGCCTTTTAGTAAATGTCAATTTCACGCTCTGATCAAGAAGCAGAAGTATAAAGTAAAAAAAACACTTCTACCTGCAAAAAGAAAGGTGGTCAAAATCAGCCAGTATGAGCTATAAACAAGCAATAAAAGTAGTAGAAACGCCAATAAGGTATCTAGACAAGAATAATAGTATATTATTATTAGTAAGGGGTATAAGGGTAATTAGATGGAAAGTTAAATGAATCTGGTGAGTGAGCGGAAGGAGGCTATTTTGTGGAGTGATCTAGAGCTTGGGTGTGTACACTCAAGAGGGAGGTTCCAAGTGCCTCTATACTTGGGTATTTTGTAGTTATTCCATTATATTCAATACAATTCAGATCTTGACTCCAGTTAGGAAGATTATCCTAACAATCAACACATCAAGATTGGCAAAGCAAAACTTAATTTAGGAATACCAGATTAATTGATACATAATAAGTTAGTGATTTAGAGAGAAAATTTCGTACGATGAGAATGCCAAGAATATACAAGATGTGCCATGTTTGTTAAACTACTACTAATTCCAAAATGTTCAAAGCTCTAAGATATTATGATGAGTTAAAAAAAATTCCAATTAGAAGTCAGCAGGAAATAAGATCTTTCGTTTACTAGAAATTGGCCGACTGCCCAAGGTTTAGAAAATTTAATTTAATTTTAGGTCATCAGAAGAAGCTAAATATTCTAAAAAGCTGAAAATTATGAAAATGAAATCTCACTTTTAGAACTGGCAATGTCACTATCTGTCTGATCAAACAAAATGTGGTTGCGCTCCTGTATCACTTTGTAGTTTACTGTAATCATGGAGGATAACTTTAGCTTAAGTCCTTTTCAAAATATGTATAATCAGCTTCAAGTATAATTTGTGTTGGCAGACGGAACCTTCTCAATAGGAAGTTGATTATGTTCTTTATACCTACAATCTGGACCATCATAGAGTATGCAGCTCCTTGCCCCCTCCGCAACATCTATTTATGACAAAACATCCCAAAACCAATATCGCGATGTTATTAGAGGGCATGGGTTGAAGACCCCATTCCAATATATGCGTTCAGAAGAAAACAACCAAGCAGCAAGTCCTTAGCTGCTCACAATGCAGAAGGAAAGCAGGAAGGTTTAGACAGACCACCGGTCTTTACTATTGATGAACTGGTCATGAGGGAGTGAGTATGAAGATTCCAGCTGAGTAGGTTTTTAGGTTTTTTTTTTTCAGCCCACAACAAAGGGAAGAAAACTACAATGGCCTTCAATTAAGCAAACTGAGGACCTCACAGATAATTGCAAAAGGTCGTAGTCTCAATATCTCGTGGAGACACATAAAACCTAACAAGGCCTCCCAATCCCTCTAAATATTCTATTGTTTCGTTCTTCCCAAAAACCCCAGAAAAATAACACAAAGCTCTGCCAATGATGGAGAAGGAACTTTCCAATATCTCTCTACAACCCTATGTATGGCCAAGCCTTGACCAAACTCCTCAAGAAAAGGGCTCCAAACTGTGTAAGCAAAATCACAACCCAAAGAAAATGATCAAGATCCTCAACTGTCCTCATGCAAAGGATGCAACACTAGGGCTCCATCAAGTTGGGCACCATACTCGACACCCTATCCTAATCTCTTCCATGGGGAACCTACTATAGGATTTTTCACCTTCCACAACAAGGCAAAGACCGTGTCACTCAAGGGAGAAGGATTAATTAAACCAAGAAAAAAATAATCTACACAAAAACCCTTCAGACGGACAGGATTCTCAATACAAACATCCTTCTCTCCATCCACTGAAACTCTCCAAGTAAAGTTAGATGATCAACAACATCCGACATTTCCCTATTGGACAAGCCTCGTCAGAACTCCATTGAAGGAGAGGTCATGGGTAGTAAGAAAATTCCATAGATCAGCATTTCAAAGCTTCATGGTTTCTTGATTATCTCAACGAGAATATGAAAATATGAATCACATAACAAATGAATTCAGCTAATGAAATAGCACACCTTCATTACTTTCTACTATGCTATACCCTGGGACTTTATTCAAACCTCTCTGTAGCATCAAATCTCTCACCTCGTTAACTTGACCCCATCTCCCATCTGAAGCATACAGGTTAGATAAAAGCACATAATAGCAAGCTTCGTTTGGATGTAGCTGTAACATTTCCCTGACTACGACTTCTCCAAGATCAAACCTTGAGTATAATCCACATCCATGAAGAAAAGCTCCATACAAACTAATGTCTGGTTGAACTGGCATTTTCTTAATGAAGTCCAATGCTTCATCCAGTCTACCAGATCGAGCTAAAAGATCAACCATACAGGCATAGTGTTTCATGGAAGGCACAAAGTTATAATCCTGAATCATAGATTTGAAATATCTCCATCCCTCTTCAACCATTCCTGAATAGCTGCAAGCAGATAATACTGTCGTGAAAATTACTTCATTGGGTTTCAAATCCTCCTTTAACATGTCGGAGAAAACAGAAAGGGACCCACTTCCATCACCCTGCACTCCATAACCACCTATCATTGCACTCCACGTGATAATATTTTTATCTCCCATACCGTCAAACACCATTCGTGCTGATTTAGCATCACCACATTTGGCATAGAAGTTCAGAAGTGCAGTGCCAATGTAAAGATTAGATGAAAATAAGCCTTCTTTGATCGAGTAAGCATGAAGTGATGAACCAACCTGTACAGCACCTATGGTGGCAGATGCTGAAAGGGTGCTCACCAGTGTTATTGCGTCAGGTGCAAGGTAGTCTGATCTCATTAGATTAAAGAGACGGAGGGATTCATATGCAGACCCATTCTGAGCATACCCAGATATCATTGAGTTCCAAGTAATCACATCTTTTTCCAAAACCCCACGAAAGATAACATAAGCATCGTCAATCATGTGGCATTTAGAATACATGTCAATAAGAGCATTCTTCACTGCACATTCTTCTAGCCCAAGTTTAATCCCAAGTCCATGAACTGACATTCCTAAACTTAAATTACCAGAGACCGAACACGACGAAAGAACACTTGCAGCAGTGACAGAATTAGGTAAGAGACCAGACCTTATTTCATCAGCAAAAAGCCTCAATGCCTCGTTGGGCTGGCCAACTTGGGTATATCCAACAACCATTGCAGTCCATGAAACGAGATCAATAGTAGGTAGCTCGTCAAATATCATGCGAGCATCTTTAGTTTGCCCACATTTAACATACATATCCAAAAAAGCGGTCGCCAAGAAAGAGCTAAGTTCCATCATGTTCTTAATGGCATAGCCATGCACCCATTTCCCCTGATGTAATGCTCTTAATTTTGTACACGCAGTTATTATGCTCCCTAAAGTAAATGGGTTGCTTTCAACCAATGCTTCTCTCATCCTATTGAATAAAACCAGACCCTCCTCTGCACAATTATTTTGTACATACCCCGCAATCATTGAAGTCCAAGAAACCACATTTTTGTCAACAATTTCTTCAAACACAACGCTTGAGCTCTCAATCTGCCCACATTTACCATACATATCTATCAAACCAGTCAATACAAAGCTATCCGGACCCCCCACCTTCACAATCTGGCAATGGACCTTTCTACCTTCATCAATCTCACGCAATTCGCTACACGCTTTCAAAATAATCGAAAAAATAATTTTATCGCATTCCCTAAAAGACATTCTCATGCGATTATAGAACGGGATAATATCCACAAACAAATCATTCAAAAAATACCACCTGATCATCACCTTCCACGCATAAAAATCTGGGTCGGGCATTTGATCGAACACCATGCGAGCAGACCCCACGTCCCCAAGTGCGCCATAAACACCGACCAACTTAGTATCACAAAGAAGATTACCGACAAGGCCATGCACTATAAGCAACCCATGGAACTTGATGAGAGTATCAATGTTCTTACAAAGTCCAATGAGATAAAAGCACGAATGTAACGAAATAGACTGTGCTGAGGCCATGGTTTGATGGAGATCGGAGAGTGGGGGATGTGAAGCATACGCGCAATAAGACATGTGGTGCCCCATTTGAAGTAAAGGACCTGCGAGACGGGAGAATGCTCGAGGAAGGTTAAAGAAGCGCTGCAACATTCCGAGTTGTGGAATGCTCAACCGTCAAGCCGCCATTCTTCATGAATGGTGAGGTCGGATGCTCCTATTTAAAACATGGCGAATAAAGAGGGAAGGAAATTGAGATAATTATAGCGATGAGATTTTTTTAGTTATTTTTAAAGATAATTACAAAAATAGGGTTGAGATGAAAACAACTACACAAATAGAGTTAAGGAACCGTGGACTCAATACATGATGGTAGAAAAATGTGTACTGAGTCCACAAGTATTTAAATGAATCGTGGATCCGATACACAGGTTAGACAAAATCATGTATATGATCCACGATTTTAAGATCACATGGCAGCCACATGTAAAACTTTGCCAAATTAGAAATCGTGGATGGGTCCATGAGTTCCACATTAGAAATGTGGACATGGTCCACGAATTTCATGTTTGTCTCTTATTTATTAAAATAACTATATATATTATATGTGCCCATCAATTTTTAAAAATCGTGTACAAAAGAAATGATGTGAATTAGTCTTGTCAAACATGTGTTATTACATCTCAATAATGCTCAAAACCATGCCCAATAATGATTTTTTTTTTTTGGAGAAAATCAATTTGAATTTCTAAAAAAATTATAATTAATTGCATTCTCTCTCTACTTCCTCTCCAACACCCAAGAAATTCACTCAACTTTTCCATTCTTTCTCTTCTTTCCCCTCTCTTTCTCACCTCTCTCCCTTAACAAGCTAGATTTTTTCTCTTCCTTTCTCTTCTTTTCTCTTCTTTTTCATTATACCATCTCTTCTTCCTCCTTTTTGCTTATTCTTTTTTTCTCAAACTCCATTGTTTTGTTTTCTTCTTCTTTCTCTTTTTTTTTTTTCATGTTTTTTTCTTTCTTAGTTTGTCAGTTACTTTTATTGTTTCATTATCTTTCGTTTTCTCTGTTCCTTTCTTCACTTTTTTTTCCTTATTTCATAGAAATACATAAACCGATTTTTGTTTAAAGCTAAACATGTCAGACTGATGATCACCTCTAAAAGCGATGGTAAAACAAAGAAGTTTTTTTTTATGAAAATCGTGGACGGAGTCCATGAATTCCAACATGACATACTACATGACAAAGTCTCGGATGTGGCAGCTATGTGGACCTTAATATCGTGGACTGAGTACACAATTTTACTGTGTACAGGGTCCATGATTCATTTAAATAGTCATAGACCGAGTATATGCTTTCTCTTAATCGTGTACCAAGTCCACAATTCTATAACCCTATTTTTGTCATTATTTTTCCTTCAACTCTATTTTTGTCACTATTTATTAAAATAATATTATTTTTTAAAAAAAATCAAGATTTTTGCTCCAATAACCCAATTCCATAGGCGCTAATGTGGAATGACTCAATCTAAGAAAAAAACTGGAAATTAATCTTTTGGCTTAAGTCAGAGCACTCCACCACCACTTTAAATGAATTACTGGGGTGGATGTCTCACCCATCGCAAAATAGTTAGAGTCCTAATGCGATTTTCATTTTTAATCACTAATTGGCCTACTGTTATTTAAAAAAAAAAAAAAAAAGATACAAAGCTTGAACACATGATCTTCTTGGACCATCTACTCTGATACCATCTTAAATCATCTATTGACCCAAATGCTTAAGCTAGGGGATAAAAATAAATTTAATTATATCATCTAACAAATGCCTCCAAAAATCATCCATACAAAAACCTCTATAGTGGAACCGAATCTGGCCCCACATTGAAGTATACTCCATTTTAAAACTTATGTTTTTTTTTTTTACATTTTACATGCGACATAATCCATGGAAATTGCTCGGTGAGCTGAGCTTAATAGTAATTAACATAATCTTTAAAGGTTGAAAGTTCAATCCCCCATTTCTTACCATTGTTGTACTACTAAAAATCAGTGGAAATTATCAAAACGAATTTTATTGTGTGACTATGCTAGACTCTAGTTAATATAGAATAAAGAGCAAGAGTGGAAGAAGTAGAGAAGAGTGAGAGCAAGAGAAGATAGGGAGAGGGATGAATTGAAATGCCTAAATCCTAAGGAGTGAGAGAAAATTGAGAGAGTGATGAACTGAAAAAACCTCCAAGGAGCAAGAGAGTGAGAATGAGAATGGGAGCTAGCGAGATTGAGAGAAAATCGAGACAGTGATGAGCTGAAAAACACAAACCCCAAGGAGCAAGAGAACGAGATCCTAATCTGTGTGCGAAATGGTTCATTGCTGATATGACGTAAGAAAAAGGTAAACAAATAACTCCAATCTGAAAAGATAAGGCATATTTTATTTTGAGGATTGATTGTTGATCTTCCTTATAAAAGTTAGGTTCGAGGGTTGATCGCTTGTAAGGAAAGTATTAATAACCTACAACACTCGCTTAAAATGTTTATGAATTAGAAATTATCTTTAATTTTGAGCAAATAAAAATTAGTTAAAATTTAAATTGTCTCTCTTCAAATAATATAAAAGGATGTTTTCAAATATAGTAAAATGAATCAACTTATTTATAACTATAGCAAAATATTGTTGTCCATCCGTGATAGATATGAATAGATAATAACATTTGCTATATTTAAAAATATTTTCAATAGTTTTGTAATTTAAAACAATTATCCTAAAATAAATTGTCCATTCAATTTCACATAACTTTTAAAAATAAATCAAACGTTTTTCATAGATTTTACATGACAATCCAAGTTGTCTCATGCGTACCAATGTGAATTAATTACTTAAAAGGAAATATGCGAGAACAAATTAACCTAACCGAAAACTAATTGAAAATGAAACCAATTGAAAAAGAATTAAATCATGAAATATTTGCACGGTTTCATAACTCTTTGGTTTTTGAAGATTACGTTTGTTTCTTTTTAATTTCCTACCGTAATTTTCGTCTTCTTTATTTTAGTAAAACGATTGGATTTTTAGATAAATTTTCAAGTAAAAAATAATTTATTAACTGTTTTTTTTTTTTTTAGTTTCAAAACTTAGTTTGATTTTTGAAAATATTAGTAGAAAGTTGATAATAAAGCAACAAAACCTAAAAATGGAAGAGATATTTATAGACTTGATTTACAAAAATCAAACAGATCTAAAATAATAATGTAAAATACACTTTGATTAATACACTTTGAATTTCCCAAATTCAAAAGCAAATTGAACTTTACTACGAAAAATTTCATTCTAAAAAGCTTCCCAATACAAAAGAAAGAAAACTCTATTTGGAAACTCGTTTAATAACACCCCGATTAAAAACTTCAAATTCACTCCAAAATAAAACTACACAAACGACGAGTTGAAAATCTTCTAGAAAACTACCCAGTTTAAAATCAAATGAATAGAATATATAAGGTAAAATCAATCCGATCAAAAGAAGAAAGAAAGAAAAAACTGGAAGATAACAATTTTTTTTTAAAGAAAAATAAATCAATAAATTAATATAATCATATTAAAGAAAAATAGGTGAATTCAACGCAAAATGAGTGGCCAACCGAAGCATCATAGCTCTAATGACATGTATTTGTATTATCAACTTTGAGGTCCAAGATTCGATCCCATTCATTTGTTGGAAGTTTGTGGCTTTGTTAAAAAAATACCGACTTTTCTTTAAAAAAAAAAAAAAAAAAAGAGATATCATCACGATGATATTGCCGATTCCTCAACTTTATCCATCTTAATGGAAAAATAGCCTATACCTCTCGCAGAACATCGAACATCGAACATCGAACATCGAACATCGAGATGTCTGGTGCAGGGCGCTGCTTGATTTGTAAACCTTCCGTCTCCAATCAAATAGAATTCGGTTGTTTATCTCCTTCAGCAATCTCTTGTATTATTATTTTGTTTGAGCTGCTCTATTATGTGACAAAGTTGTTGAAAAGCTTGATGGTCAACAACAATTTCATCCATGTGTTGTTTAGCAGCTTTTGCTTCCCTTGATTTTGATGATTTGTTCTTGGCCTTTGAACCTAGAGGCTTTCTTTGCCCTGATTCTCAGTTTGAATGGTTCAATCGATACCGAATCTGACAGATTAAAAAAAATTAGGGCACCCAAGTATGACACTTTTGAAATCTCAATGACCAAATATAAACAAAAATAAAATTTCAAGAATCAAAGTCGATGATTCGATATGCTTCAATGATGTGTAACAAGAAACACATAGCATAACACAATATGTTAAAGGTAAATTGCCAAAACAGAAGCAAGCATTTCCAAAAGCATGCTTAAGCTCTTTTTCTCCTATTGAATATGGAAAGCCTCCTCTTACCTTGTCCATATGAAATTTATTCCCTATAATTTGCATTTATTCTTATTCTTACCATATGTACAATTTTTTAATGTTATAAGTTTTTCCATAATTGGCTATCAGAGTTGTGTATATAAGGGATGCTCCCTCTTGTAAAAAATCATAAGAAATATAGAGAAAAGTTCAGAATTACAACATGGTATCAGAGCCATCTCTTTGAATCTTTTCTATAGGTTTCACGTCTGAAACCCTAGAAAAAAAAAACATAAAATCTCAAACATACCAATTTACTTGAAGCAGTGCATCAGAGAAACCTCCATCGATTCCTTGCTTAGAGCTTCACGTCCAAAGCGAATACGTACTTTGAATCTCATGGAATGGCCGGTCGAAACGCATCAAATCGCGTCGAACTAGTGGATCACGAACTAATCTGAAGCATCCACGCCCGAAACACATTCTTCGACCGATGACCACGAACACGTTCATCAACCGGAAGTCCTTGACCGTGGGTGCCGATTCCCGTAAGCATCGTCTCCGATCGTGGGTAGTCGCTGATCGTGGGTGGAGATCGTCGAAAAACCTCGAGAGTACCAAGTGTTGTTTGGTTTCTTCAACCGGGTTTGTGCCTTATGGGTCGGATCGTGTTAAGTCTCGGGTCTAGAGTAAACGAAATTGGGTCTGGAACCTGGAGCCAGGTTTGCGCCTTGTGGGTCGAATCGTGTTAAGTCGCGGGTCTAGAGTAAACAAAATCGGGTTTGAAGTCAGGTATGGAGCCTGGAGCCGGGTCTGGAGTAATTTTTTTTTTGTCTGAAGAATTTTTTGGGTCTGAATTGTCGAGTCGGGTCTGAGCCGGGTCTGGAAGTAATTTTTTAATAAGTTTTTTTTTTCTTTTTGCCTTTTCCTACTTCTTTCTTAATTTATTATTTTGCCAATCAACAATTTTTTATGGCATCCATAAATTCTAACAATAAAGGACCATACTTCTAATTACTAATCACAAATTAAATGGAAGCAATTATCTACATTGGCCACAAAATCAGTTATGATGTTCATATGTGGAAAAAGAAAGGAAGATTACCTGTCAATCAAAAATCCTATACCAGACCAAGCTGATCAAAGATACAAGACATGGAAAGCGAAAAATAATATGGTTATGTCATGGCTAATCAACTCCATGACGATAGGGATTGGTGAAGGTTTTTTTACTCTTCTCAACTACAAGTGAAATCTAGGAAGCAGCTCGTGAAACTTATTCTGACTAAGAAAATACTATAGAGTCATTTGAAATTGAAGGTAAAATTCATGAGCTACGGCAAAGGGATATGCAAGTCATTCACTATTTCACTTAACTATCTCGCCTTTGGCAGCAACTTGATGTATTTGAAAGCCATCAGTGGGAATGCACTGCAGATGAAGCTACATTCAAAAAGATAGTTGAAAAGAAACGAGTGTTCAAATTTATGCTTGGCCTTAATAAAGAATTCGATGAGGTACGTGGTAGAATCTTAGCTATTAAACCATTACCTAACATCAGAGAAGTTTTTGCAGAAGTGGGAAGAGAAGAAAGTAGGAAAAAACTAATGTTAAGAGTGACTGCCAGTTCTGAATCTGAAGGATCGGGCTTACTTGCTCGAAACCTTGATAATGAAGTACATATAAATACTCGTGATAACAGTTACAATCGAAACCAGAACTACACAGGAACTGAGAATCAACAACGAAAACCAAGACCATGGTGTGAACACTGTAAAAAATCAGGATACACTAAAGAAGTGTGTTGGGATATTCATGGTAAACCTCCAAATTGGAAGCCCAACAAAGGTACAGAAGACAGACGTGGAAAGGCCTATCAAGTAAATACATCATCAGAAGGTAACTTCAACCCTGAATATAATGTGTTTACTAAGGAGCAGTTGGACCTTCTCCAAAAACTATTTGGCCAATCAAAACCTACTAAAAAAACATCAGAAACTATCGTAGCAACAATAGCACAATCAGGTAACTTTCTTTGGGTCCTTAATGCAACAAAAAAAAAAATTGTAGTACTTGGATTATTGACTCTGATGCATCAGATCACATGACAAGTGACATCTCACTTCTAACTAACTACACACACTGTAACAGTCAAATTACTGTAAAGATTGTCGATGGTACCTATTCTAAAGTAATAGGAATTGGCAATGTATTTGTAACTAAAGATCTAGTGTTAGAAAATGTGTTGCATGTCCTAAATCTTAGATGTAATCTCCTTTTCATAAGCAAACTAACGTTTATGAAAAACTACAGTGCAACTTTCTACTCACATAATTGCATATTTCAGGATTTGAATTCGGGGAAGATGATTGGCAATGCTAAGGAAACCTCGGGTCTCTACATACTAAGTGCTCTTAAGCCGCAAGTCAAGGAGTTAGGTCTTAGCAAATCTATTTTTATTTCTAAAGAAAATTAAGATAGTACATCTACTTTTGTTGCTTCTAAAGACAATTATGATACTACAATAATGTTATGACATAATCGTTTAGGACATCCTAATTTTCTATATTTGAAACGAATGTTTCCAGATGTTTTCAATAAAAAATCTCAAGGTGTTTCAATGTGAGTCTTGTGAAATGGAAAAGTTGGCTCGATCCTCATATCCAGTAAGGGCATGTAAACCCTCTTATCCCTTTTCTATGATGCATAGTGATGTTTGGGGAGCTAGTAGAGTTTAGAATGTAGTAGGAGTGGTTTGTTTCATTTATCGATGATCACACTAGACTTACTTTGGTGTTTTTAATGAAAGAAAAATTTGAAGTCACTTCCATATTCCAGAACTTGTTTGCCATGATTCTCAATCTCTTTAACACCAAAATACAAATCCTTCACACTGACAATGCTAAGGATTATTTTAATACTTACTTGAAAAATTTTCTAAACGAAAAAGGTACTAGCCACCTAAGTACCTGTCCTAACACTCCCCAGCAAAATGGAATTGCGGAGAGAAAAAACAGACATCTCCTAGAAGTTTCTAGAGCTTTAATGTGTCACGCTAACACCCCCCACCTTTTTTGGGGAGAAGTTGTTCTAACAGCCACCTACCTTATTAATAGAATGTCATCTTGAATATTAAACTTCAAAACTCCCTTGCAAAATCTTTAGGAAGTATTTCCACATGATAGATTATTTTCTCAAGTCCCTTTAAAAATATTTGGTTGCACAGTTTTTGTCCAAGATCATAGACCCAATAGAAGTAAGTTAGATCCTAAGGCAATAAAATGCATCTTTCTCGGTTATGCTCCAAGCCAAAAAGGATACAAATGCTACTCACCAACTACAAAAAGGTTCTATACATCCATAGATGTAACCTTCTTTGAAACCCAACATTACTTCAAAAAGCAAGACACCACTGAACCTTTCACCCTCATAGAAAACGAAAAACTTCTGGAAAACGAAGGAAACAAAAAAACTAGATCTCATTGAAGAGAGTGCTCGGTGTGTTCCTTATATACATGAAATCGATGTTCCCAATAAAGGTCCACCGGAAAGTAGGAAAGATACTATAGTCTATACTAGAAGGAAGAATACCCTTGAATGTGAACTAGTACTCAATCAGAACCCAACCAAAATACAAAAAAAATCATGTCTCCAATTCCACAGTAGAAACATTTACTGAAGACATTGATCTTCCCATTGCAAAACGGAAAGGGGTAAAAACCTGTACGATGCATCCCATCCAAAACTACCTGTCCTACAAAAACCTCTCTCCCAAGTTCAAAGCATTCACAACTACACTATCCCAAGTACGTATTCTGAACAATGTCTATGAAACCCTCAAGGACCTTAATTGGAAGCAAGTTGTATTAGACGAAATAAAGGCTTTGGAAAAGAACAACACATGGGAAATAATGGATTTACCTCCAGGAAAGAAAACAATAGGATGCAAACGGATCTTCACCATCAAATACAAAGCTAATAGAGAAATAGATAGGTTCAAAGCTAGAATCGTCACCAAAGGGTTCACCTAGTCTTATGCCATTGACTATTAAGAAACATTTGCCCCGGTGGCAAAATTAAATACTATCCATGTCCTTTTTTCCCTAGCTGTAAATAATGATTGGATTCTTCACCAATTAAATATAAAAAAATGTCTTCCTTAATGGAGACTTAGAAGAAGAAGTATATATGGATATATCGACTGGTGTAGAATCTACTCAAACCATAAATAAGGTATGCAAACTCAAAATATCCCTTTATGGCCTAAACCAATCCTCTAGGGTGTGGTTTGATAAATTCTCAAGAGTGGTAAAGGAAAATGGGTACTCACAATGTCAATCTGACCATACTCTCTTCGTCAAACATTCTTGCACGAGTAAAATAGCAATTATCATTGTCTATTTAGATGACATTATCCTTACAGGAGACCATAAAGAAGTAATAAGAAATCTAAAACTTCTCTTAGCCAAGGAATTCGAAGTAAAAGACTTAGGCAACCTTAAATACTTCCTAGGGATGGAAGTGGCCTGCTCAAAAACAAGCTTGGGCATTTCTCAAAGAAAATATGTCCTTGACCTGTTAAAGAAAACTGAAATGCTTGGATGCAAGCCCACTAATACTCCAATTGACACAAACAATCACATAATCAAAGAAAACAATCACAAAATGATTAACAAAGATCAGTATCAAAGGCTAGTTGGAAAATTGATTTACCTAACTCACACAAGACCTGATATTTGTTTTGCAGTTAGTTTTGTAAGTCAATTTATGAACAGTCCAACAGAAGATAATATGCAAGCTATATACAAAATACTCAAGTACTTGAAAGGAGCTCCAGGAGAGGGATTATACTTCAAGAAATCTAAGAGAAGAAACATCGAAATCTTAACAGATGCCGATTGGGCAAACTAAAAAATAGACAAAAGATCAATTTCCAGATATTGCACCATTGTTTGGGGAAATCTAGTCACCTGGCGAAGTAAGAAACAATCTGCAGTATCAAGGAGCAGTGTCGAAGCTGAACTAAAAGCTCTAGCTCAAGAAATATGTGAAGGAATGTGGCTCAAAAGCAATCTATCTGAACTTAAAATCAAATCAAAAGAACCAGTGGAGGTACACTGTGATAATCAAACTACTATAAGTATCACCAAAGACCCAATCCATCATGATCACATAAAACATATGGACATTAATCGACACTTTATTAAAGGAAAAATTGAAAACAAAAGCATCTCACTCCATTACATACCTACCAAGAGGCAAATTGCTGACATACAAACAAAGGCCCTATTCGAGAATATGTTTTTTTTAAAAAAAGAAACAATTCATTGATATAAGAGAATAGCGGGCAAAAGCACAAAATACAAGAGGGTTATACAATGAGCTAAATAACAACCGAATAACAAAGGCCCTATTCAAGAATATGTTTGAAGACTTAAAAACCAAGCTGGACTTAATCAACATATATTGCCTAACTTGAGGGGGAGTGTTGAATATGGAAAGCTTTCTCTTACCTTGTCCATATGAAATTTATTCCCTGTAATTTGCATTTATTCTTATTCTTACCATATGTCAATTTTTATTGTTATAAGTTTTTCCATAATTGGCTATCAAAATTGTATATATAAGGGATGCTCCCTCTAGTAAAAAATCATAAGAAATATAGAAAAAAGTTCAGAATTACATCTCCTTTAGCATTGCATCACATATTCTCACTGCATCCACATTATCTCTCACATTATGTACTCTGACAATGTTTGCACCGCCGAGAACCCCTATAGTAACTGCAGCAACCGTAGCAGGATCTCGCTCTGTTGCAACCGGTCGAGAACACACTTCACCGAGAAACTTCTTTCTTGAAGGTCCAACCAACATGGGAACATGAGACAAGCCCAAACTTCTACTTGCTATCGCTGCCCGGATTTTTGGTATACCTCTTAGGATTTCCAAATTTTGCTTTGTGTTTTTTGAAAATCCAATCCCGGGATCAATAATTATCCTCCAGGCCGGGATGCCTGATAATTCCGCATCTCTAATCTTAGAGTGTAGCTCCAAGGCAATCTGATTACAAACATCATCATACTGCAAATTCTCATTGTTTTGCATTGTACATGGGTCTCCTCTCATGTGCATTGCAATATATGGCACATTAAGATCAGCAACAACCTTGTGCATTTCAGGATCCAACTCCCCTGCTGATACATCATTTACAATATGAGCCCCACTCTTGACAGCTTCTGATGCAACTTTCGAATAAAACGTATCCACAGATATGAGCTTTCCACTCATCTCTGGCATTCCTGTTATAGCTTCCAAAACCGGAATCAATCGATCCAATTCTTCTTCAACAGAAATCATAGGAGCCATAGGCCGTGTCGACTGAGCACCAATGTCAATCATATCAGCACCATCTGAAACCATCAAACGTACCTGAGAAACTGCAGCATCGATAGATTGAAACTTGCCACCATCACTAAAACTATCAGGTGTCAAATTAAGAACCCCCATAACGGAAGTCTTGCAAGACCAGTCCCATAAGCTGTTTCCAATAGGCAAAACCCTTCTCATTCCTTCTTTACCAACAAGACATTCGCCACCCGCTTTCTCCCATGTCTCAAAAAGTCCACCATGATCAGCAGCTAAAGCATGCCAGGAAGCAACAACATCTGTATCAACATCTGAACCCAGCAAGTCGATCAAAGGAGCTAGCACGAATGGCCTTTCCCAGATCCTTTCATGAGGGACGGTTAGAATATCTGAGTGTACTTTATATTTTCCATACAACAGAATATCCAAGTCAATCGGCCTTGGGCCATACCGTATACCAGCAGTACGACCCAGCTGCTTCTCTATGTTCTTAACTGCACTCAGTAGTTCATGTGGCCCAAGCTTTGTGACAGCTCTAACAGCAGAGTTAAGAAATTGAGGTTGATCAGTGACGTAAGCTGGTGCTGTTTCATACAAACAAGCATGTCTTGTAATGTGTATCCCTGACTTTTTCATTAACCGCAAAGCTTCATTGAAATTCTGCAGTCTATCACCCACATTGCTGCCTAAAGCAATCGCTATTTCTTGCTCTTTAGAACATACTTCCACCACTTTATCTTGCGACGATGAATGAATGAATGAAATTTGCAATGCTACAATGTAGAAATGGTTAATCAACAACAAGCAGAGATACTAATTCCAGCAGTAACAGCTTTTATTCATTACTCAAATTCGTAGTTTGACAAAAAGAGCCTGGCAGCATGTACAACTCAGTCTTTGTCAAGAAGGCTGAGAACAGTATTGACCAATCAATTCCAAAACAATGTTTAAAAGGCATAAACCAATGGCCAACGGAAAGAACAAAGAAAATAGAAAACAGAGAGCCAATTTTTTTCTCTCTTTAGTTTAATTTCTTTTACCGCCTACAACTTTTTCTAATCCAATGTGTAAAAAATGTGTTGGATTGTTTAAAACTACTATAATAAATATGTTCTAATGAAAATTCCAATAAGCAACAGTCCATCTATTTTTTCTTTTTGATTGGTTTGTCTTACCTACTCCTACCTCCACTCTACCGATAAATACATAAGCCTGGAGGCAATTGAAAGCAGCCACAAACAATCTTGAAAACATTGTTCAACCCATGGTGGTTTAACGACCAATTTTGATTCTTGAATCATCACACTGTCAGGATAGAAGCCCACGTACTAAAATTTATTGTAATTAATTTTTATCTTGCTCCCACCTTTCATTCTATTTGGAAAACGTTGTAATACAAAAGACTTTATCAAGTAAATACATAAACTAAGAAGATAAGAATTATTTTTAATAGACAATAATGTTCTTTTAAAATTTGAACAAGAATCCAAAATCTGAGTCTCAAAATTAGATATCAACTTTACAATACCTCCACCATATATGAATCCTCGTCTGCTGATAATTCGATGCTTCAAAATGTTCATTTGTAAGAAGAAATTGGAGTAAATGAAGCAAAAATTAGCCTCTTGGCCCTCTTCAACAAGTTTATGGATTTTCCCTTCAGACCAGGAATTGGGGCTGCATCGACAACAACAAAAAATTAACTACAAAATTTAGATGAACAATTATTCTTCTATCCCTGTAGTGATTTCAAAGCAAAGCTACTGATGTGATACAATGGTAGAAATTAGAATGTATCCCAACCCAAGTGAACAATGAAATTCCATCTTCGTTTTTATAGGAAACATCAGGCAGGTAAATTCTAGGTGAATCATCTTTTTACTATTCTTGTGTATCGTCTCCCTGTAATAGGAAGTGTAATGCCTCCAAATTTTAACACTAAATTAGGAAACATTACCAAAATTTACCCTTTGACTAACTCTACTATTTGTGATGCTATAGAAATTTCGATAGCACGAGGGAGTAACCGTAAACACTACATGCTTACAAATCACTTGGTAAACAAATTTAACTACATATACTATCAAGAAAACTAATATTCAAAATACTTTCTAATCAAGTTCAACAAGACTTTCCAAAACTCTAACATGTAACATAACTAACCAATTCAAACTAAAGTCAAACACAAACCAATCATCAAAACAAATTAAATAAACTAAGCCTATTACAACCACCCGACTCAAGGGAAACCACAAGAAGATTTAAAACTAAAATAGGATTTCACCTAGAAAGTCTTTTTTTTCTAAAAAAAGAAAAGAAAAGAAAAGAAAAATACAGGGGATTAGTAGGTTCACCAGATAGGATTGCAACTAAGATGATGCTAAATAGGGAACTTGAAAAAGTGATGAAAAATAGAGTAGTGAAAGAAAAATAGCACACCAATATTTTATGTGGAAAACCCTAATCAAGGAGAAAAACCACGGGATAAAGGGATTCTTATTAGAAAACTGATACAAAGAAATACAACAGACCACCAGCTTAAATAGAGAAAAGGGAAACCCTAGGGTACAATGAAAAAGACAAAAATGCCCCTAGAGTACAAAACCCTAATTTCAACACTCCCCCTCAAGTTGGGGCGTAGATGTCAATAAGACCCAACTTGTTTACACATGCGTCAAATAGTTGTCTGGGTAGTCCCTTTGTTAGGACATCTGCAATCTGTTGATTGGAAGGAATATAAGGAACACAAATGTTGCCACTATCAAGTCTTTCCTTGATAAAATGCCGATCAATCTCCACATGCTTTGTTCTATCATGTTGAACAGGGTTATTTGCTATGCTTATAGCTGCTTTATTATCACAGTGGAGTTTCATTGGACCGGTATGCTTTTGATCAAGGTCTTTCAAAATTTTTTCAAGCCAAATCTCTTCACAGATTCCCAGACTCATGGTCCTGTATTCTGCCTCGACACTACTTCTGGCAACACCACCTTGCTTTTTGCTTCTCCATGTAACAAGGTTGCCCCACACAAAGGTACAATACCCTGATGTTGATTTTCTGTCTACTACAGATCCTGCCCAATCAGCATCGGTGTAAGCTTCGATGCATTGCCTTTCAGTTTTCTTGAACATCAAGCCTTTCCCTGGAGAGGTTTTCAGATATCTCAAAATGCGCTCCACTGCTCTCATGTGTTCTTCGTATGGAGACTGCATGAACTGACTTACCATACTTACTGCATAAGAGATGTCGGGTCTAGTATGAGAGAGATATATTAATTTCCTAACAAGTCGTTGATATCTTTCTTTGCTCACTGGAACACCTTTACTCATATTACTTAACTTTGCATTTGCTTCTATAGGGGTATCAACTGGTTTGCAACCCATCATACATATTTCCTTAAGCAAGTCCAGAGTATACTTCCGTTGGGAAACTGAAATTCCTTCTTTCGATTGAGCAACTTCCATTCCAAGGAAGTATCTTAGTTTTCCAAGGTCCTTGATTTCAAATTCCTCAGCCATCTTCGCCTTCAATCGGTCAATCTCTGAGGTATCATTGCCTGAAATAACAATGTCATCCACATAAACAATCAAAATTGCAATTTTTTCGGATACTGACCTTTTAGTAAACAGAGTATGATCAGAATGACCCTGTTTATATCCTTGCGACTTTACAAACATAGTAAACCTGCCAAACCAAGCCCTTGGTGACTGTTTTAGCCCATATAAGGACTTTCTTAATCTGCAAACTCGGTGATTAAACTGTTTCTCGAATCCTGGGGGAGGACTCATATAGACTTCTTCCTCCAACTCTCTATTAAGAAAGGCATTCTTCACATCGAGCTGGTGAAGGGGCCAATCCTTATTAATTGCAACAGAAAGGAGGACCCGAACTGTGTTTAGCTTTGCAACTGGCAAAAAAGTCTCGGAATAATCAACCTCGAAAGTCTGAGTAAAACCCCTGGCAACTAATCTAGCTTTGTATCTGTCAACTGTTCCATCGAGCCTATACTTTATTGTGAACACCCATTACATCTGACTGCTTTATGACCACTTGGAAGATTGACTTGATCCCACATATGATTTTTCTCGAGAGCTCTCATTTCTTCCATAACTGCAGCTTTCTATTCAGGACTTTCCAAAGCTGTGTGTATACTATTTGGTATCACCACTGTGTCTAGGTTTGTAGTGAGGGCCTTGAACTCAGGAGACAAATTACTATAGGACAAGTAACTCTGCAACGGATATTTAGTACATGATCTAGTACCTTTCCTTAGGGCAATCGGAAGATCAAGGGATTCATCTTTGTCTTTACTTTCTTCTGACATACTGTACTCACCCTCCGATTCTGTTATTTTCCCACTCTCAACATTTTTTCCAGCGGGAATAAGAGACGCTTCTTTTCCAGGTTCTACCATGTTCTCAAGAGTCACACAATCATCTGTCTCTGCACCATCATCGACCTCAATCACATCTTTATTGTCATTATCTTCCCTGCTTTTGCTCTCAACGTTTTCAACACAAGCATCAGTTTTATCACATTTATTATCATGATTAGGGATAGGACTACTAGTACCTGGAACTGATCTCTGTTCAGACTCATGGACTGGAGCCGGAGAGATAACAGGCGGCGCTATTTCCTTCCTGAGATTCTTCCTATAGTATGTGATCCAAGGGACTTGTTTGGTTGGGAGGATAGGTGCATTGGTAATTCTTCAAAGAATGACTGGGACCCCAATTGGTTTCTTCACTAGTATGCTCCCCCTGAAGAGAACCATTGGGAAAGAATGGATGATCTTCAAAGAATGTCACATCCATAGAGACAAAGTATTTTCGGGAAGAGGGATGATAACACTTGTATCCACGCTGATGTAGAGGGTACCCTACAAAGACACACTTCTGTGCCCGAGGGGTAAACTTGGTACGATTAGGGCCGTGTGTATGGTCGAACACCACACAGCCAAAGACACAAAGGGGTACATCAGAAAGAAGTTTGGTATTTGGGTAAGACTCTTTGAAGAAGTCTAAGGGGGTTTGGAATTTTAGGACCCGGGATGGCATGTGATTTATTAAATGGGTTGCTGCTGGGTCGCTGGTCGCCGGTCGCTGGGTCTGGCGACTGGTCGTTCCGTCTTCGAAGGAGTCGGCAGGCGGGTGGTAGGGCGGTGGCGGCTGATCTTCACGAAAGTGGGGAAGAAGAGATTGGAAGTATCTGTCAATGGCTTTTTGGATAATACTGATTATATCTGGGTTATTGGTTTGGGATTCTCCTATTGGATTTTCCTCAATGGTGACCAGGGTTTCGTCTCCATACTCTGATACCATGACGAAAAACATAGTAGAGAAAGAAAAATAGCATACCAATATTTTACGTGGAAAACCCTAATCAGGGAGAAAAACCACGGGATAAAAGGATTCTTATTAGAAAATTGATACAAAGAAATACAACAGACCACTAGCTTAAATAGAGAAAAGGGAAACCCTAGGGTACAATGAAAAAGACAAAAATGCTCCTAGAGAACAAAACCCTAATTTCAACAAAAAGATTGATTATTAGGCGTCTTTTAAATTTATACTGTTTAAGAACTTTCCATCTGACAGGGGTCAATATGTACGAGTAATTAACCCACACCTGAAGGGCTACCAAACAACATACAAGTAACCACTGCAAATTACATAATAATTATATACGCTTGATAAACATGGAAGGTATCCAACAATAATTGACACATCATGGAATGCTATAAAGCACCAACACTCTTAAAACGGCGATGTGTCGGTGTTAGACACCGACACACCCCTAACACGTGTCCGACACGCCAACTGGCGTGTCCATTAATTTACTATTAATTTTTTTATTTCCAACACGGTAGGACATCTCTAGGACACGCCTAGGACATGTGAGCTGCAAATTTAAAAAACAAAAACAGTTAAAACCCATTATGGGCATTTTAAGCCCAAGCCCAATCCAACTTTTTAAAATTTTTAAACTTGTTTTGCCACACTTACTGACGCATTTGCTGAAGAGTCTCCCACGCACGCCCACCCACCCACAATTCTTCCTCCTTCATCAAACGCCAACGACTTGAAGACCACCCACCACCGGCAATTTGAAGACCCTCCACACCGGCGACTTGAAAACCCTCCAATTCTCCACTGCCAGCAACTTTGGTTTTTTTCCCTCCCATTTCTGTTTGTTTTCCTTTTGTTTTTATTTTCTTTCCCATTTTTGTTTCTCATACCTTCTATTTTGTCCTTTTTTTCCATTTCTGGTTTTCTTCCTTTTTTTATCATCTTTTTTCTCCATTTCCGTTTTTTCTTCCTTTTGTTAAATCTTTTTTTTCCCCCTTTTTTTTGCCTCACAGTGGTTGCATTTTTACAATATGTTTATATGCACAACATACATTTATTTTTATAAAAAAAATAACAATAATGTGCCTCCAATGTGTCGTGTCCTACTTTTTTGGAAATTGACATGTCATCATGTTGGTGTTATGTCGTATTCGTGTCGCATGTCAGTGTCAGTGCTTCTTAGATGGAATGCACTTACTTCCTATTGACGTTCCTTGCGCTCACTCACCACTCAAGTTTAACTTTCACAAAAACTTTCTGAGATTGAATCCTTCAAGACACATTGACCCCAACTGGTCATGTCCAGGGCCAACGACATTCATGTCAGTCTCCAATGACTTTATCCAGGCCATCAACGCACTCCACCAACCACACTTACTTCATCCAAGGCTACCAACGGTCTCTGTCAGCCCTAAGTGATTTTATCCAAGGCCACTGATGCCACTGATCTATCTGTCGACCCCAAGTGATTCCACCAAGGGCTATCGATGTTCTAAAGAATTCTCAATATCTACCTTTCTAAACTCGTCGCACCAACCCTAACTAAATCAACAAGGTCATCTATGCTACTCTAAAACGTGTTTTATGCCAGAACCACAGAAGAGAAAATCATGTTTTCAAAATCCAACACATACTTAACTAGATAATCTCAATAAACCCATTATACTTATAAACCACAAGAACACATAATAATATTTCAGAATGCTAGTCATTACAAGTCCTACATACTCCAAGCACATCAGAATTGTGTAATTTAATTTGAAAGGTTTAGAGTTCTAAGGCCTAAAAGTCACCGGAACAGACTTGGGTCCTCACTGAAAAGCATTCCAATAGTTCCAAAACTATTTCGAATCTACAAATATGACCTTACTAGTTCGAAAGGAAATTTAGAATATTTTAGCCATTGAAACTTACCCAAATGGATTTTGATCACTGCTGAAATGCGTCCGAATAACGCCACCAAAAGTTGCTGGAACGTCGCTGTTGGAGATTCACGAAGCAAAAGGTCGCCGCGCCCTAATGTTTGCCGGAACTGCACCTGTTTCAGTCCCCAGCCGTCGCTCGTCGCACTTCGTGCCGCCAGAGGAAGGAAAACGATTGGGAAGGGGACGGCTGATGGAAAGAGAGAGAGGAAAGGTATCTAGTGCCAGGTATATTTTATTTAATCCTTTTCATTCTCTTCTCTTTTTCTTGTTAACATATCAAAGTTCTACAAATATTGAGCTCTTCATTTTATGGAAATATCGATATCATGAAAATTTAGAGATATTTGATATCAATGGATCAAAATTGTTACAATTAGTTGATAAAATTTGATTGCGATTTAATTAGACTATAATTGATAATTTTTAATCATCATTTCTATATGGTAAAATAACATTTAGATGTATATTATAAATGTCTGTGTATATGATGTGATGAAAAGAAAGGGAACAATAATACAAAATAATATAAATTCACATAAATTCAATTTTAGAGTAAATGATGTAAAAAATTTAATGAAAAAGATTTGAATGAGGTATAAAAATAAACATAGGTTCTTTTTGTAGCTTTTCCAAATTTAATTTCTTTAGAAATTAAAGTTTTGGATTGAAAATAAAGTTGAAATTTGAGAAAAGTTGGGAATGAAAAAGTAACGCATTGAAAAAGCTTAATATTTCGTCAGAAATGACATTGGTGTGTGAAACTATACAATTGTGTGTAATCATGATTATAAAACTGAAAAATTTTAACTGAACTAACATATTTAATTCAAACAAAAAAATAAAAAAAAAATCGAATTTTTTCAAAATTTCATTGAAATTGTGGAAAACAGAAAAAAATATCGAAAATTTCTCAAATCTTCAAAATTTCTCGAGATTTTCTCAAAATGGGGAAAACAAAATTTTGAGACCATCGAAATCTCGAAATTTTGATGAAAATATTGAGATTTTAATGGAAATTTTCCATCATGGGTGAGATACATTCTTGTCTAAAGGTTACTTAAGGCATGTTTGATAACATTTTCATTTCCTATTTCTTGTTTTTAAGAAACAAAAGTTAAAAATAGTTTGATAATTATTTCATGTTTCTAGTTTCTTGTATTCTTTCTCCTTACCTTCCTCTTATTTTGTAATTTAACTATAATTTAGGGTTGTTTTCAAATATTCTAAAATGAGCCAATTTATTTACAATAGCTAAATGTCACTTTCAATGGACAATGATAAATATTGATAAACCTGACCCAAATAGACAAAGATATTTTGCTATATTTGAAAATATTAGAGTAGTTTTGTCATTTAAAATAATTACCCTATAACATAATAATGTCAAATAAAAAATATATCTAACATGTATTAAAATATAAAAAAAATAATTATATAACATTTACATAATCAAATACAAATAATAATTATATATAAAAAAATAAACTATCAAATACAATTAAGTCCTAATGCAAAATTAACAACAATTTGATGTGCAATATTATTTTGTACTTGAATCATGTGTCATAAATAATCTATGTTTGTACGAGGTTTCCGGAGAAATTTGTTTCTTGGAATTTGAACTTTTGTATTTGTATTGATTTCAATATAGCAAGTGCAATCTCTAATATATAATTCTTTGATGCGTTTAAAATAAACTTTAATCTTTAAGTTGGTTTATCTTCTTGGATGATCAACCTTTGAACTTATTGACCTTCTTAGTTGATCGATTTTTGAGCTTATTGATTTTCTTGGATGATCGACCTTTGGGCTTGTCGATCTTTTTCAACGATCAACTTTTGGGCTTGTTGATCTTCTTGCATGAGGGCTTGTTAATCTTCTTGGATGATTGACCTTTGGGCTTGATGATCTTCTTGAACTTGAGTTGGTGTTGTTGTTGATGTTGATTGGATGCGATGTGGTTCAATCTCTAGTACTTGATCCTCTGATTCTCTCTCGGTTGAATGCGTACGTTTGATGTATAAAAGCAAAGCGTCTGGATGTTCTTGAGCTTGTTAATGTTGATTGGATGCGATGTGGTTCAATCTCTAGTACTTGATCCTTTGATTCTCTCTCGGTTGAATGCGTACGTTTGATGTATAAAAGCAAAGCGTCTGGATGTTCTTGAGCTTGGATCTTGGAAGCTTGGATCTTGGAAGAATGCTGGTAACTTCAAAGGATTTTAGTTTTCAAGTGTGGTTAAGTTCAGGAGTAGGATTTCAAGTGTGATTAATTTCAAAAGTAGGATTTTAGTCGATTTCAAGTGTGGTTAATTTCAGGAGTAGGATTTCAATCTTGAGTTTAGGCGTCTTCTGATTGTTGGGAAATTCTCTCTAGGTCCTCTAGAGTGTAGAATTGTTGACCCCACAAATGAATAGAGCTCCTCTATTTATAGAGTTCTCTAGTGGGCCTCATGGGCTTGGGCTCTGTTGGTCCATGGGTCTAGCGTTTGGGTCTTAGTTGGATTTGAGCTTGATTTGATATTTGGTCAAATTAAGCCCATTTTTGGGCTTAGTTAGACTTTAACCCAAATAATAACATCAAATTGAGTCAAATTAATCTTATTTGATTCAACGGTCATGATGAAACCATGTGGTATCATTAGAATTTATCGACTTCAATTTGGAACACATGTCAACTCCTAATTGATCACAAATTTGATGATTTGGAATTTCGTTGACGTGACAATTTGTGATTCGTCCAAATTTCTCAGTCAACAAATGTCCCTTATCGAGATTTATGCACATATATGGGGATGAATCTCAAAAAATATAAAGTTGAAATCAAAGTTCAAATATATCTATTCTTAAATTTAATCTCAAATGATGTGTTAGTCTAACTATGAATTTAGTACATAAGTTTAACTCGATTTTGGGATAAAATTTGGAAGATGACCAAATTTTAATTTGAGATTTTACCCCAATTTGATTTAGAAATAGGTATAAGAACCTAAATTTGGATAAATTTGATATAAATTTTGAAAGATGTCCAAATTTGAATTTTACATCAATTTGAGATTTTATTCTTAATTTAATTTTACTTGGATAAAAGTCTAAATTAATTTGGAATATGTCTAAATTTTAATTTGAGATTTTAAATACAATTTAATCTCAATGTTGAACAATTTGATTTTTTTTAATAAAATTTGAAATATGGCTAAATTTTAATTTGAGATTTTGTCACAATTTGATTTGGAAATAGGATAAAGTTAAACTTGATTTGAATTCGCGATAAAATTTGAAATATGACCAAATTCTAATTTGAGATTTTACCTCAATTTGATTTGGATGGAGGATAAAAGCTAAATATTCCTAAATCATTTAAGCGGAAGAAGCATAATAGGTTAGGGTTAGGATTAAATAGCGCAAGAGAGAGTCTTTCCCGCTCCGTGGGGTACGAAATTACGCTATCGAAAAGCAGCGAGGAAAGAATAGGAATGAATAGGAGTACTATTCTGTTGCCGAAAAGAGCTTCTTAGCCAACACTCACTAAGATAGAGCTATTAGAGTTCTCGGGTCAGCTCCCGGGGATATATATAATCAATATCATCAGTGAGTATTTCGAGATTGGGTTGGTGTTCCGTGTACCGTCAGTACAAGATCGAAAAGAATGCATTGGATGGATGCCCGGGCATTGAGAAGGAAGGACGCTTTCAGAGGCGAAAGGCCATGGGGAGATACCGTCTGTGATCCATGGATCTCCGATCGGGAAACCGTATCCAAGCTCCATGGCTAGTCTAGCTAATTCCATACGTCTAACCAAAAAATCCTTTCTTCTTCCAACTTTTAGATCTTCCCATTCAAAATTTGATTTTAATATGAAATTTGGAATATAGTCAAATTTTAATTTGAGATGAATTTGAGATAAAATTTGGAATATTTTCAAATTTAAAATTGATGGTAATGGATTTTGATATCATTTGATTTAAGACTAATCCATTCAAACCGACTAAGAATCTTAAATTCAAATTTAAAAGATAAGATATTTTGATTCAAATCTTATTAAAATCTTTTAGAAAGATAAGATTTTAGTAGGAAATCCAAATTAAATTAGGAAATTGAGTCCATCTTGGCTTCTATAAATAGGCTCACCACATACATTTTTCTCATTCTCATCTTCCACTCCTCTTTCTTTTCTTCCTTCTCTTTTTTTTTTCTTCCTTCTTTTTCTTTTTTTTTTCTTTTTCTCCTTTCTTTTTCTTTTTTTTATTTATATATATACTAACTTGCCCCTACCTTTTTTTTTCTTTTTTTTTTTTTTTTTTTGTTTTCATGAGCTACAACTATTCAAATTGAGGGAGTAATCCTTTTCTTTTTTGCCAACTCATCATTATTTTTTTACAAAGGGTGAGTTTTTTTATCATTTTTTTTGCAGCAATGGCCCACTGCATAACCATCTCCTTGACACATATAGAGATAACCACGAAAAAGTCTAAATAGCCCTATTATACCACCACTTCTTAATCAACATGGGGATCATCCCGAAAAGATCTAACAACCCCCATTTAATCAACATAGGGACAACCTTGGAAAGGTCTACCCTATTATATCGCCACTTCTTAATCAATATGGGGATGACCATGGAAAGGTCTAACAATCTCAATACAGGGATGACCTCGGAAAAGTCTGTCCTATCATATCTTGGTCAACATGGGGATGACCCCTGTAAGGTCTAACAATCCCCATTTGATCCACATAGGGATGACCCCGAAAAAGTCTACCTTATTATATTGCCACTTCTCGATCAACATGGGGATGACCCCGGAAAGGTCTAACAACCCCCATTTGATCAACATAAGGATGATCCTGGAAAGGTCTTGTAGGAGTATATCAGCATGCAGCAGAAGCAACAAGGATCAATAAGCATTCTAATTCATTAATTTTGGCTATAAATAAAGCATGCTTATACAAAGACAAGAGGATTTTAAGTCACACCTTTGTAAAACCTTTTGAATCTCTAATTCAAATGCAAATCTTCTCCAAATCTTATTATGGACCACCTCAAGGTCTTCCCTGCTATTCTCTTAGAGTCTTAGATTGAGTTGTGGGACTCAAAATAAGCTTGAATGAAGGGAATTTGGAGAAGAAGCTCACTGCAGATTGAGTTTTCAACAAAACTTCAGCAAGTACAAATAATTTGCATGAGCGATTTCCACTTCAATTTTCTCTATTTATTGCAGGACAATCATGCAATGGAGATTGCTGCATGAGGAGCACCCCATGCTTGGAAGATTGAATCAAGAAGAAGTGATTTTTTAGTGAGCTACTTGGTGAAGGTGAGAGGAGTTTTCCAACTTTTCACAAATTTATGTTTTCCAAATTTGTCTCCAATTTATAAAACGATTTCCAAAATCAATTTGATTTCAAAATTTGAAAACATTATTAATTTTACAAAATTAATTTGATAAATTAATTTTCTAATAAAATTAATAATAAATAAATAATTAAACATTTATTCATGAATTTACACAAATAATTAATAATAAAATTAATTTTACACAAATTCCACCTTCATGAACCTTTATTCATGAATTTATTATTAAATAAATAATTAATAATAAAATTAATTTTACACAAATTCCACCTTCATGAACTCTTATTCATGAACTTAATATTTAAATCATATTTAAATATTAATTAAATTTTCCAACTCCATTTAATTCCAAAATTAAACGCATAATTATAACACATATAATTACTCATTCCCTTAATTCTAATTTGAATGTTTCAAATTAAATTATCATGCTACTCTAAGACTAATCCATTTATGAGCTAGTAGGGGGACATCGTGGACCTACAGATCATGGGCTCCAACGATCTAAAATTAATTTGCTAAACTCTTTACACTGAATTAACCCTCATTCGTTAACTAATGAGTCACTCCACTAAAGCCTATAGTTGCACTTCCCTCACTGTAAATATATTATGTCCACTCGATATAACCATGATTAGTAAGTTAACCCTTTACAGGTTGTTCGTAATAACGGCTGGGTCAAATGTCTGTTTTACCCTCGAGATTACCTCTTGTTCCTTAAGTCCCACTAATCTTCTAATGAACAATTGGTTTGTGATCCAATCAACAAACCAAGTCTCTCTAGGGCCAATGAGAGGGTGTGGCCCCTTTTTCAAGACTCGAAGTCAGCACTTAAAGGAACAACCTCTCTACTATCCCTAAAAGTGGGTAGGAGCGAATTCTATCTTATACTCTATGTCCCCAACTATCTACCCAGTCTTATCCTTGAAATGAAGGTTTATTGAGCTGACGCTGTTGAGCTTACCCTCACTATGCAAATCTAAGGATAATCCTAAATAAAAAAAAGTTCATAGTTAGCTCAGGATTAAGGTCAAGTTACCTAGGTCATCGCTTTGAAATAGTCGGTCTTAAATAGTAAACAACGTTATAAAGTAAGAGTGACTGGTTACGTGGTTCGATCTTGTACAAACCCATTGCACAGGACACCCCCACTCCTCATGTCATAACACGTACGAATTAGGATCACATCGTCTGTAGCACTTTACAACTTGTTGTAACAACTACAGAGTGGGCCGCATCCAATAGTGTTACCAGAATAAGGCACCCAACCTTATTCATATACTATAGATCATTTTGACTATTTACTCAAACCTGATCCACTTTTATGTCTTCACATAAAGTTTAAGTACTCATGTAATAGTCATGGATCTTTTAGTTTATTGGATTTTCAGAATAAGTTTTATTGTTTACAAACTACGAGTTTTAGGACATAAAACCAAATAGGTCTAACAATCCCCATTTGATCCACATAAGGATGACCCCAGAAAGGTTTACCCTATTATATTGTCTTTTCTAGATAAACATAGTGATGACCTTGGAAAGGTCTAACAATCCCCATTTGATCAACATGGAGATGACGTCGGAAAGGTCTACCTTATTATATCAGCACTTGATCAACATAAGGATGACCCCAAAAAGGTCCAACAACCCTATTTGATCGACATAGGGATGACCCCAGAAAGGCCTATCCTATTATATCACCACTTGATCAATGTAAGGATGACCCCGAAAAGGTCCAACAACCCTATTTTATCACTTATTGATTCGATTTTGAAGATAAGGCAAATATGCCATCGAGTTTTGAAGATGAGGCGAATATGCCATCAAAATTTGAAGATGGGGAGAATATGTCATCAAGCTTTTGAGTAAAGTCGGGTAGACCGAATCACATATGAGGCAAAGCCAGGTGGACTAGACTTGGCGATGAGGTGGATCCAGGCGAACCAAACTTGATTTTGCATATGCGAGGCTATACTAACATTTTTTAAAAGGAAGCGAAGCTACACCAACATTTTGGGGAGGAGTGAAGTTGCACCAACATTTTGGAGAAGAAGCGAAGTCTCACCTATTGGGATTGGTGTCCTAATTCTCCTAGTGTCTCGTAGTTTGTAAACATTTTGTACACATTGTTATTAAAAAAATAAATTTTATTTTATTTGCATATACTCAAATCCAATAAACTAAGATTCGTGGTTATTTTATGTAACTTAAGCATGTATGTGAGACATACAAATGGATCATGCCTTAAGTAATAGCCCAAATGGTCTGTAGTATAAGGATAAAGGAGGGATACCCTATCCTGGTGTACGGATACGACATGCTTTGTAGATATTTATAAGTGTTGTAAAGTGCTACAAATGGTCTGATCCTTATCATTCATGTGGAGACATGCGAGCGACGGTGTCCTATACAAAGAGTTTGTATAAGATTGGACCACGAGATGATTAGTCTCTTTATATAACGTCGTTGATAATTGAGACTTACATTTCATTAAAATGACCATAGGTGACATGATCTTAATCCTGAGTGAGTTGAGAACTCCTGCCTATGAGGGCGGTTCTTTGATTAATATGGGTGAGAGTGGCCAGATTGCCAACTAAACAAGCCTACCTTTTTGGGGATTCATCTGATTGGAAAGTTGGGAACTCAGCTATAGAAGATGGAATTCACTCCTTCCCCAAAGCAGGGGTAAGTAGATAAATTGCTCCTTTAAGGGCTGATTTCGGGTCTTGAACATAATGGTCACACCCTCTCTTTGGAAGAGAGAACTTGATAACGGGCAGAAATGCACGTTATCATAGTGCTAAGTTCTTAAACAATGTTGGCTTGCGTTGATAAAACATGTTAAATTGCGTCAAAAAAGCATCAAATTCATAATATTGCGGTCGCATGCGTTCATCGCATAGAAACAGTTGATTTTTGTATTTTTATGTAGAAAATGCGTTGACGCAAGGCGGAAATTGCGATCATAGAAAATCATTGGTCGAGCGTAGCATTACTATAAGGCTTTACGGTGATTGTGCTCACAACATTTGCTCAAGAAGGATTGCCGCAACTTGGTCAGCGCAACTTGGTGGGCGCATCTGGGTGAAAGGCATAATTAATCACAATGGGACAGAAAGCTGATAACAGTCGAATCCGAATTAAGCTGACAGCCGCTAACGATAACAAGTACATTCAGCTTTTCGGTGACAAATATTCGGTGCATCAGTCAGAGTATTAAAGTCATCCCATCTGAGTAATCATAAGAGAGAAGCCGCCTTCACCCCGAAGCTTTATAAATACAAAAGGCATCCTTCAGAAAAGGGTTCAGCTATTTTATGAGTTCATCGTTGTGTTCATAGTTTTAGCCTTGTTCTTAGATTTTCAAGGCGGACGCAAGAGAAGAAGGTTGTACTGACAGATCGTTCCGGTAAGCTTAGGAGAGCGCCGGAAGCTTCAAGGACAGAGAGAGGGCCGACACCTGCGGAAGCAGGAATATCTTTGGAACTGAATAGAGATTGACAGTGTAAAAGCCTCGGTCAGCAAGGAATTGCTACCAAGCTCTCTACCTTTATCTTCCATTGTTATTTTGTACTCAAACTCAGTTATAAAAATGGAATTTCCTTCTCTATATCTGTTCACTTTCTGTTATTTATGCATGAGTAGCTGAATTTGTTGAATGGGTTGAGAAGCATTTAGCTAGCACAACTTGGAATCTTCATTCTATGCGATTATCTTGTATTATGTATGCTTCATTCGTCCATTAGAGATACTCGGGAGGGTAGTCTAAGGACAGGATCTAGGCTTGGGAAAATCAGGTTAGAATCTAGGCTCGGGAGAGTCAGATTAGAACGCATAATCAAGAGATAGGAGCTTAGGAATAAGCACTATTTACTATTAACGCATCGTATGCGTTCTAAAGATAGGATATGATTGTGTGCGGTCACCTTGCCTTTATGCATCTTGCATCATTGCATAGGACAAGAGTAGAGACTTAGGAATAAGCTCTATGGACACTTTTGCATTCAACACATGCATTCTAGACTTAGGAGCATCGCATTTGCATTGGAAAATGACTTGCTGTGCATAGTTGTAGCATGATTGCATAGTTTGACGCATTCCCAAGTAATGCTAGCTAAAGACCTTCTCAACCCGTTCATCCGCATACTCAGTGCATCTATCACACAATCTAACTTTTCTCAAATCCGTCGCATTTATTTATTTTTCATCACCGCAAACAACAACCTCAACAACTATTGATTTATTTGGTTACCGTAAAGTTTTCTAAAAATTACCAACGCAACCTGTTTTCACAAGTCCCTAAGTTCGACTCTGGACTTACCAGGAAACTTAGTGGAATTTACACTTGGAATTCCGCTGAGGAAACTTGAGTGCTCAACGCAATTTCACCATTGCATTTCATCCACATTTCCACATCATAAAATAATGCATCAAGTTTTTTACGCCGTTGCCGGGGACTTCGGCAAAATAGTGTGCTAATGGTAATTTTTCTGAATTCTTTGTAGACTCTCAATTTCTGGAGAATTACGACCCGGAGATTGAGAGGACATTCAGACGGAGATTAAGAGACCGCCAACAACAGTCAGATAAAGAAGAGATGGCAGAGCAACTTAGAAACGGAGCACCAAACGAAAACAACGTCATGGAAAATCCAATCCTGCTGGCAAACGATCGCAGTAGATATTAGGGACTATGCATCGCCAAACCTCTATGATTTCTCTCCGAGAATCATGAGGCCTGCCCTCGATGGAAGCAGATTTGAAATGAAATCGGTGATGTTGCAGATGATCCAGACTACACGACAATTCGGAGGCCGGCGTGGCGAGGACCCGCATGCCCACCTCCGTAGCTTTATTGAAATCTGCAATACTTTTGTGTTCCCGAACATCTCTGCCGAAGAAGTTCGACTAAATTTTTTCCCATTTTCTCTTTGTGACTAGGCAAGGAAATGGGCGTATTCTCTCGAGCCGGGAGAGATCACTTCATGGGAACAGGTCGTAGAGAAATTTATGAAGAAATATTTTCTGCCTACTGAGAATGACAGATGAAGGAAACTAATTATAAATTTTGAACAAGACATGGACGAATCGCTCAATGATGCTTGGGTGAGGTTTAAGAAGTTTGTCCGGGACTGTCCACACAATGGTTTGCCAGACTGCCTTCAGATGGAAATCTTTTATCATGGTTTGAATCCCGCTTCGTAGACCGCTGCCAATGCGGTAGCCGCTGGTGGTCTGCTTGATAAAACGTATGACGAAGCTAAGAATATCTTGGATCACATCTCTAAGAACCACGAAGATTGGAGGGATAGTGATCAGAGATTGAAAATCAAAGATAATGACACAAGTAATGGTGCTATTGTTTCACTACAAAATCAGATGACTGCAATGATGAACTTAATTCAGGGAATTGCGATCAGCAGCCCAACACCACAAAATGGGCAAATCAACGCAATTAGTCAAAACACCGCAAGGTGTTCGACTTGTGGTGATGGGCACGCAATGGAGGAATGCCCACAGAATCCACAATCCATTTACTTTGTAAAAAATAATCCCTTTTCAAATACCTACAACCCCGGGTAGAGAAACCACCCTAATTTTATATAGAAGAATTAGCAGCAGAATTCCCAACCTGTGGCACAGAAAGAAGGGCCACCTGGATTCTTCCCACGTAATAACAGTCAGACAAGCAATCAAGCGAATGACTCAGAACTGCCGTAATCTTCTTCCCTGAAAAGCCTATTGAAGCAATATATAGAGAAAAATGAAATGGTGCTTCAAAGTCAGGCTACGTCCATCTGCAATCTAGAATTACAGATGGGCCAGATTGCAAGTGAGCTAAAGAATAGACCGCAAGGGGCTCTACCGAGTTTAACAGAACTCCCACGCAACCCGGGAGGATCAGGTAAAGAGCAATGTCAGGTTGTGACATTGCGAAGTGGAAAAACTGTGGAGGGAGAAAAAATGGAGCCTAACGGATTGCTCCCATCGCGGCAGAACCTGAAATTGCGGTGATGCAAGAAGAAGAAGGAGAAAAAGAAGCAATAGAGCCAGAGGTTGTGTCGACCTCAAAGCCAACAGAGGTTGGTCTTTTTACAGTTGTCACTGTTCTAAACATTTCAGTATTAAGCAAGGCTTTTATGACTAACGACCTTAGTACATACAAGTTATTTTCATTTGAACCAAAACCAATCTCCATACCATTCTTGAAAATAAACACTTTATTCTCAGAAAAAGAGAAGGTATAACCTTGTTCAATCAGATAAGAAACCAAGATTAAGTTCCTCTTGATACGAGGAACTATAAAAACATTATTCAGAACAGATAATGTTTCTTGTCCAAAAATAACTTCAGCCTGCCTACAGCAACAACTAAAACAACTTCACCAGTACTGACTCAAAGAGTCAACTCTCCTTCTTCCAACGTTTTCCCGGAATTAAATCCTTGGTAGGAAGAACTTACGTGATTAGTAGCATCTGAATCAAGTATCCAGGCAAAATCATCATTCTCTACCAAACATGTCTCCAAGACAAATAAATGACATTTTCTGTCTTTAGACTTATTCATCTTTTGGAGAGTAGTGGGATCAGTATCAGAACCTATATAAGCTCCAAGTTCCATTTCAGAGAATAATTCTCGTCGATGAACTTCATCTGAGTCAGCAACAATTGCTTTCTCTTTTAGTCCCTTAACATTTAAGAAAGACCGGAGGTTATCTTGAAAATTGACACTACTAGTTTCTTTTTCATCCATCCCTTTATACTAAAAAAGTGAGAACTGATGTTCAAACAATTCTTGCAACGAGTCCATGATCTTACGTACAATGTCCATTTACTCAACCCTTTTGGCCAATGCATCAGGTATGCTAGCCAAAATGTGAAGTCGAGCCAACGAGTTAGCCTTCATCCACACCTCATATGCATTACGAACATTTCACGATGCATCAAGGGTCAGGACTTGAGGACACTCCTCAACCATGACAAAATCGAGGTTGTTTACCACAAAATATGTTTTAGGAGACTTTTTCTAATGTATGTAATCGGTCAAATTAAAAAAGGCAACTAACGAAAAATCATACATGTTGCTGAACGAGTCCACATTGATCTACATTAGATTTTAGCAAATACTCTTTAAAACAAAATCCAATTTGGTTTAGAAAAATCTAAATGAACCACGTATGATATCTAGTTTTGCAATGACGCTTTAGTGGTTTAGGAAAAAAGCCACCGAAAGATAGTCAATTTATCACTCCTCTGAATTGAGACATTATCAACCAGTCATTAATACCAGAACAACTCTTGTTCCTATAACGACTAGCCATCATTGATTTGGTCAAGAAATTATTAACTTGCTTAATAATTTTTCGTAAGTGTGATCATTCATTTTAGATCCTAGAGTTCCACCCCAAGCACCCAATTCGAAGGTAAAAAATCCGATTGGGGCAAAAGCTAAAGCGACCCTATCCATTTCTGGAGCTCACCTTGATATTGACCAACCGCACAAACCATTCGAAGGGGGACGCTCCCAGGGCACCACGAGGCCATACAAGAAGATCTCACGATGCAAACCAATGAAGGAGACTGCAGAACATGTTGACACACATCCTTCACCCACTTATTATAAATACTCTCTTCATCCACCTTGATATTGACTCATTCAAACACCATCCGAAGGGGGATGCTCCTAGGAAACCATGAGGCCAAGCATGAATCTCGCGGTATGAACATTCATGGAGAAACCTGAGTGGAATTGACATATCATATATATCTTTTCCTCCAACTGAGTATTTTATAACCTAGGGTGTAGTTTACTAATGCGTTATTTTATGAGGTGAAATTATGGAATGAAATGCGGTGATGGAAATGCGTTGAGCAACAAGTTTTCTTAGTAGAATCCAAGTATAAATTCCATTGAGTTTCCTGGTAAGTCCAGGGTCGAACTCAGGGACTAGGGAAAACGGTATGCGGTGGTAATTTTCAAGAAGACTTTACGGTAACCAAGAAATCAAATAGTTGTCTTGGGTTTTTGTTTGCGGTAATAAAATAAACAAATGCAGCAGAGTCATGAAAAGAGTTGATAATACGGAAGATGCAATGCGTATGCGGTGAACGGGTTGAGAAGGGGTTTGACTAACACTTCCTAGGATGTGTTCATGTTATGCGATCATGTAACACACATACAATAGCAAACCATCTCTTGATGCGAATGCTATGGCTTCTAATACTAGAACCCATGCGATATATACGATGAGTCTATAGGACCTACACATAAGCCTCTATTCTTATTTATGCGATGAAAAAATGACACACACACAAATAAGGCGACCACATAATATCATAACTTATCTCTAGGGTGCATGCGATGCAGGTTGGCAAACAGAGCTTATCTCTAAGTCCCTATCTCTTGCTTATGTAGATCTAATCTTGCTCTCTCGAGTCTAGATTCTAACCTCGCTCTCTCAAGTCTTAGGTTCTTTCTTTAGACTCTCTCTCGAGTAGCTCTAAAGGGGTGTTGGGCACATCATAAAACAAGATAATCGCATGCGATGAAGATCTTAGGTCATGTTAGCTTAATTCTTCTCAACCTATTCGGTAAATTTAGCTACTCATGCGTGCTTTCAAGAGAGTGAACAGATATAGATAAAGAAATTCCATTGTATAGATATAGAGTTGAAATACAAAATAACAATGCAAGATGAGAATAAAGAGCCTAGTAGTAATCTCTTACTTCCCAAGGCTTTTACACTGTCTTTTATACTCGATTCAAAAGATAGTCTCACTCTCACGAGAGTCGGCCTGCTCTCTGCTTTTTCACGCCTCTGGGTTCTTTCTCGAGTTGCCCTGAGCGATCTTCCATCGTTTCTTCCCTTCTCTCGCCCCGCCTTCTAAATAAAAAGGAAAACTATGAACAAGGCTACTCTATCTAAGGGAAAATTGTCTAAGTGTCCAAACTCCTTTGCTGGAGGTTGCCCTTGGTATTTATAGAGCTTCTGGGTGAAAGGTGGCTTCTCTCTTATGATTGCACTGATGGGATGGCTTTAATTCTTTGACTGATGCGCCGAATATTTATCACCGAAAAGCTGAGTGTACTTGTTATCTTTAGCGGCTTGTCAACTTAATTCGGACTTGATCGTCATCAGCTTTCTGTCCCATCATGATTAATTATGCTTTTCACCCAGATACGCCCACCAAGTTGCGCTGGCTCTATGCAGAAATCCTTCTTGAATAGATGTTTGCGAGCACAAATCACCGCAAAGCGTTGTGGTAATGCTACACTCGACCGTTGCTTTCTTGTGATTGCATTTTCCGCCTTGCGTCAATGCATATTTTGCACAAAAATACACAAGTTAAATTTTTTTATGCGATGGACGCATGCGACTGCAATGTTATAAACTTAATGCTTTTTGGATGCAATCTCATATATTTTATCAATGCAAACCTGCATTGTGTAATAACATAGCATTGTAATAACGTGTATTTCTGCCCTTTATCATTTACTTAGAAAAAACAGGGCTAATGATTTTAACTAAGTGACTTTTTAGGTTTGCCCAAAAGTAACTCTTACTTTAGAAAGTTGAACAACTTTTGATCATCATCCATTAAACTCTTTAACAAAGTCTTTGATCAACTGTTGCATGCTTGTAGCAAATCTATCTAATTCACCTTTCCAGGTAGGTTTCCAGGTAGGGGTGTTCCGTTTCCGTTAGCTTAAATACCCTAGCCTAGCCATAACAAACCTTAGACAAAAGGTCCCTTATAGATAGATTTAATACAAATTTAATCTTTTAGAAATCAATTTAATCCTATTAAACCGATTTAAAAGATTAACTTAGGTATCTAATCTCATTAGAACTATGAACTTAGGTCTATCTCAATCCAATTTTAAAACCCTTTTAAAACATGAGTTCACCTAAGTTCGCATGCAACTCTTTCTTATTGATTTTAGTTCTAATTTCCATTATAACACTTATAACAAGAAACAACTAAAACCAACCACAATACAAAGCAACACATATAAGACATTCATAACTCTTATAAATAAGCCTAAGTGTCATACTCCATGCATTGTTCATTCATTACTACTGGTATATAACACTTATATAACAAAGCAATGAACCAAGCAAACGTGCTCTCATACACCCTTATACTATAACTCTTATAATATAAAGATGATGCATGAATATGCTTAATGCATGCATAAATATAACTCTTATATTTTATGATGCATGAGCATGCTTTCTTGTAATTTCATCATGCCAATAACTATATTATAACACTTACAATATATGATGCATGAATAAAATGCATAAACTAAGGTGGGTTTTAAATCTATATGTCATACATTGTGGCATATAAATAAACATACATCTCATGTACATTAAGTAAAAGTTGATGAACCGGGATAATTAGCCTCAAATCCAAAAAAATAAAGCTAACTATTACAAAGAACAACGAGTCCACCGGTTCAAACAAGCGAATCAGGTCTTGAACCGTCTGGGCAAAGATCGTGTGTAACAAATCCTTGTGATCATCTAGCAACACTGTATGAGCATAAACAATCGTTTAGCAATGATCCTGTACCTTTGACTATGCGATGAAGCATGAAGGTCTCGCGATTGTGCAGCGTACATCGTGTACCACATGCCTTAAATGATCAAGTAGATGACAACGATACGGTGAAGCATAATCGTCTAAACGATTGCTGAGCAAGCGTAAGGTACCATATACCGAGTGATCATGTTGTCAGTGACTATGCGATGAAGCATGTTGAACTACACGATCGTTTAGTGCGCTCGCCTTTTATTAAATGATGAGCATAAACAATTCTATATGATCGTTTACCCCAAGCATCCATGCGACCGAGCAACCAATGCTACATGATAGCGTCAACTCTTTACCCCATCGTTTAACATTAGCTATGCGATCGTTTAGTAAATGCTACACGATCAGGTAGAACTTTTCTACACGATCGTTTAGCCAAATCTCAACGATTGTTTAGCTTGGGCTACACGATACGACCAACTTTTGGTCTTCTTCCTCGATGAGAACTGCATCTTCATGCTTCGAAACTTCATCACAAACGACTCAAACGACTTCAAGCACTTTGAATACAAACTCGATTGCTTGTTATTATGCCTAAAAATGCAAGGGCCTTTACAAATTATCACTTTGTAAACTTAAAGAAAGCTTTAAAAAGAGGCAATCATCCCGTAAACATCCATTAACACATCCACAACTACATTTAACTCTTAAATGCATTGTAGAACAAACTTAAAACCCACCACGACTGTAAAAGAAGTTCAATACAGCAATAGAATTTGGAATATCAGAACAACCTGGCTCTGATACCAATTAAAGAAAATCACAAACAAAGATATCCATGAGCAGCGGAAGTGGATCGTTCCAAATTCCATTTAGATTGAACACAATAATCACAGTCTAACTGGAAACGAATAGATTATGTATATACAGAAACTACAACATGCTACAATAAGATTCAAGGGATAGAGTATGTGTACCTTTGAAGAACCATTCTTTAAGTATCCCTTGATCAGTGTCCAATGCATCCAACAATGCACTTGAATGCAACGACCAGAACAACCAACAACACAAACGAACATAGCCTCCATGAACGTCTGAATGCTCCTCAAACCCAATCGAGTCCAACTCGATTCACGAACGAATGTAGAGCACTACCAACGTTCAACGAGTAACTATCGTATAGTCAACTCTAAGCGATCGTGTATGCTCTCAACGGCTATCGCTTAGTAAAAACTATTTTTACTTGATAGCCATTTCCCGTGAGAATTTTTCGAATGGAACTCAACCTTAAATTTTGGAAAACAATTTTTCTTTTATATCATGGTTACCATAAAATTTCCACTAACCTCCCACTCAAATTGATTATTAGAGAAAAAGAATTAATTATCATATAATTAATATATTATAAATAAATATGATAACCAACTTATCATATTATATTTATAACCTATAGTTTTAATATTTCATCATATGAAACATATAAACCATAGTTCTTTTTCTATTTTATGGTCCTTAATATAAATCATATTTATATTAATTCCTCCAATTAATGTATCTAATAGATCACACCAATTATATCACATATAATTGAATTTCCTCTTGTTAATTTGAACACTTCAAATTAACCCAAAATCTTATTCTCAACTTGAACCCATTAAGCTACCAAGGGGACCTCATGGACCTATAACTTGAAGCTCCAAGTACGTGACTAACTGACTAAATTCTTTAGTCACGAGATCCACCACCCGTTAACTGTCGGATACTCCACTAAAGACCGAAAACTGCACTCTTTGCACTACAGATATATTTTTGTGTCCATATGACCTATCAACAATGCGATAACCCTTCACAAATTGCTCGTAAGTACAACTAAACCAATTTACCATTTTGCCCCTATAGTTACGTTTAACTCCTTAAGTACCACTGATTTCTCTAATGAACAATAAGTCATAGTCCTATTATGACCGAGTTCTCTCTTCCAAAGAGTGGGTGTGGCCATTATGTTCAAGACCCGGAATCAGCCTTTAAGAGAGCAATTTATCTACTTACCCCTACTTTGGGGAAGGAGTAAATTCCATCTTTTGTAGTTGAGTTCCCAGCTCCCCAATTAGATGAATCCCCAAAAAGGTAGGCTTGTTGAGTTGGCAATCTGGCCACTCTCACCCATACTAATCAAAAGACCGCTTTCATAGGTAGGAGTTCCCAACTCACTTAGGATTAAGGTCATGTCACCTATGGTCATTTTAGTGAAATGTAAGTCTCAATTATCAATGGCATTATATAAAGAGACTAATCATCTCATGGTCCAGTCTTATACAAACACTTTGTATAGGACACCGCCACTCGCATGTCTCCACATGAATGGTCAGGATCAGACCATCTGTAGCACTTTACAACACTTGTAAATATCTACAAAGTGGGCCGTATCTGGTTACCAGGATAAGGTATCCCTCCTTTATCCTTATACTATTGACTATTTAGGTTATTACTTAAGGCATGATCCACTTGTATGTCTCACATACATGCTTAAGTTACATGAAATAACCATAGATCTTAGTTTATTGGATATAAGTAAATTCAAATAAAATAATACTTATTTTATTAATAACAATTTGTGTACAAAAAGTTTACAAACTACGAGACCACCGGGAGTTTTAGAACATTAATCCCAACAGTCTCCTTGGTAGCTAAATGGGTTCAAGTTGAGAATCAGATTTTGGGTTAGTTCGAAGTGTTCAAATTAACAAGAGGAAATTCAATTATATATAATATAATTGATGTGATGTATTAAAACATTAATTGGATGAATTAATATAAATATGATTTATATTAAGTACAATAAAATAGAAAAAGAACTATGGTTTATATCTTTCATACGATGAAATATCAAGACTATAGGTTATAAATATAATATAATAAGTTGGTTATCATATTTATTTATAATATATTAATTATATGATAATTAATTCTTTTTCTTTAATGACCGTTTTGAGTGAGAGGTTATTGAAAGTTTTATGATAACCGTGAGATAAAAGGAAAATTATTTTCCAAAATTAGTTAGTTGATTTATTTAGAAAATTCTCACGGAAAAGGCTATCAAGTAAAAAGTATTTCTACTAAGCGATAGCCGTTTAGAGTATACACATTTGTTAAGAGTTGACTATACGATAGTTACTCGTCGATCGTTGCTACACGATCATGTAGCAAAGTCTATACGATAGGCTTCCATTTTCTAAATGATCGAGTACATCGTCTAAACGATAGATAGGCTTCATATCTCCCACTTACTCGATTGTCTACTTGATCGTTTACCTCATGCTTTCCTCAATCCAAGATCATACAGAGCCCACAACTCTTGGATTCTCACACTGAGAATACCAAGGTAACACGTGTGGTGGTGTTCCTATCCAGTTCGTGAATTGAGTTGGACTCGACTGGGTTCGAGGAGCATTAAGATGTTCGAGGAGGTCGTGTTTTGTTCATTGTGTTCGAGTGCTATTCTGGATGCATTGGAGACTGATCGAGGGATACTTGAAAAATAGTTCTTCAAAGGTATACATACTCTATTCCTTGTATCCTCTGGTAGCATGCTGTAATTTCTGTTTATGTATAATCTATTCGTTTCCGTTTAAGACTGTAATTTTTGTGTTCATTCTAAATGGAATTTGGAACAATCCATTTCTGCTGCTCATGGAGATCTTGGTTTAGATTTCCTTCATCAACAACATTTTTTTGAGAGGAAACAAAGTTGCACCAACAATTTGGAGAAGGAAGGAAGCTACATCAATATTTTGAAGAGGGAACGAAGCTTCCACACTTGACTTCAAAGAGGAAGTTATGAAGCCTCCTAACTTGAAGATGGAAAAGCATCGATGAAGCCTCTGAACTTAAAGATGGAGAAGATGGAGGAGCATCGATGAAACTTCTAAACTTGAAGATGGGAACATCGATGAAACCTCTGAACTTTGAAGATGGAGGAGCATTGATGAAACCTATAAACTTGAAGATGGAGGAGCACGGACGGAGACTTTGAACTTGAAGATGGAGAAGCATCAGCGAAACCTTCACATTCGAGCTTGAAAAAGCATTGGCGAATCCTCCACATTTGAGTTTGACGAAGCATCAACGAATCCTCCGCATTGAGTTTAATGAAGCGTCGTTGAATCTTCAGTATCTGAGCTTGGCGATGCATCAACGAATCCTCTGCATTTGAGTTTGACGAAGCATCGACGAATCCTCCGCATTTTATTTTGACGAAGAACTGATGAATCTTCTGCATTAAGCTTGACTTTGTGACTTTA